>NC_090932.1:919835747-920137210 GCF_040938575.1 Ambystoma mexicanum | reverse complement strand
CCAGCAGATCACTAACTATTTCTAAATATTCATATTTTCATGCATCACTTTCTTGAGTGTCTGTATTTTGAATTCTTTTATTGGAAAACACAAGGTAAGACAATGGTCTGAATTACAAAGAACAGGGTGGTCCAGTCTGTGCTGCACACATTTGTCTAACTCACCACTGGACCAGGGTCCTATGCAAGAGATCCAATGCATAGATTGAGTTCCTCACTGCTCCTTCTGTGAGGCTTACCAGTTTATAAGTTGGTGTTATGATTCTCTGTGCTTCTTGTACCACTGTGAGGCCCACTGTCAGGTCACTTTCCTGCCTGGAATGTTGAACAATCTTTGCAGGCCTGCCCTTGCCACATGAATAAGACATGTCAGCCGGGTTTCCTTTGAGCTGGTATATTTGCCTGCATGATAAAGCTGAAGACAATTGTGCAGAAATGTTTTTAATGAGTCTGGGAAGACGACCCAGTAGTTATGACAACCTTAACCTAGGACCCTTCGGGCATGTACATGCTGGAGTGCTTGCCTTGGATTCAGCTTCTTTCCACACAGTTGCTGGTCTCTCTAACGAGAAGCCCTGGATTAGAGTTAAAGAGGTTTGACAGGTCAGGTTCCAGGTGCCTGGCCTGAGCTGGATGAGTGCCAAATAGCGTGAAGGCCTGGGAGATGGGTCGTATCGGAGAGCCCATGGTAGACTCTCAGACAGACCTGGATGCTAAATTGCTAATTACCCCACATTTCAAAGAAAAGCATTGAAATCAAGTGATTGAACGTGAATAGTATGCAATGCAGTGTTTTGTCTTTAAAAGATAAAACAATATAAACTTTGGAAAGATTACCAAATAGGAACACGTGAACCTTTGTCATGTTTTGTGCAAGAACACAGCTGGTAAATGTAAAGACAGAAATAAAGATTTTATTTAAAGAAGACATCGTTTTAACATGATTTCACAAGATTGAAACAATAGTGATTAACAGAGACGACCTGAAAAGGAGACCACAACCTGCTGGATCCAGCATGCAACAATAACCCCATGGTGGAAACCCATTCTGAAACAAATCACTGCTTTCTCACTTCCGGCTTACTGTACTTGAGGACTGATTGGCACACATTGTTCTTTTTTATCAGCAGAATTGGCGGTCACGTGTAAAATGTTTGGCCTCCATGCATCGTCCACGCATCTCAAGCACAGCCATCAAGACACTATTTAGCATTTCAAGTCAAATCAAAATGATTTTGAGCGACTGCCCATAAAATCAAACATTAAAACGAGCAAAATAAACACTGTTATACCCTTATTCCCAATCACAAGTATGCAATGGAGGTGGCATAGCACATCAATACAAAATGTAAAACCCCTTCATTGTATCGAGGAAGATGCAAACCCTAACCAATATGCAAGCTGCAATCCCTTAACAAAATAAAGTGCAGCGAGGTGCAATGAGAATCGTGCATTTGCGGAATGTGATCCGTTTACATGCAAGTATCTGAGTCATGTCTTAGAGAGGTTCATGATCGGTCCCACACACGTCAGTGGCAGTGATTTATGGACGTGACATCCCGTGGGACGACATTTTCAAAGGACAAAACATTGAAGCTAGGTGTGAATGAAATAGTGTTCATTTCAACATGAACTAATGGTGTGCTCTCTACACAGTCGTTGTGTAAATATGAGCAGTGAAATCACAAATAATTTATTTAATTGCAGATCAGGAATAACAACTACCAAAACAGGCTGATTGACTTATTCAATGAGTCATGAGACACACGAAGACAGAGATGCCCAGTGTAGTCCGAAGAACACAAGGGATATCAACAACATGTTGGCAGAAAAAAAAAGTTATACTACTTTTTAAATCTCCTGTTTTTCTTTTTAGGGTTTCTGAAATGTAACATGTTCATTGCAGTTTTAGGATTATCAATCGAAAGTGGTTTTGATGAAGAACCGTGCCTTCTTCTTTAAAGGATTATCATGGTTAGTGAGATTTTGGAATTTGAATTCATGTTACACCCATAACAATAGTTAAGATACATAATTATTTTACATACATTTTATTTTAAGGATGAAAGGCTATTGGATCTCCAAAAGAAGGGCTGAAGAAGAACCTAAAATGAATATAGTTGGGACCGCATTTTTAAAGCATATGCACATTCTGTTGAAGGTTTCCTATCAAAGAGTAATTGTGAAAACAATGGAAACATGATTGTCAAATATTGTACACTCGGGGCACTGTTGTGCATGACCAAAGATGTCCACCTGAGTTAGTAGCTCCGCAGCCCGGGACAGTCGTATGGCATGAAACTCGACTTTTAAAGTGCGCATTCACATAATAACTAACTTTCCTGCCAGGGGAACGTCTCTATAATTGACCTAATTCGAGCTGCCTTTGGGCCTCTGCTGCGGCTGATACTCCACTGGCGCGGCGTACCGACCTGCTTCACCCACCCTCCTCTTCTGGTGCCACTCTACCTGAGCTGCCGGATGCTGCGCAGCGGCGGCCTACAATCTCCAGCTCTGAGGTCGCCTGTTCCCCACCACATCAACTGTGGGAAAACTGCTGGTTCTGGCCCCCCTGGTGACTGAGCTTGCTACTCGTAGACTGGTGCGGTTGGCCTTGACGGACTAGCTTGTAAGTCGGATAGCCCCCGGCACACCGGAGCATGAGCGGTGCTGGGTAGCCCACGTTCCTACCGGGCCCTGCATGGCAACACCTATGGTGAGTGGAAACAGATAGCGGGTAGTCCCCCCTCCTCTGGACAGACTGTGCTGTGGCAGGACTCCCCTGGTTAAGGGCCTCCCTGGCTCCCATTGCAACCTGCGGCTGCAGGCCTGCTCTCACCGGGTCCGGCTACTACACGTGTTCATCCACGAGCCCTGGGTGAGCGCAGGGACACAGTGCTCATTTTTCTTCTGTGTGGGGGCCGGCACAGTGAGTTATTGATCCTGCTATGATTGAGCTGGGACTGTAGTGAAATACTTAAAGACTACTTGAACTTTTGTGTGGTGGCTGCCGTTGGGTGCAGCTGCGCAGTGGCTGGCCGCCCTCCTACCTCCTTGACCTTCGCTGGGGTGTGTGCTCCTGCCTTGGCAGCACTTGTGGCCTTGTGTTTTACGATCTGAGACCTGATGTTCCCCTTCTGCAGCCTGTGGGCACATGAACTGAAAGTCTGGAGCCTGTTTGGGATGCTGTATCTCGCTGGTGTAACCTGACTGACGCTGGTACCCTGGTGCTACACCTCCGTTGATTGTCTCCACGCCACTTGTTGAGGCCTGAACTTGTTTGTTGGGACGTTATGATGTGATATGTTAGCACTGAGGTGAGAGTCACTGGTGGAGCCCTGCAATCCTTCACTTCCCCTCAGCTGCTCTGCACAACCCTGTGCCGAAATGACTAAGGGTATAAGAAAGAAGCAGAGTTCAATAAATATGTATGCCACGGTTGCACCAAGGCCCTCGGAGCAGGCAGATGGCCACGGTGAGGCCCCGCCGGCGCCAGGGGAGACCAGAAAACTCCAACACATGATGGAATTATGCAAGAGAATTTATGACCATACATACTAAGCTCGATGACATGAGTGGTACAAACAGTGCTATAACGTCTCACATGGAAAAGACTGCTGCTCGTGTTGCTAAGGTGGAAACTAGAGTGGGGACAACAGAAGATGGCATTGCATCTCTAAGGGCTGACATAACCTTGCTCTCAAAGCAGGTGCAGTCTATTAGTAAGAAAAATGAAGACCTAGAATCTAGATCGAGGCAAAACAATCTGCGAATAATAGGCGTACCCAAGGACAACATTGATAGTTCCATGGAAGATTTAGTTGAACGTATCCTTTTTCAGCTTGCTGGATGCACCTGGGCAATCGCCACAGTTCACGATAGAACGTGCTCATCGCTCACTTGATCCCAAACCTAGGCTAGGGGCTCCCCTAATAACCCAGTTTCTCAACTACCGAGACAGAGATGCGCTGGTATGGGCTGCTAGGGCCAAGGGGGAGTTGCTGCTGGGCTCCAGCAGAATCCATCCATATCCCGATTTCTCAATCACCATGCATCAGGAGCTAAAATCCTTTATGGCTGCAAAGAAGAGACTCAGAGACTTAGGGGATAAATATGCAGTGCTATACCCGGCCACGCTACGGGTTGAACATTCTGAGATGGTATACATTTTCACCATGCGCAAAGAGGTCATGTAATTCCTTGACCATCATCATCATTGATACGGTTCCATCGCTCAGGAGCCCCAGTTCCTTACCCCCGAGGAGGTACTGGTAATGGATGGATTACCTCAAGTACACTATTGGGGATTCGCCATACAAGGCTCACTGCTATTTCTTTATACAATACATTGTCCACTTGAAAATGTGCACCCGAAATTTGATTTACATACAGAATGTAACTGCTTTGCTGAAGGCCGGGCTGCAGTCCGCGAGCAGCCCCCCATGCAAAGTTGCAAAGACTTTTGGGTTGTTGGGTGTGGGGTGTCATTCCTTTGATTGAGAGAGGGATGGGGGTGGGGTTGGGGAACTCTGAGGAAGTTATACAAAATGTGATTGACATGTGTGTTATGTTTTGGGGAAGGCAGTGTTCCTTCTGGACTTTTCCAGAAACATTCATTTTATTGGCCCTGATTGGGCTCAAGACCCACACTGTGCACTGGCCGGATGGGGACTGAGGCACTACAATGTATGAGTTGGAACGTGCATGGATTGGGTAATCCAGTGAGAATGCAAAGGCTCCAACTATACATTGAGCGGCATAAGGTACATATTTTGTTTCTGCAGGAAAAGCATGCATTGGAGGCAGGTTATGACAGATTTGCTAAAAGCTGGGGCATGCAACATTATTACTCGTCATACTCCACTCAGCCTCGGGGAGTCATGACACTCATACACAAATCAGTACAATATATACACAAAATGGCACACCTAGACCCACTGGGTCGATATGTGCTGTTACTTGGAGTGCTACTTGGTCAGGAGATAGTTCTGATGAATATATATGGTCCAAACCTTGACGGCCCTGAATTCTGCTCCCAGATGATGAACATTTTGGCACTGCATCCCCTAGAGCCAATCTTGTGGGGCGGCGACTTCAATACCATCATAGATATGGACCTAGACAGGTCTGGATGCAAAGCTCGGCAATAGTCCACAGCCACCCGACTGATACGAGAATGCCTGGCCAAACAAAGGGTGGTGGATGCCTGGAGGCTGCTGGACCTTTCGTCCGGTGTGTACTCCTTCTACTCCTCGGTACATGACTACCACTCAGGTATTGACATGTGGCTGGTATCAGATACCCTCGCCGGACACATTGATGAGGCCAATATACTACCCAGGACTTTCTCTGATCACTCCCCAGTTACATTAACACTAACACTGAGGGATGTAGGGGAAACGAGACGTCTGTGGAGGCTCAAGCCGCAGGCACTGTCTAACCTTTTGTTTGAAACTGAAATGGGGAAATGTGTTGAGGAGTACTTTGAGATTAATGTGGGCTTAGTGAACTCATGAGCAATTCTATAGGAGGCATTTTAAGTTTACATTTGTGGAATGGCCTTGGCGAAAGAATCTGGGATGGTTAAATCGATAGGATGAGATATTGGAGAGAGTGAAAATTCCCTCAGCCGTCTTGAACTGCAGTATGCATCAGATACTGCTCCCACCACACATAGGTAAATCAAAGGTGAACTTGAAAATTTCCGGAAGCAAGCTGATAGAGAGCTGAAATTCCTAGATAACCCGGGGTTGGCAAGGAAATACGGTGAAGCGCAGTGCCCTGGCCAACTGCTGGACAGGGATGTGTGACAAGAGGGCCTTAACTACTGCATTCCAGTTGTGCTAGATGCATCTGGGACACTGGTCCACACTGTCCCGGTGGTGAATCATGTGTTCCACTCCTTTTATGAAACGTTTTACGCCAGCAACGATGTGGCATCCGCCCCCCATATGGAGACATTCCTCAATGGTATACCACTGTCTGTGCTGTCGGATGACGCTAGGGAAGCTCTGAGTTGCCCTATGTCACCGGTGGAAATATCCAATGGCATCAAGACTCTCCCCTCTGGCAAGGCCCGTAGCCCCAAGGGTCTGACCATGGAATTTTTTTAATGCTTCAGGCCCCGTCTAGTTCCTCAACTGGCTGCCCTGCAGGAGGAGTCCTGTATGGTGGGAGTGCTTCCCCCCACACTGCAAGAAATGGTAATTACAAAATGTGCTACACATTGTGGATCCCTTCGTCCCCTCTTGCTCATCAATTCTGATGTGAAAATATTTGCAAAGGTATTGGCCCTTCGCCTTGTCCCCTATATGGAATCCCATGGTCCATCGTGATCAGTCAGGCTTCGTTCCTTGCCGATCCACAGCACTCAACTTGAGGCACCTTTTCAGTATTCTTGCTCAGATAGACACTGAGGTGCAGGCGGTTGTGGCAGCAATAGATATCCAGAAAGCCTTTGACTCAGTGTCTTGGTAATTTCTATGGGTGGTACTGGAAAAGTGTAACTTTGGTCCTTGGGTTATCTCATGGGTACGACTACTGTATACACTCCCCATGGCCAGGGTCAGCATGAATGGGCTTCTCTCAACCCCATTGACATCTGTAGGGGGACCAGGGAGGGCTGTGCCCTCTCACTTCTGATATTCGCGGTGGTGATGGAGCCCCTGGCGGATTGGATTTGCCTCACACATGCACATCGAGGGATCAGACTTTCGGGTACACCTGAGATAATATCACTGTATGCTGACGACGCATTATTATTTGTGCGAAATTCAGAATTATACCTTGCCCCGGTCATGCTGGATGTCCTCACCTCTGGGACCCTGTCCGGGCTCATGGTCAACTGTGCTAAATCTGAATTGTTCCCATTGACGGACTTGACAGTGGCTCTGCAGGATCTCATGGGGTTTGCCTGGTCCCCTTTGAAGATCAGGTTCCTGGGTGTTACTGTGACACGACACCCAACATTACCCCAACTCCTGGATAAGCAACGCAGTTGGGCGAAACTCCCTCTGACTTTTGCAGAGAGGGTGTTGCTTCTAAAAAGGGTTATTCTCCAGAAAGTGCTATACTATTTTCTGAATGCACCACTGTGGTCTGGTGCCGAGCTCTTCAAGACATTGAACGTTGCGATCAACAACTTTATGTGACATGCAGGAGCGGTAAGGCTGAAATGGGACACTCTAACCAGACCTTATGATCAGGGAGGCCGCACTGCGCCCGATTTTGAAAAATTCTGGATAGCAGCCCAGGTGCAGTATACAGCCTATTGGTTTGACAAAGGCACCCCTCCTCCTGATGTTAAGATCGAGCGACATGCAGCTGGCACTCGCAATGTCCAGTCATTGGTGTTGCTGCCGCTGTGGAGAGACCCCGGGGTTGCTGATCCCATCAGTGTTATGGCATTAGCTTGGGGCAAAATATGGAAACTAGTAGATCCCCCCATCCGCTCCACAGAGATCTCCCACTGTGTGGCCCGGGATGACTGAACAGAGTTTCCTGCATTGCCCCCCGATGAACCATTGCTCAGTCTGATCATGGAGGGTACCTCGGCTCAAGGCAGAGTGGCCAAAATATATGGCCAACTGCAAAGTCAGTGCAATAAGCCACTAGTCAAGCTCCGGGAATCATGGGGTAGAGATTTGTGTATAGACATTACGGACAAGGTCTGGGAAGCTATGTGTTTTCAAACTCGCGCTGTGTCATTTAACTCCAGATTCCGTTTAATACAATTAAGCTGTTGCACAGGTTTCACTATACACCTTCCGGATTGCATGGTATCCAGTCATTGCATCTAAAACAAAACATCGACAAACCATACCATTGAAAAAAGCATCAAAAAACCCATTGAATGCATTTGTTTCAATGGTAAAGGGTTTAGTTTAGTAAAAATGTGTTTTAAACCATTAAAAAGGGTGGTTGGGGGGGACCCGCCATAAGAAAAATAAAAATAAAAAAAATGCATTCAATGTTTTTTTTTAGATGCTTTGTTGTCAATGGTATCGTTTGTCGATGCTTTGACTGTCGATGCAATCACTAGGAACCGATTGCATCTCTTTTCGCAAGAACATTCCTCCATCTGCCCGAGGTGCCACACAGACGAGGCAGATTACTTCCACATGATCTGGGAGTGCCCAAAACGGAGGGGTCTGCGATTCTATGTCAGAGATGTTTGACTGTACTATTGTGCTTTCCCTGATTGCCTGTTTATTCCATAAATGTGTACTGCTCCGGCACAGTTTCCATAAACTCGCTAGCCTCTGCATGCTGTTTGCTGTTCATTGTATATTATTGTTGTGGTTGCAGCTTACAAGCCCCTCTGTGGAGAATGGATACAGGCTGTTGCGTGGGCCTCTGGCCAGGAGGAGCGGTGGTCCTCAGTGCAGCAGACTTGAAATAAGCCTGTGGACAGATCTCTACATGAAAATGAGCCCGATATGGCTGGACTAACAGATTGCCCTTGAGCCATCCTTTCCAGTTGTTCAAATTTCTACAGCCTTGTTTGAGTCCCTGCCCGCTCTGTTTCTGTCTGAGCTATTGTTGTAGTGATGTCCATAACTATCAGCGTAATCAGTACTTCGCTGGTTGACGCTGCCACTTTTACCTCGTGTTGTAATGTCAAGCACTCAATAAATAAAGTTTGAAAAAAATATATATTGTACACGGATTAAGTTTTGTTTTATGAAAGTCAAAGTATCTACGATTGTAATGGAGCTTTACTCACTTTAAAGATCGTGAAATACATTCCTTCTATAAAGGAATCTTTCCAGTATATTATCCGTGCATTGCATTTGTTCTTGAAATTATTTTTTATACGTAACAGTGAATATGTAACAATGAAAAACGTGAGTTATTGTTCTTTTAATCTATTTAAAGAGGTGAATTCTCATTATGAGTGTGAGAATGCTCCATCACAACCACTGACAAACAGGAATTTGGAAGATGCATGGATACGTGGAAACACCCATCCTCACATGTCACCATGCAAGTAACCTGGGCTGCAGCGTTCCTGTTTAGTGCCACACTGTAGAGAGAGTGCAGAGGTAGCATTCTTTCCTGTTTAGGCCTATCAGCTCTCTTATCGGGGTGCATTGTGCATTGTGTGTTGGACGAGATTACAAATGTGAATGACATGTATTTTAGATTAGATAGGGAAGGGTTCACTAAAATTATACAGGGAGACTTATCCTGCGGGACAAAAACATGCAAGCCCCAACTAATATCCATGTTTTTGTTCATTGGGAGCAAAATTCCCATTTGAATCTGCAGTGAAATTCACCTAATTCACCTCAGAACATAAGCATGTTCTTCTTTGTGCTGGCTGGGTGCCCATTTTTTCGAGGATATTTTTGGGATCCGATTTGAGAGACCATACCACTGGGCTTGGTACATGACCGTTCTCCTTCTTGAGTCTACTAGTAATATGTACTAGTAATTGCATTTGTGGCGACTGACCTGCCCTTTGGACAATTGACCTTGCTGAGATGAATGATCATTGAAGTGAAGAATGAAAATGGCCGAGAAGTGCAAGCAAGCCTGAGAAGAGATGGAGAGACTTGGCCAAAGTGGCTTCTTGATCACTCCCACATCAACAGTGATGGTAACTAGTGCTTCCCCTGACACACACAACATCAATGCTTCAACCATTAGCTACAGCAACAGAAAACTCCTTATGTTTTTAACAATGTGATAACCCATAGTTGACAACATCACTGCCACCATCTCCATTGAGCTGATGAGCTTGCTTGCGACCAACATCCCCCTGCAGCACCCACGAGCCACAGCTGACCAAAGCGGAAGCACCATGATGCCTTACAATGGGAGGACCCCCATAACAACTCTCAGGGCATCTTCATCCGACTCATTGCATTAACTGTGTTCAATACCACCACAGGCATTCTGGTCAACATCTTCCACTCTTCAGAAAGAGACATCGGCATGAGCCAGGTTTTGTTACGCATTGACCTGAATTATGCATCTCCGTTTCATTCTGCTAAATTGGGACCAGCCACGATCACCATTTCATTTACATATCGTCATTGCGCATGAACCCACACTAGCAGCTGGAACGTGGCCGGGGAGCAGAGCAGAACTCTGGAAACCTAGCCACATTATTGGTAGTGCTGGGAGGACCATAGAGTGTAGTAAGCAATGGCCACACGGGATATAGATGGTCTTGATCTGCACAAGTGCCTGCTGTGTGTGGTACAAAGAGTGGCATATACAGCCACCCTTGTGATTTTGCATATATTTCTTTTTTTTATTTTAACTTTATTTAAACTGCTTGCAGACAAGTTTTGGGGGTGAACAGGCTCCATACAATTATATTATGACAATTACATTTTGTACATCTTTTTGTTAGTCCTGGAGTCTGGTATGCGTATCGAGGCGAAAGACATCTCCCCCATATGTCTTTCGGCCTGCTTGCTACCGATACCATTCTAACATATCCCTCCTCCCTCTTCTACACATATGTCAATTCTCTGAGCCATTCCAGCGTTGTCGGTGCTGAGTCAGATTTCCATTTTAACAAAATACATTTCTTGGCAATTATACAGCACAGGTTAAACAATCTACGAATTTTGATATGAACCTTACCAATAGCCCCCAGTAAGTATTTAAGAGGAAGGTGTAGGGGGAATCATGGTCATTTCATACAATGTGTCAGCTACCTCATGCTAGAACACCACCATCTTCGGGCAGCTCCAAAACATATGCAGTGTGTTTTCTCCCTCCTGTTTACACTTTGGGCATGTGTTCGGTGTGGTGATTTTGTATATATATCTGATGCTCAGTGACTTTGTGGTTTTGAAAGTGAGAAGGGGTTTTCTCCGTCAAAGCAAGATGTTGTTGTTGATGGAATCACAGCCTGGTTGCAGGTATACAAGTCATGTTCGCAGGGGAAATACAGAGTGTGGCAATTATGTACCAGGATCTGATGTGCTGATGTGCTGAGCAGCAAGTCCAGCTGCATCACAGTAGAAGCAGAAGTCTGAGAAATCCACCTCCACTGCAAGACTGCCCCAAGAGTACAAAGCCTTGTTGAATAAATGTGCAGTTGCTGCGGTAGTGTCAGGTAAAAAGGTAAGTCGCCAGTGATTCAAAGTGAGGCGGAAAAACACAGTAAGTCAGCATGAATCAAAGAAACACAGTCTGGACAACACCAATGTTGTAACATCTATATGTATATGTGTGAAAGTGTGTTTGCATGTTCAGGGTTGGCTCCAACCCATAACAGTTGGTGGGCTGAAGTTTTGGTCCACGGTCGGCATATCAGTCTGCGGTGTGCTGGCGATAGTGAAATTTGACCAACACCAACCATTCGCCCTACACAGGGTGGGGTCCAGCCCTGTGCTATCAGTATATAGGAGATTCGTGCGATTGACGATTTTGAGATTGTTGGCTCCAGCCCCACAACAGTTGGTGGGCTGTAATATTTGTCCCAGTTCGGCATACCAGTCTGGGGTGTACTGGTGATAGCAACATTTTGACCAACCCCACCCATTTGCCCTGCACAGGGGTGGAGCTCGGTACAGTTTTATGCTATCAGCATGGGTGTTTTTGGGAGATTGCCGATTTCGCGATTTTTTCGAAAATAGGAAGTTATGACACAATAAAAAATAACCCAAGGCTATGACAGATCCCAACGTGCATTCCAGCTACAGACTAGTGCAACGCAGGGTGATACCGCTAGCATTTAAATACATTGGAAAATGTGAACCACAGTGCACTTGCGATGGATGGAGGGGCACCTCATATCTTATACTGCCAAAGCAGCAATGCAGAAACCTAGAGCACAAAAGGGGAAATGATCACGAGAAAAGAATACACAATCTGCTCTCCCGAAACCAGCTGAGCAAGCTTCGCTAACAATAACTGAAACATGCATATTCAAGGATCTGCCCAATCAAGCAGCCATGCTAAACCATTCCATCACCTGTTATGAGGAAATAGAAGCCTGGGAGAGGCCTGCTGCCTTTGTGCACCATGCCCAGTCCATCTAGCACATGCTTGATTGTGAACCAAATACCAGTGATTTATTCTGATGAAATACTGTCCCAGTACTGCAAATGATTGCTGTGATACTGCATTATATTCCTGATAACCTTTTCATGCATGTTTCAAAGAAAGAGCTGATTGGAAAAATGTGACTACAGTAGTATTATGAGGTAGCTGATGGGAGTGTGGCACTTGAGGAGGCTTTAAACGTACAACAGGCTTTGGTGTGGGGATTCTGTTGGGAGGCAGATGAATGCGTCATCCGTAGCTTCTGCCCCTCCCCTGCATCAATACAGCAAAGGTGACAGACAGTACTGACTGAGACAGCCATTACCCCCTTATCCTCCACAGGTACAGCAAGGTTTGGGGGCAATGTGAGATGAAGATGGCCAAGGCATTCAAACTAACATAATAACAGTAGAAAAGCATGCATTTGACACAAAGCAATTATGCACGCCACATGAAGAACATGAGCAATAGGTAATATATGCATTTAAACATGAAGAAATTTAACATAGCATCCACAGGCATGAGGAACACTAACATGACAAATGTATAAGGTGAATGCAACATGAACGACATGCAAATATAGCTCGTTAACACAGAATCAAGAGTGTAGTTGGGCAGCCATCTCATTAAAAATGGAAGCCGCAGAACACCTCTGAATGAGCACAGAGAGCAAAGCCTCGGGAAAAACTGAAACGGCTGAATCCACAGAAATACTTATGTGTGCAGCTCAGACAGGGGCTGACAACCAGTGCCAAGGCAAGAAGTGGAAGTAGGGGGGTTGGAACGACAGAGCGAAGGCACGAGATAGCAATTTTTATAGGAGCACAGATAGCCTTTGTTAGCCAGTTGCAGTACAACAGTAAGCCAAAAGACTCTATGAAGACTAATTCAAGAGTGTCCCTAGTGGCAATAATACATATGACACACACATTAATATTAGTTGAAATCTTAATAAAAAGAAGCTACATCTATTCAAAACATGGTCCCTTCGCATTTCACCCATAATTGGAGAACACTGGCCATTCATTAGAAGCAAACACACATACAACACCTGCCATACTCCGTAAACACAACCTGTAGACATGAGGTGCCACACAAGACAAAGTACAAAGAGATTGCACGGTGTCATGGTCTGAGAATGAGGGATGGCAACTTTTAATTGAAGGAAGAATGTTCCATGGGCCTCTCTAGCCCTACTCTATGTCTGGCACATAGCCTGACGACCTGTCAAGTGTCCAAGGTTAGTAAACAATGTGCCAACGTATCAGAACCATTAGAGACATGCCACCCATCAAGTAGTATGCCAACCAACCCCTTGCAGTGAAGATGATGTAATTTAACCTTTATCAATATAGGAGTGGTCCAAGGTGGAGCCATTAGATATTTGTAACCTAATAAAATGTTTAACACTTATGGAATCTATATGTAGCCAAACCCACTAATCTATCCCTATTCCCCATAGGTTTTGTTAACTGATATTATGTTAGACTTTGGTGATGACGAGTTTGTAGTACTTAAGCAATTGTTTTGATAAGCATGTCGAGAGCAACATGATTTCAATGCTTGTATGCTTCCCCGTATTTGTTTTGATGTGAATTAAGGTGGGCTTTTCTGTGCACTTTGTCTACTTCGTCATTGAGTCTGGTTTGGATTGACTCAGATTCATGTGGGCCTATCTCGGATTTTTAGGCCTCCTTAAAAATTCCAAAAGGATCAGGTTGTAGGGGCAACATTACCATGATGATCCATGAAGGGAGCCATACAGAGCTTTAGAAATAGGCAATGATATCACTATGTTCAAAGATATTTGAAAGTTTAAATTGGCACAAACTTAAGATCTGTGGGCTGCCGCACAATGCCAAGACTTCAACCAGACTTACTCGCAGTCTCCCTTCTGGCGAGAGTACGGAGTTGACTCTCCATTACAACCCAATGAGCCAGCATACCACTCATAACCACTAACTCCATCACAAACCCATGGCTGGATAATGTGCTCATGGAACACGAGAGGACATTACCACCTGTTTGACTCACCTGTCCCTGAATTTGAACCCTGCCAAGTAAGTTGTCTTCAGGAAACTTGGCTCACCAAACCGCCGACTTGTGATGGATATATAACTGTGCTCAACCCGGCCCTGCAAGGCGCCCGGGGTCGTGCCTCCTCTGGCCTATTGACGCTGATTAAGATTACTCCAACCTGGAGCTTTCTTGAAACGGAGAACAACAACCCATGGACCAAATTCACATTAATCAAGATTTCTAAACCGATCAACTTGGCCTATATAAGTCAACAGAATAGCCCTACTGTTAGTTTGATTGCAATTATAAATGTGTATTGGAATCCAGCGGCAATAAATGACAACAACTTCCTGGATGGCGTCTTTCTGACCATTGATAGACTTATTGTGAGATTCCCCAACATCGACTTCATCATCTGGGGGGCCTTAACATCCATCTCTTTACTTCTACTGGTCTCCTCAGACCTCCTGATGATTTGACAATTAGAGCCCTCCGCTGGTCCAAAGAAATTACCATGAGAAACTTGACTCTAATGAGCCATCCCTGTGACGAACACAAGTCGCTGATCCCAACCTGTGTTCATTCTGATCCCAACCTGTTCTTGCAGAAACACCACGGCAATCATTGATTACATTTACCTTTCAACAGCATTGCATAATTTGATACTGGAATATACAATCCAACTTTCCACTAAGAGCAATCATTCTATGCTCATCCTGCGTGGCATCGGAATGTCTGATCAGAACGTGATAATTCCAGCTCCACCTTTAGAACTCACAGGAACAACTACAAGACTAAGACCTAGTCGAAAACATCAAGTCCTCCTGCCGCAGACTTTCTGTCGCACCAACATGCCAGATGAAGAAAAGCTAAATTATGATTGGATATTGATCCCCTTCCAGATCAACGCCACTACAGCAGAAAAGTCTGTTCATCGGCATTACTATAATCCTGAGATAGCAAATAAAAAGAGAATCCTTCGACAACACCTCCGCAAATGGAGGAAGAATCTCACGTCTATAAACCTGCAAAATATGAAAAAAGCAAAACAAGCTTTCAGAAATTGGAAAAAAACCCATGAGATGACTTTGCAACAAACAGATGCTGAAACCATGCTTCTAACGCTCAAAAACAAGAACTTGAGAAATCTGTGGAATTTGCTAAACCATGACCCCAATCACCAACACCTGATGGTTTCCAATGTCTCAGACCAAAAATGTATCTCACACTTTTCTAACCTGTATAAACTCCAGTGTCAAGAAGAAACCTCGGCAGAACTAACCATCTCAAATCAATGGACCATTCTTTGGGATAAACATCATTTCCAAGAGATGATCAAAAAACGTAATGCCTCTCACGCCCCTGGCCCCGATGGCCTGTCTAATGCCATTCTGAAACAGGCTCCGGAGACTTGGGCAAACCTAATGGACCTTATTCTGACCTTAATCAATAAATTAAAATCGATACCAGAGACTTGGACTAGAGCAGTGCTGATCCTGATCTATAAACAAGGTGACAGAGATAATCCATCTAACTTTAGACCTATTGCTCTCCTAGATCCACTGGGAAAATTGTTTGCGACATACCTGCTTCAAAAACTGACTGCATGGGCCAAAGAAACAAACCACTTCGATGCTCGACAAACAGGCTTTACGCCCAATGTGGGCACATATGTGAATCTTCTGATTCTAAACCTAATAAAGCATGAAACCCTAAGAAACAACTCTCAAGTGTATGTCGCCTTCATAGACCTCCATATGGCATTTGATGCCATAAATAGGAACAAACTCTGGCAAAAACTTGCAAACTGGAAATGCCCATTAGAGATCAGCGAACCCATCAAGCTAATCTACTCCAATACGTCTGTCACCATCAGATTAACAAAACAAGGACTCACCACAGACGAAATAAGAACACACAATGGCCTAAAGCAGGGATGCCCCCTCGCTGTAACTTTGTACAATCTATACACTGCTAATTATTTTACTTCCATCAAACCTGACACACTTAACCCGCCAAAAATCAATTCTTTTCTGATTACATACCTCATGTATGCTGATGACATTGTATTACTGGACAAAACCCCATCAGGCCTGCAAGAGAACCTGCTGATGACAGAAACATACATGAACATCAACAAGATCAACGTTAAAAAAACCAAAATAATGACACTAACTAAACATCAAACTACAAACACTTGATTTAGGCTTACAAATTTCATCATGGAGAACAAACCACTTGAGGTAGTCACAACTTTCAAATACCTGGGTGTACTAATTAATCAGCAGAAGGCTGAGACAGCTTGGGTGACTTCAATGGAAGGTAAGATACAAAGGCTAGCCAGACAAGGAGTGATGTTACACAGACGCTACTGCAAATTCTCCTTAAAACCCATCCTGGCGTTCTACCGTCAAAAGGTCATCCCCATCATTACCTATGGGAGTGACGCCATGATTATTGCAACAGAGGTAAACTGGCAAACTTTAGAATCAGCTTTTTGGCGAAAGATCCTGAACCTTCCAAAAAGTTATCTGATGGTCCAAATACGGTTTGAAGTGGCCTTACTATCCCTCTCTCGATTGTATGGTGGAAGCAGATGGACCTCTTGTGCAAGCTGATAAATGAAAACGAAAATCCAATTCCGGCACTTCATTTTCTACGAGAGACCCCGCATGCCATGAACAACACTATATTGAAAACGTGGAAAACCGCCTTATTCCAACGAATGGCAAAAGAAGACATTACAATAGAAATGCTCACCAACCGTCCCCAACGCGCAAAGCTAAAAATGCAGCAAAATGATTGGGCTAAAACATCTGAAGAAAAACAAAGATACTCCATGAACCTACAATGCTCGATTTACATCCGCGCAATTTACGAACTCCTGCAATACTTGGCATTGTTCCCAGATTCACTCGTTCGTACTGCTTTCATGAAATTCCGTCTGAACACCTATCCAACCAGACAAAGAGTAGCTAATATTCGACAAATACCCATGAAGGATCAATTCTGCTGCTTTTGCTTGGACAAAAACACACCTGAAACCTTGAAACATCTCATTATGATCTGCCCTGCCCTTGCCGACAAGAGAATTCTATTTGGCAAACTATTTAAGATATCTGAACAACAACAAGAAGGAGACTCCAGATGGCTGAAGATCTTAAGAGGCCAAGATAAGAAACTGATATATACAGTTGTCCAATTTCTTGCGGACATCCTTGACCCTCCTAAAGACCCGAATCCATAAATTGTACACTGCAGAAATTCGTTCTTTGCAATAATTTTATGACATGTTACGGTTAAGACATTATATATTTCAATGAAATCAAATGAAAAGTTTATGTTTAAACGAAATCATTTTAAATACATTTTTTTAAAATATATATATTTTTGTTTATTTGATTGAGCATTTATAAGGTGCTTTATACAACAGAATTAGGTTTAAAAGCGCCACAAGGGTAGATGGGAAGGGAACAGGGGAAATAATTACAAATGCAAAAACACTAAATATACAGTGGTGGTCTCAGTGGGCCTTCTGGCATTCTACCGTGCAAATTCATTGAGGTAGAAGTGCAGGGGATTGAGATGGAAGGAGGGGCGGGTGAGTGGACAAGTGCTGGAAGGGGGCCCACAATGGACGTGCTGAGGGGAAGCCAAGGAGGTTAACCTCAGGCTAAGTGCTAGTGGAGGCGGCTCTCAAGAGTGGGATGTGGAGCCACCAAGCAGGGGCCAGAAGAGCAGTGGGGTGGGATGGTGCTGGTATAGGCTGGGAGGAAGGGCCTGGGATACTGTGGGATTTATCAGGATCAGGCCACCAGTCACAGTGGCAGTGGGGAATTAGCAGGGAAGGGAAAGAGGGAAAGAGGTAGAGAAGAGCAGAGTTTTGAGCAGTTTCTGGAACTTAAGGCAGGAAGGCTGTTCCAAAGGGAGCACCAGCCGGGGGGCGAGAGACCTGCCCCCCACTCTCTGCTTGGAGAAGCTTTTGACTATCAGAGAGTTGGCGTTAGAGGAGCATAGGGCTCTAGAAGGGGGCATTTAGGGAGGGAAAGTTGAAGATAGCATGGTCCCAGGCCCCAGAATGCCTTGTGGATAATGCAGAGGGTCTGGAATTTGATCCTTGCAACCACCGGAAGCCAATGGAGGGATGTTAGGGCTGGAGAGCTACTGTCTCTGGGCTTGTGCTCAAGGATGAGTCTTGCAGCCCTATTCTGGATTAGTTGGAGGGGGCACGGGGGGAAAGGAGGGACTGGGAAAGCGGCTGTTGCAGTAGTTCAGCCTGGAGAGGACCAGAGCTCTGGAGATATTAGGCCTCATTCCGGGTTTGGAGCTAACCATGGAGTAATTAGCTCCATGGTTGCCTCCGAAACCGTTCCAAATCCGGCATGGTGAATGGAGTAATTACCGGTCCATTCCAGGGTTGGAGGGACCGGTAATTCCCCATTCACCTTTTGCCCTTCCCCATTCCCATTTCTGCCCCATAGGGCTCAATGGGAATGGGGAAGGAGGTAATTACGGCACCGTAAATTACGGTACCGTAATTACCTCCGAAGTACCTTTGCGGGTCCCGTACTTAACTCCTGCTAAAAGCAGGAGGTAAGGAAGGACCCACAAAGGGACCTCGGAATACGAGGTAAGGGATTACCGGCATCGGCACCCTTACCGGTGCCGTTAATTCCTTACCTCCAACCTCGGAATGACCCCCATTGAGCTTCTGGGGGAAGGTGAGAAAAGGATAAATGGCAATAAGGAGGTGGAGCTGGAAGTGGGACTTCTTGGTAAGGTAAATGATGTGAGGGATGAAGGAGAGAGCAGAGTCGAAGGAGACCCCAAGGTTTTTGACCTCACTGGATGGTGGGGTTAGTGGGCCTAAAGAGGATGGCCAGAGGGTAGGAGGAAAAGAGGGCAGAGGTGTCCCGAATGGAAGGATCTCCATCTTACTGGCATTGAGACAAAGATCATTTTCTGCACACCATGCCTAAATTGCGGACAGACAGTCGGGATGAGAGCGGAGGAAGAAGAGGGAGAGGTAGAGGGAAGTTAGAAGGAAAGCTGTGTGTCATCGGCATAACACTGCTAATGGGGAGAGAAGGAGGAGTTCAGGTGACCAAGAGGGGCGAGCGAGATATTGAAGAGCCATGACGATAGGATAGAGCCCTGGGGGATGCCATAGGTAGAGGAGGGGTGGTTCTGGAGGAGAAAGGGACATGTTTCAGCTGGGTAGGGTAGTGAGGAAAGAGGAGGTCAGCCAATCCCATGCCCGGTCAGTGATGGCGAGGGTGTCACAGAGTCGTTTTATGAGGATGGAATGGATGACCATGTCAAAGGCAGAGGAGAGGTGGAAGAGAATGAGAACAGCAGGAGAGTTGGAGACGCGATTTGTGCACATGGTTTCACAGGTGTTCAGGGGAGCAGTTTCCATGCCATGAGGCATGGTCATGAAGGCAACCAACAAGATCAGTGTGGATGGTCAGTTGGGGGGGCAACTTCTCCAAGTTTTTACCCCAGAAAGAAGTAGTGGCGCAGGAGGGGTCAGCAGACAGCTTTTTTGGGAGAGGGTGCACAAGGGAGTGCTTGAGAGATAGAGGGAAAGAGCCAGTGGCGAAGGAGAGATTATAGAAGTCAGCAAGAGCCGGGGTAAGAGAGGAGATGTTGTCCTTAATGGTTCTGGAGGAGCAGGGGGGCACCTGTTTGGAGGAGGCCTTCATAGAGCAGACCACATTAGTGACCTCATCTGGTGCTATGGGCAAGAGGGGGGAGAGTAAGCAAGGGGGGTAGGATGGGGGAGAAGGGAGGCAGGGGAGTAGGCATGGGAGACAAGATGGGGTGGAAGAGAGTGAGGACAGGATGTCCTGAGTTTTGGATGTGAAGTGGGAGGTCAAGGCAGTGCAGAAAGCATGGGAAGGAAGGAGAGAGGTGGAGACTTCAAGTGTATCGGCAAGTTCCTTGCATATTTTGAAAAGTTTGGCCAATTTGTTAAAGGCTCCAGAGATGCGGACTTGGATGTGGGCCCGCTTCTCGGAATGGATAGAGAAGCGATATTGTCTTTGGAGCAGGCAGCAGGCCTGTTTGTCAGAGGATGATCCCATGGTCTGCCACTTCTGTTCAGCTACTCTGCACTTGCGTTTCAGGGATGCTAGATCAGAGTCGTACCAGCTGCTGTTCTTGGTGGCAAGGTTTAGGCGGATCCTCATGGCATACTCAAAGAAAGTGAAACCAGAAGATTTGGCTTGGCTGGCAAGTGACAAATATTTTCTTCCATATATGTATGAAAATATAATTGAAATAATGAATTTACTGGCTTCTGACCTTATGCGAACACCTTATGATGTCTGTTTTTTTAATTTTAAGAATGTTTATCATGGGATAAAGTGATTTTAACCATAGACAAAATATGATTTTAAAAAAAAGTGGTTTGCAACGTCAGCACAGTGTAAAGGCTTGAACTGCAAACTGAATTAGACATTGGGCCTCATTACATAGTAAGCTACCGGCACTGTTGTTACCGGACTGGCAAACTACGAGTTCTGCAAGCGGGTGCCTTTCAACCCGCCAGGTCTGACCTGGCGGGCGGACCGGCACCTGCTCGCTGAACTGGGCCCGGTGCATCCATCCTCCCCATTCCCATTGAGTCCAAAGGGAAGTAATTAATACAGATCGGCGGACTCGGCAATGGGGATTTACCGGGTCCGCCGGGGCCGTAATGCCTCGGTAAGTTCCCATTGCCGGGTGGCAGTAAATTCATGACTCCGGCGGCACGGCTACCGCCAGGGTCATAATGAGGCCCATTGAATTTTACACAGTGCAGCACACTGTACACTGTATCCATGCAGGGTGTGGCTCATATTTGCGTGTCTCTCCCACCCAATAGGTGAGCACTCTCCTGTTCTGTGCAAGATATTTAAATGAGTGTGATTTTCACTTGAAAGCCAGTGAAGGCATAAATAAGCAAAGGACTCAAACACGATATAAATAAATGAAGAGGTAAACTATCTGCCCATTCACCACTTTTCATTACTAAGCAAGTGGGTGCATCCAGGGCTTTGTTGGAACCCTCTTTAATAATGGATGCCGGTTGTTCCGAGACACCCTTGTGACCAGTAGAAAAAGTGTGCACATTTTCAATGTCTTTAAGCTTGAAACTTTCCCTAAAATGTAACACTGTGTTTTACAGAAGGTATTTTTTCATCTTTGTTGCACAGGCTGCTAACAATTTAGGAAATTATCCATACTCAATACTACATTTGCAGTTGTAATCAATTGGTGTGAAAAATAATTGTATTTATTATGTTTCAAGAATAAAAGAGTAAATGTGTTGGGATGGTGCAGGTGTGAGAAGGGGGGAAAGAACAGGACACCCTGGTATATCCCCACACAGCCAGGCACCCCAGGTGACGCGTGTGCCCTGGTGGCCAATAGCACGCCAGTACACCCCCCTCCATGAGGATCCATCCTTGTGTGCTGTGAGCATTCACTTTCAGTAGCTGACATCAGCATTTCGGAATCTCGGCTGCTATGAGATGTGGTCTGTTTACTTGCGTCTGTGGGCCCCACCTCCCACACACACTTGGTTTGGCAGAAAAAAACTATTTCACGGATCCCTCAGTCACTCAGGAAAACTCCATGGCTTGATAAATGGTGCAGCCGTTTTTCCTTTTTAAGGTCTACTGCTATTAACATTGCCCTGCATATTGGTAAAATATGAGTGATAACAGCAGTGAACTACTCTATGTTTTATGTGTTCCCAATATTTAAATACTGATGCATTTAAAAATCTTAATTTACTGTGCTGTGAACTAGCTGAGGCGGGCGTATCTCACGCCGATCAGACACTCTCTGTGCCGCTGCTCCCTATTTCTCCCTCTCACTCTCTCTTTGCTGTCTTTATCTCTCTCTCTCTTTCTATGTGGGAGAGAGACGTGGAGTCATGTGCGCGTTTGATAGAGTCAATCCAGACTTTGCAGGCATTTTGCAAAACAAGGCAAACTGCTACTTTGAAAAACAAATTGACAGTGTTCCTTTCTAATGAGCACTTAGAGCATAAATTGTAGTCATAATACGAAGGTCACTGTGCAAATCAAAACCAAGTACAACCATGTCAATTACTTTCTGTCAGAAAAGCGAAAGGAAATGTGAAAATTCAAATTTCCCAATCCCGTTCTGATGACTTTCCATACTATATATATACATTACAGGGTCTGTGGTAGCGACCCTGTAGTTATGGTTAAGTATATGAAGAGCAGTTTTTGGGCGGCTTATACTTTGGCGCCTTTCAACGAATCCTCAGAAAACTTTGCAAACAGTATACAGCCGACTCTGAATTATTTTGCAAAGTTTTGTCACGGAGGGGCCAAAGTTATAGAGCTTTTCCAAAAAGTTTTGAAATCCAGACAGACATGAATGGAAAAAGGTTTGCTCGTGGCTACAGCCCAAACCGCTGGACAGAGTTGCGCCAAACTTGCGCGAGGAACAGCGGCCTGGTCCTGAAAGCGTGCATTTGCAAATTTGGTGTTAATTCATCCAGTAGATTTTTTTTAAATGCCCAAAACATAGGTCTGAAAAATGTAGTGATATCTCGTCCGGACCGCCGACTCACTTCCTGATTTGGTGTCCGTGGATACCTCTTGACCAATCAGGGAGCTGCGTAACATTCATGGAAACCTCTTTGGTCATTATCTTCTCAAAATGCTATTTAAGATGCAAAACAGCCAAAACACCATTGGTTTCTATTGGTGCCACTTCACATTATCTGCAGTTCTTTCGAATCAATACACAAATACACTGTGTTAAGCCACCATTTTCATAGTCATACACATCATGCTTTTTTCGAACTGCTGCAAAAATGAGGGTTTTACCTTCAGAAAAGTAAAGGTTAAAAATGATGGATCACTTTACAACATTAAATGCATGCCTACACTTAAGTCAAGCACAGAGCTCCCACAGGTGGCACTAACATGATGTTCACAAGCAAGCACTAATTTCCCTCCCCAGCCCCACATTTCAGAGGTCTGTGGCCGCCCAAAAGGTGCAAGCACGAAATAGATCATAGAGAAGTTAAAATGGTGAACAGTAAATCTGAATGCACAAGTGCATCAGGAAACCTGTGAAAGGATACCCAAAGTCATAAAAGGCGAGAGAAAAAGAATCATGCCCAGGGTACACACTGTTTGACAGCTGTGAAGGTGTCCAGTAAAGATATTCATTCAGCCATCTTTGCAGAAGCTGCTCAGTGCTAAGCAGGCAAATGGCATCCCTGCTGGGTGTATCATGTGCCTTGGACATTCTGCTGCAGGCTCATTACTACCGGGAGAACCAACTGCAAAGTATGGGACACAATGCATAACTGTGATGTTTATAATTAATCTTTACATTGATTATATTTTAAATAAAATGAAGGACTTTTACTGTGAAACAGTAGTTCAAAGGACAGCAGGATATCTATATCTATACCCACACATCTTAAAATGTTCTTATGTATTGTACAGTCCAACCGACTATACAGAGTTAGCAGACATTTTCCATTAACCTAAACACAAGGTGGCAGGACCCATAGTCTAAACCACACCCACAAAGGTAATATTATACTGGAACGCCCGATCCATTGCTCATTTTCACTCTTGGAGTGTTGGGTATTTTGAACAATTGCACAAACAGCAATGATATAAACAGTATGTGCCACTTCATTTGTTATAAAAGGTGCCTGCATTGTGCAGCTACGAGGAATGAAGTTGCTTCCCACACATGAATGTTCAGGCTCACCTTATCCATTACTCCACCGTGAGAATGCACAGCCAAAGATTCCAAGAACCTTCTCAAACTGTCTTAAATCTACTGAGGTGTTCATGCCCAGGCAGAGTTTACAAACTTCACTTGTGATTGTGCCATATTTTAATGGCTTTCCTGCTCAAGGTATTGGTGGTACATTGGCTGCAACAGGTAACTTGCCTTATTTCCATGCTCCCCCTGCTAAGACCAGAGCTGTAACCATGAGAAAGGGGCTGAGTACTTTTTTTGAACATTTTTATAAGATGTCTCTTTACCACGTGC
The DNA here is from genome assembly GCF_040938575.1 of Ambystoma mexicanum. Lineage (NCBI taxonomy): Eukaryota > Metazoa > Chordata > Amphibia > Caudata > Ambystomatidae > Ambystoma > Ambystoma mexicanum. The sequence goes on along the minus strand of NC_090932.1, from coordinate 920,113,139 downwards.
ATATATCTCATTTTCAAACTTTACCATTTGACAATATTGGATGCAGAAATGTAGTTATGTTGCATTAATATTACAGACCAGTCTAGGTGCTTCTCATAGAGTGACAGCAGGTAATTTGTGAGAGAAACCACATATTAACATTGAAACCAACATTCCTCATTCCAACCTTCTCTCACTTGTGTCAAGTTGGCAGAGCGTGTATATTCTTATCACTTCATCTAAAGGATTGGTTTCGGTCTTAACTGAAAGTAGACAATTAGCTGTAACAATTATCTCTAGTGCACTCAACTGTAGAACACACTGCCTTGCCCAAATCTTGGGTAGAAGAGATCTGAAAACACTCTTTCAACTAACATAACATAGAAGATGACATGCTTGAATTAATAGCGATGAAGCAATAACTTGCAACCTTTAAAACATCCTTATAATGTTATGGAGCCAAAATGGGGTACAAAATGGGGCTGAAGGGGTGTAGTTTGGACAACGTGGAGAGAGTTTGCAGAAGGGGTGGTATCCGGTGAAAGTGCAGAGTCTGGCAGAGGTGGATTAAAGTTGGGGGGGGCGAATGCACTGAATTGGGGCTAGGGCTGCAGAAAGCCTAAGTATACCACTGGTGAGAATGTAAGAGGATGGGATGGGATATGTTCAGAAAAAGCAAAAAATCTGGTGTTTTATTTTCTCCGATGTCAGCGAACATCTGAGATATTCGGGGACAATGCTGTGATGTTTGCGAACTTTACAAATGTACGAGGACATCCATACATATGTGTGCATTACAGTGTCTGTGAAGAGCAGTATTTAGATGGCTTATGACTTTGGCACCATTCAATGTAACTGTATGAAATGTTACAATAAAAATATAGACCAAACTGTAAAGGTTGTTTTAATGGTTGGAGCCATTTTGTCAAGTGGGAACAAATGAATGCTTGATCCTAGCCACCACATTTGTGGGGGTGGATTTGTGCTTTGCCCTTGCCACTCCAACCTATCAGCACAGATGGATGGCAAAAAAGCATTTTGCCCAAGGAAAAAATACAAAGGTCTTATGGAAGGAACATTACGGTAGATTAGTCAATTGCGAATGTGGGGTGACCATTGAAGCCTACATCTCAGTGTTTGTTGGTGGGCCTCTGCATTGTTTTTTTGTGCACCTCTGGAGGCCCTCATTGCAACATGCTTTGGATCTCTCGGTCATTGTTCACTTTGCACTACATCGTTTGTCTGGGTCGATAGCCTTCTTTTGTTAAGGACGAATATCTGAGACACTACAATGTTAACAATCGCTGTTACCATGAAGACCCGTGCAATATTTGACTGTTACACGGGTTACTAACTCCAATTGATTCGTCTGTTTTATTGAACTACTCAAAATTGCAAATTACACTTGAATGCAATCATGCAGTACCTTCCCAGTTCTAAAAACGAATAACGTATGTCTCGCTCCTGATCTCAGAACCTCTGCTACTTAATGTTGATCCATAGCTGTGTAATATATTTCCCTTTCCTTCCATAGAAGAGTGTCTTATTTGGTGTAGGCCTCATGAAATGACTAGCACTTTTCCTGGGCAGGTTTGAGAAGGCAAATGCTGTTAGAACATTGCATTTGCAATTAGGATTCACAGAGTCTTGCACATGGGTGTCATTTAGGGGTTGCCAGTGGTCGCACCTGCGACCCTTGTGGACTCTCTTGCTACCCCTGTGGTCTCCCTTGCTACCCCTAAAGAAAATATCTAATACAAAACTTTTGTTCTTTTTTTTTACAAATTGTAGCTCCTGGGCTGTGGCCAATGCCATGTGGCTCTTTGTTTCTAGAGCTGCTGGCTTTCTTGTTCAGGCTTCTTAAAAAACAGGGGGTTCCAGAAGTGTAACACTTTGAGCAGTGACCCTAAATAAGAAAGAATAGGAATGACAAATAATTTGTCTTTCTGGAATTCTATACAATAATTGCCAGACTCATTAAAGGTTTATTTTAGGGACACTTCAGCGGGTGAGTCACGGATTTAGTATGTTGTTAAACACCTCAAATTGACAATGCAGGCAAAATACTCCAAAACGCATTCAGAGTAGAATAAGCATCCATTTCGGACTATGTATTTTGCTTTTCGCAAGTTGCAGATATAGCATGTTTATTTCCTGGCGATACATATGGTGATCCATTTTTGTATGAAATGTTTATCACGTTACAGTGATATTGTAACCATATTTTTCATAGTGTACTTAGGAACAATGCTATGTGATGCCACTTAATGTTTTGTCAATGGGTAAAACTGTGATGTCACTTCAGGGTGTGGGTCAAATGACATCACTTCCTGTGATGTCATCAAAGGTGAAGGGTCATGTGATTTCACTTCCGCTACCCCTGGTATTTTGGAGAAATGACGTCCCAGGTCGTGCACGCTGCCCACAAACACCTTTCTGATTTTCCTGTATTGTTAATAGTCATTGAGTCAGATAAAGTAGTTTGTGACGAGACCTCTGTGAATATTCCAGGTTTCAGATTAAGGCCCTGATTCATAAAGCGTTTTCCAATGGGGTTTTGTCTTTATAAAACGCTCCTGTGAGTTAGGCCCTAAGAAGTTTGCTTAAAAGTGAACATTATATAACAACTACAAACATGAGATCTTCAGCGACTTGGGGGTAATCTATATTCCTGTGGAACCCCAAAAAATCTAATGTGAAATTTGCGCACAAAGTGTGTGCCACCTGGCGCAAAACCATGCGCCACAGGGGCCAGATTATAGAAGTGGTGCACCAGTACAAGTCAACATTGCATGGTATTAGCAATAGGGCAAAGTTTGCCCTATTTTTTTAAAACACTGGGCCATATAAGAAAACAATTCCACGTGACAAGTGCAGTTTGGCATGGTAAAAGCACTGGGGCAAAAATTGCCCTCAGGCAAAAAAGATGCATTTTCACTGCATTGTTACAACAGGGTATTGTTTGCCCTAGTGCTAATACGGAATGGTATTAACACTAGTGCAAACTTTGCACTGATGAATAAACTCATCGAAAATGCATCCTTTTTGCCTGAGGGCAATTTTTGCCCTTTTGCTTATACCATGCTAAACTGCGCTTGTCATGGTGAAATAGGTTTCTTATATGTCCCAGTGTTTTTAGAAATAGGGCAAACATTGCTCTAGTGCTAATACCATGCAAATTTGCACTTGAACCGGTGCAACGTTTCTGTAATCTGGCCCCTGATGCTGAAACAATCAAAATCAATAGTCTTTGAGGGCCCAGATTACAGAAACTTTGCACTGGGGCCTGATTTACAGAAGCAGTTTACAATGGCGCAATCCCAGTGAAACATTCTTCATAAATCAGGCCCATTAGCACCAGGCACATGTTTGCCCTAGTGCAAAACATAACAGGGCCCCATTAGAAAATCTTTGTACATTTACAAATTCAATTTTTAATGGGACTAGCGCTAGGGCAAAAGCTGCACTAGTGAAAAAAACATATTGGGCCGATTCATGGATTTTTTGCACGGTTCAAAGTGAGTTTGCACTGCCGACATAGTGTGCCTGATTTTAAAGCATTTTTCAGGGATTGTGCCATTGTAAAATGCTTTTGCAAATCAGGCCCTGTACTCCCAATGCATCTTTGCAGCATGGCAAAGTTTGCCCTAGTGCTAATACCATTCTGCATGTGCACTAGGGCAAACCTTGCTCTGCTGCAAAAATGCATTGAAAGAAGAGGTTTTTGCAGAAGGACCAACTTTAGCCTATTGCTAAGGCCATGGAAAACTGTATTTGCAATGGTGCAAAGGTTTTCTAATATGGCCCAAATGTTTTTGAACTAGGGCAAACTTTGCTGTAGTGTTAAAACCATGCAAAATTGCACTTGCAAACAGGCAAAGCTTCTGTAATCTGCCCATGGAATGCATTCTTAATGATGCATACGATAGGAAACATTTACCTCCAGTTTGCAGCATACTGTCAGACAGTGCATTTCATCGTTTATACAGTGCCACGAAGCCACTGACTAGCACAAGAGTGGTTAATGGTTATAAAGCAAAATAGGTCACTTTGCTGTCTGCGAGCACTGCTTATACGGAGCCTTACTGTGACCTTATCACGGGAAAATTAGGTGGATGACAGATAGCACAATGGGGGCAATTTCATGAAAATCCTGAATTGCACTGGGACTGTGAACATTTGCATCTAAGCGCTAAGCGTTCCCTCCATGCACTTTTCCTAAATGGTATTCGGATGCGCAGAATCACCTTTAGACCTTTCTTGCACACTTCCAAGTACAAATGGATCTAAACGCCTGCCGCAATTAACGCTTGTGGCAGGTTTTCAGAATGAATTCCAAAGGGTTTCACCTGCTTTTACCATGTGGAAAAAAAGGGGTGCATTCCACAGCAATCCATTGCTTTATCGCCATCTTGAGAATCTCATACTGGCTGTGAAGCTGGCAGGTTTGCCAGGTGGAGAGGCAAAGGGGTGGACATGTGAACTCCACCCCTCTGGCCATCTCTGTCTGGAAAATCATATCCAAACCCTTGGATGGGTGAACATGGTGGTAACCATTACTGAGCCCTTTGGAGTTTTAATGCAAAGTGATACCAGGTGTTTGCATCTAGAACACTTTGTTCATGTGTTTGTTGACGGTAGTAGCCTAGCGTTCATGCATGTATAGCTGAGACCGACCAGGAAAACACGTCATCCTGCATACCTGGCCCTTTAACATGTGTGTCCTCGGATAAAACAGGCACCAACACAACGTGGATGAACTACACCCATGGAGGCATGTTAGATCCTCGTGAAGAGCTATGATCCATGCCTATACATTCCTGCCACTGTTTCAGTATGACAGCCTGTATTTGCACTTAATTTAGTTAAATCATGAATTTTCTACAATACATATCTCTTGACTTTTACAAATGAACTGCCTAGTTCACTGAATCATTTTATAATGGCACACTCCCGTTGGTAAACACTCTGTGAATCAGGCTGTATTCACAACTGCCGTTGGAGTACTTTGGCTTCCCATTGTTTTCAAATAAAACATTACAGGATTAATTTCATAGCACATGGGGTGCAATCCAGGCCTATCCCTTAACTGTGGTCTGCCAGCAGAGAATGGGTTCAGGGTGGCGAATGGGTTGGCTGTGTCATTTCCAAGTTCTGGACACATGTGCGGCTGGGTAATGGCATGACCCCACGATAAGCCAGTTAAAGTGTCAGCATGAGCTGTGGATGTATGTTGCATAAGCCCATGTCCACTTGAATACACTGCATCCCAAGTGCACCTGTGCGCCTAAGTGTTAACTGCATTGGCTGGTATTCAATGGTCGAAGTGAGCGGGAACGGTTGGGAGCGGAGTTTCACAACTTTTATTTTCTTACTGATAACAGCTCCACTACTTTTTTCAACCATTTTCACGATTCCGGAACTGTTCTTTGTGAAGTGAAACCACATTTCGCCAATTTACCACCCAATAGCAGTTACAGCTAAACTGAAATCTGTTTCAACTCAATTGGCTGTCAAGCAGCACGGCTGCAACCCTTGAATAATCTGTTGTACGTTAATCCCCGCCAGCGTCACAGTTCCGCTACTTTTTTTCGTACACTTCCACCACTGGTGGTATCGCATGACGAACAGCATGCCATACTTTCATTGCGGGCTAACATGCATTCCTACAAGTGTGGTCAGGATAGAACGGCATCAATAAAAAACATTACATGACTGACTGGGTAGCCTTGCAGTGATATGGTGCGTTTCACCGCTTGGTTGGTTCTGCCTTCACGGTAATGACATAGGTTGAAATGCAGGGTTGCAGGGCTGCCTGTGGTTAGGCGTGTTCACTTATATTCTCAGTGAGTGTTTGGACAAATAACATCACAATCTTTTGTCCAGCAACGTAGGGCTACAGTTTAGGAGTTTCTTGGGTTATGGGTGCAAATAGGGAGGACCTTGTCAGACAAACTCATACCACGGGCCAAGCTGTCACGTCGACACATTTATTATCACACTGAAAATGCCGCAGGCATCAGAGAGGGTTATGAGAGATAGCAGGAGCGGTACAATGGCCATGTGTGGGTGGACAAAGCCGGACAAATTGGACGTTATGTTGTAAGTGGAAGAGTGAGAAACAGTAATAGATTGTTATGTTGAAGGTAAGTGTTTGAAAAGCCTGAATTGAGCAAGCTCGAGGGATAGACGCAAATTGTGTAGGATACAAATAAAATATCAATATCAATATATCAAAATGAGAGGCATACATTTATTTACACCTGAGCTACAGATAGTAGGGTTACGAATAGCCCTAGGAAGAAGGGGTAGTGTTAGGAGGACCAAGAATGAGATGGTAGATAATGTTACAGTGGAGACCAACACCAGTGCGTGGTTCTCGGGAATACCTGTGTGGCATGGGACTGTCGACCCTCTCGGTGATACTACTTTTTCCAGCTTGGTCAGCTCTTCCTCAACTTTCTGTCTTAAGTGGAATGGTATCCGACGGTGTCTCAATGCCAGTGATTGGACTGAGTGGTCAATGTGCCGATGCACCTCCTGATCTTTGAGACATCCTACACTATTGAATAGGTGTTCAAACTTTTCCAGCAGGCAGGTGATGTCCGTTTCATACATCTGAAGGAAAAGTGCACCAGCCCCAAGTCTTCTGCTATTAGGCAGGTAAGCAATGTGTCAGTGGTCTCTGGAGTGACATAGAACATGGAGTCAATGGATGTTTGCTCGTGACGAACTTGGTTGGAAATTACTTATCTAGCGGTATTGGCGAAGATCCACCATGCGCGAATATGCAGATCTGTGGCGATGCTAGGGACCGCACTAGGCACAGTTTTATAAACTGTGCCACAGGCATGAAGTTCACTAATTGATGAGGCTGGGCAACTCAGTCGACAGTATGGACATGGAGCACCATAGTTTTTGACGTTGTCCGGTACCAGGTAGGCAGATCGCTGATATGAAAAGCCATCTTCAATGTCTGCTGACCCTGTCATTCTTGACAGTGCTGACCATTGGTCATCCTCCAGTGCCGTCACATGCTGTGGTCGCGGCCAAGGTGGTGTGGGCGGTGCCTTTACGGATGATGCAATTGGCCCAGGTGCCCTGCAGAACCTGGCAAAATAGGTTCCCTTCCTGCAGCAGCCACACATTCGACATTCGTGCGGGGTCAGTCCACTGTAGGCGTTGCACCGTTTCTGCAGTCCTTCACTACGTCTGGGATTGCCTTGTGTCACTTGCCTGTTTAATCTTCCTCAGGACTTTGCTGGAGCTCTTGCCTCAATGGCATGCATTGACTTGGTTCCTTTGACCTTAGATGCTTCTTCCATCTGTGCAGCCTTTGGCGGTGAGAGCTCCTGTGTCCGACCCAACTGAAGGATCTAATTTCGTGGAATGTGTGGCTCCTTGAGAATCTGCCTTCTCAGGGCCACAGTGGTGCAGTGTTGTATGATTTGCGCCCAGATCTCATCCTCCTCATAATTGAGGCGATCAAACATCGCCAGGCAATGAGGACATGCATGGTATGAGACCAACAACTCTGAGGGTTCCCGATATGCCTGCCTCAGCCGGAACCTTTAGAGGTCTCTGTTAACCAGGAGCCGAAAGTATGTTTGCAATGCCTCTTTCGCCTCCTCACATGCACTGTTGAGTTGAGTTTATTATTTATATCGCGCGCCAGACCCGAGGGTAACCGGGCGCGTTGTTCAAGGATACTTTAAACTTTACAGGTTACATATGATTACAAATAGTGATTATACATAGTAGAAATTACATAATGCAGGCCATGGTATATACATGTAACATAATATAAGCAGGAAATATGCAGTAGGGAGAAAGAGGATATATAATTATGTACATAGTACGTTTGTAGAGCAGTGGTAATGGACTATCGGTCATTTTCTTTGATCCAATTGATACAGTTGGATCTGAAGAGAGCGTAGGATTGGGGGGATCTCAGGCCGGGCGGGAGGGAGTTCCAAAGCTGGGCAGCTTTGACCGGGAAGCTGTTTCCTCCGGCCGTACTTAGTTTGAATGGGGGTATCATTAACTGGTTAGAGTATGCTTCTCTGGTGGGTCTAGTGGAGATTTTTCTGTTGAATCTAGCGGCTAGGTATTTAGGTGCTAGATAGTTGATGCTTTTGAAGGTTAGAGAAGCTGTCTTAAGTTTGATTTTGTCCGCTGTGGAGAGCCAGTTAGATTGTCTTCTAGCTTCTGAAATATGCTCCCTTTTTGGAATTCCTAAGGCAGCCCTAAGGGCATTGTTTTGTAGTGTTTGAATCTTTTGCACCGTGTGTTTGTTGGCTCCTATATATAGAGCGTTACAATAGTCCAATTTCGACAGCACTAATGCTCGGGCAAGGGTTAGGCAGTTGGCAGTGGATAGGTATGGTTTTGCGGCTCTGATCAGCTTGCAGGTATATGCGGTGCTGGATGCCATTGCGCTCACCTGTTTGGTTAGGGAGAGGTGGGAATCAAGGTAGAACCCTAGTGTTTTTACCACTTTTGCCACCTTGATAGTGTTACCGTCTATGACGAAGGATGAGTATTCTTCTTTTAGTCTTTTGATGTTTTGTGTGTTCCCCAGTATGATGAGTTCAGTTTTGTCATCATTCAGGCATAGCCCGTGGGTGGCCATCCATGCCTGAATGATGAGATAAATCTTGTTCACCAAGGCCAAATCTTGTTCATAATCCCCTGAGAGTGGTATGAGAATCTGAGTGTCATCCGCATAGTTAGTGTAGGTGACACCCAGATTATCTAGATCATCGAACAAGGGCTTCGTGAAGATGTTGTACATAGTGGGGGAGACACAAGAACCTTGTGGGACTCCACATGTGATGGATACTGGGTCTGCAGCAGCAGAAGTAGAGAAGACTCTCATAGTTCTACCGGTTAGGAAAGATTTGATCCATGCGATGGCATGCGTGGAGAAGTGGGCAGCTGTTTCTAGGTGGGTGCATAGCACTTCATGATCCACTAGGTCGAAGGCTGCGGAGAGGTCCAGTAAGAGGAGTAAGGCCATCTTTCCGGAATCTCTCAGCTCATCGACCTGAGTTTTAAGATCGATAAGTGCGGTTTCAGTTCCATGCTGAGGTCTAAAACCTGATTGTCTTGTGCCTAAAAGGTTGTGCAGCTCCAGGTGTTTTTGGATCTGCAGGTAGGCTACCCTGTCGAGGATTTTTAACAGGAACGGTACCGTTGTGATAGGCCTGTAGTTAGTCGGGATGGATGGGTCCAATGTTTGTTTTTTTAGAAGGGGGAGGACCCAAGATTGCTTGAGGTTATCTGGAATAGTGCCTGAAGCAAAGGAGGCATTAATAAGCTTAGAAATGAATGGTGAGAGGTCTCTGGCCATGTCTTTTATTAGTTGGGCTGGGCATAGGTCACCTCGGCAATTGGATGGCTTGAGTGAAAGTATTATCTTTTCGGTTTCAAGTATGGTTACTTTCGAGAAGTTAAATATATGGTTTAGTTTAGTGCTAGTTGGTAGTTTGCCTCTTAGGTTAGTTGAGGGTGGAATATTCTGTTTCTTTATCTCAATTTTTGTTTGGAGTGTGGCAATTTTGTCATTTAGTGCTTTTTGGATGTTCGAGCACCATGTTTTATTTTTATCACAGTTATCCTGGACAGGAATAGGGTTTTCTAGTTCCTTTAGTATAAGGAATAGTTCCTTCGTACCAGATTTGGCCTGCAGTATTCTGTTGTTGAAGTTCTCTCTTTTTGCTTTCTTTATTTCATTTTTATAAATCTTGGAGGCATTGATGAGTGTAATTTTATTTGTCTCTGTTGGGGCTAGTCGCCAAGCAGATTCACATTTACGTTTTTCAAGTCTTAGAGATTTGAGGTGAGGAGTAAACCAGGTGTTTAGGTGGGCTCTGGGCTTACTCTTTCTGAGTTTCAGTGGGGCAATAGTATCTAGAGCTGTAGCCATAGAAGAGTTGAATTCATTTACTAGTGATGAGGTGTCCGATGAGTCAGGTAGAGAGTTTAGTCTGGGGAGGATGAGTGGTAGCAGTTTTTCTGTAGTTATAAGTTTTTTGTTTCTGGTTGGCAGGGGGGGAGCCAGAACAATTTCAGTAGGTATGGTCAAGTTAACATTTAGGAGGAAGGTTATCAGTGCATGATCTGTCCAAATTTGTGGTTTGATGTCGACAATCGTAGTATTGCAGTTATAGTCAGCAACCCAGTCAAGTATACGGCCTTTTTCGTGTGTGGGTTGTAGGATTTTTTGGGAGAAGCCTAGTTCTGAGATGATATTAGTGACATTAGTTGCTTGCAGGTCTTTAGGGTCGTTGTAGCCTAGGTTTAGGTCTCCCAGAAGGATAACTTGGGATGAAGTTTTTAGGTTGTTTGAGAGGATCGTGGAGATGTCCTCCTCGAACGTGCCAATAGGGCCAGGTGGTCTATAGATAAGGTGGATATTAATAGAATGAGAGGGAGATGCGAGAAGTTTAGCAGTTAATGATTCGCAGGAGTTAGTCGTTGAACTTGATTCAATTTTTAGGGTGAGATTATTTTTAGCAATAATAGCTAGGCCACCTCCTCGAGAGTTGACTCTATCTTCTCTAAGTATGGTGTAATTATGTGGTAGGGCAAGCATTATGGCAGGTCCTGCAGCTTGGTGCAGCCAAGTTTCTGTTATGGCGAGGATGTCATAGTCACCTATTTGAATGAGATCAGCAATTTCGGTCGCGTGTGCTATTAGTGACCTGGCATTAATAAGGGCGCACTTCAGTTGGAGGTTCGGCTTTGCTATGGCCTGGGTGGCATTGCTTTTCTTTTTAGGTAGGCTATTGTTAGCATTGGTCTGCTTATTTGGGCGGTTATTGCGATGGGGGTCAGTTTTTATAGGAGGAGTGTTTCGGATGTTGGTGTTACTTCTGTTGCAAGAGGTGTTGAGTCTAGCTAGTGGTTCGTAAATTTTAGGTAATCTTGAGCGTATTTTTGCGTTTCTACTTGCAGTGTCACAGGGGAGGTATGTTAGCAATTGGTGGGTAATAGGTAAATGTGAAGGTTGATGGCTGGGCTCTAGTGGGGGAGTTAAGAGTCCTTCATCCACGGGCGGTATGCCCTGTGGTGTAGGCCTCGGTTGCTGTTTTATTTTTGGCATTGTGGTCCAAAAGGCTGACAGGTAAATAAGAGTTAGTATCATTCTAACTTAGTTTTGGGCACGAACAGTTGGTTTGCGGGAGTCAGGTACCTCTAGGTTAGACAGCGCAGTCCTATGTAGGCTAAATGCAATCAGGGACAGGCTAAATGCAGTTATAGGCAGGCTAAATGCAATCAGGGACAGGCTAAATGCAATCAGGGACAGGCTAAATGCAATCGGGGACAGGCTAAATGCAATCAGGGACAGGCTAAATGCAATCGGGGACAGGCTAAATGCAGTTATAGGCAGGCTATCAGGGACAGGCTAAATGCAGTTATAGGCAGGCTGAATGCAATCAGGGACAGGCTAAATGCAATCAGGGACAGGCTAAATGCAGTTATAGGCAGGCTAAATGCAATCAGGGACAGGCTAAATGCAGTTATAGGCAGGCTAAATGCAATCAGGGACAGGCTAAATGCAATCGGGGACAGGCTAAATGCAATCGGGGACAGGCTAAATGCAGTTATAGGCAGGCTAAATGCAATCAGGGACAGGCTAAATGCAATCAGGGACAGGCTAAATGCAATCGGGGATAGGCTAAATGCAGTTATAGGCAGGCTGAATGCAATCAGGGACAGGCTAAATGCAATCGGGGACAGGCTAAATGCAGTTATAGGCAGGCTAGATGCAAGTCTGGGTGCAGGGTGCCTCTGGGCTAGTCAGAGCGATCATATGTAGGCCAAATACGATTATAGATCGGCAAGAGCAGTCAAAGGATAGGCTGTCAATAGGAGTAAATGTACCTTTGTGAAGAGAGCCAGGGGGTCTGGCAGACGGCAGCCGCGGCACCGAACAGGCACAAAACAGGTGCTGGCCTTGCCTCTCATGGGCCTTGGAGTGAGGGGGCCGGCTTCGCCTGCCGGCGGCCAATGGGGCAAGAGGTAGGCCCGGCAGCCAATCAGCTGGCTGCTGGAGGCCTAAGACAGTCGGCTATGGATGCAGCTTTGAGGGGGCGGCCATCTTGGAGTGGGGGAGAGCCTCGTGGGCTACAATGGCGGCAAATGGGTCAAGTAGCAGCCTTCAGGTGTGGAGCAGTGTGGGCAGAGCCTCCACAATCGAGATTGCATTAATATTAATTAATGCTGGAGCGCGGGCAAAATGCGTATTTTGCGGGCGGATTTCGGCGTGATTTGAGCGCTTACCGAAAATGCTGCGCTTGGGCCTGGGGACAGCTGATGCCCTCGTTGGTCCTCTGCTCCTGCAGGGACATGGTCCGGAGCTCCTGCTCCTCTGGTGGGTGGTGGGAACTGCTGTGCTGGCACAGGTCAAGTGCTGGAATTGTCCTCTCATGAGCCCCGGAGTGAGGGGGCCGGCTTCGCCTGCCGGCGGCCAATGGGGCAAGAGGTAGGCCCGGCAGCCAATCAGCTGGCTGCTGGAGGCCTAAGACAGTCGGCTATGGATGCAGCTTTGAGGGGGCGGCCATCTTGGAGTGGGGGAGAGCCTCGTGGGCTACAATGGCGGCAAATGGGTCAAGTAGCAGCCTTCAGGTGTGGAGCAGTGTGGGCAGAGCCTCCACAATCGAGATTGCATTAATATTAATTAATGCTGGAGCGCGGGCAAAATGCGTATTTTGCGGGCGGATTTCGGCGTGATTTGAGCGCTTACCGAAAATGCTGCGCTTGGGCCTGGGGACAGCTGATGCCCTCGTTGGTCCTCTGCTCCTGCAGGGACATGGTCCGGAGCTCCTGCTCCTCTGGTGGGTGGTGGGAACTGCTGTCTCTGGGTTGCAGAGCCTTCAAGATTTGGTGAAGTTTGTGCCCGCAAAGATCAGCAGCATGGCCTTCATCGCCCTGTAGTCTGTTTCTCTGGGGGTCTCGAAGAACATTCCGAGCCTTTTGACCGACATGTCACATTTTGGTCCAAGCATCGTCGGAGCACTGGTTACATCAAACTCAGGTACAGGGCTACCAGTGAACCCCCTGTTCGTCCCCTTGGCTTTGGACATAATCCCTGGCACTGTCCATGTGGGTTCTTGCCAGTGGTGTCCTGACCCAGGAGGACACTCCAGCATCGTCTTCTATACTTAGATCAATGATAGGCCCCTGCCCACCAGCTTGTTAGGGCTATTTTGTTGTGTATCTTCCCCTTAAAACACTTGAGTATAGGCGCGTTCTAAATGCCATATCATATCATGTCATATAATTGTACCTTCGGTCTGAGGTGTGTAAGCTGCAGGATCGCCTGGTGTGGGCTGCTACCTGGACCTGCTGTTGAGAATGCAGTCATTTTTATATTATGTTCCTGGGCTTTCTGTTGTTTATTGATCTAATTTTTTTCATTTCTTTTTTTTAAGTGGCACCGTCACCCAGCAACAACAGGCCAATCAGGGCTCAGCAATGATATCCCCTGCATAGAAGAGGGCTTGCCCTTATCCTCTAGGCTTTGCCAAGAATAGGCCGCCACCTGCAGCACCGTCACACGGGGCAGCAGCACCCATGCGCCTGACTCGCCTTGAGAACCACCATCATTCTGGAGCTGGACGAGCTCTGACAAGCAGTGTGCCATGTGCTTCCTACTCCTGTGTCAGACTGGCATTGCTAATTTCTGGTGTTCCCTGCACCTCCAGGCACGCAGGAGCCGGCTGGCGGGCACCCCACTTCTCGTTTGCCATGTGCAAGCTGGGGCCTGTGGTGCTGATTAACAGAGACCAACCCTAGCGCTTGGGTCTCAGGAGTACCTGCACATGCTGAGTCTGGGTCTCCCTTTTATTCATAGGGTGACGAAGGTCGTCACCAGACAGCGGTGATGCCCTATGTCACAACAGATAAGTGCCAAAGCTTAGTTTAGCGTGTATTGGTAGATCAGGCAATCGATGATCTAGCTGGTTGGAGGGGCCTCGGTCAATTACCCTTTGACCACTGAGTGAAGAAGTGACGAGGGCAGAGCCTTGTTGAGAGTGAGTCTGGGGGTAGGGTGCTGCCTCTCCCTGAGTGTGCAAGTGTGGCATATGAGGGAGGTTTGGGATGGCATAGCATGAGGGTTGTGGAAAGTGGAAGGTGGGAGCAGGAAAGTGATCTGACCTGGCTGGAGGTAGACAGAGTTGGACGTTGGATAGTTACAGGATTAGATACCAAAGTGTATCGGTAGGAGATTATCACACTGGAAGCATGCTTTTGTGTAGCTGGCATCATGCCTGCATTCAGGAGAGGACTTGTGTTGCTGAAAAGTCACAAAGCATTGAAACTGTTGGAAAGATGTGAGGTGCGAGGGGTTAGTTGTGCGGGTGGGGCTTGGAGGGTCCTAGTCAAACTCTTTCCTGATTGACAGACCAAGAATGCATGCGCACAGATGTACTCGTCATATAAGTTGGTATCACTGCTGTCCTGGAGCCTCTTCCTTGCCAGTGCTCGAGAAATTTGATTATTAATAAGGAGCTTTGATGCTGATATTACAGGTGTAGTGCCGGCATTAATCAAGAGACACTAGGCACTGGAATACATGTCTGTCTACTGCCCTTTTAACTCAAGCCATTCAGGACTAGAGTAAGAGGAAGTACTTGGGAAGAGGGGGCTCTGGGAGGGAGGGAGCAATGTGAGTTGGTATTTAAGCTCAGTCAAGCACGTCCTATGTGGGTGGGCCAGCAACATGATGGGATGGTCTGGTGAGGGTCATTCAATGGTTAAATGCAGTACAGGTAGTATTGATGGTGAGTCTGGTGTTAGGGCTTTGTCCATCCTAACGCGTGCACAGTAAATACACATGTGTGGAGGGGTTCGAGTTAACATGTCAATAGGACGCCCTGCAGGAAGAAGATGGTCCAGAGGAAGGCCCAGAGGTGTGGCCGTACTTAAATGCCCTCTCCTGCTGAGGTACCTGGCCACCAGAGGCATTGATAGAGGGGGTTTTGGGGTGCTATAGTCCCGGGTCTTTTGGTTGTAGCCCCAGAAAGGGGGTCCAACCAAAAGGCTATAGCTAGCGTGGAGTCCCGACACTCCCGGCATTAGCGTAGCCCCGGATTTTTTCCAGACCTAGCAACAGCCCTGGCCGCCACAATGTTAGGTTACCAATGTTGCAGTCTGGGATTACGTGTTTGCTTTAAAAGTAATGCTATAACCCCAAAACTGCAAGCATGTTACATGGTGTTAGAGGGAGGTGCGAGGGTTAGCAAAGCCAATCCAGTCGAGAATGTCGGGTGGGGCGTAGGTGCGGGGTGAATGTTGTGGTTTGGTGAGGTGGTGAGCAGGCATGGTGGGTTGGGGGAGGCATGAGTAGGCGTATTGGGAGCTGTGAAGTGGTGGTGGCGGGATGTGGCTAAGAATGCAGGGGAATGGATGAGGTGCTGAGCAAGGTAAGTGAGGTGGCAGATTGAGTGCGGTAATGGGTGGGAGGAGGGTAAAGTTGGCATTGGGGCGGGATTAGGGGAATACAGATTTTAAGATGTGTGTGAGGTTAGGTGATGCCTTCAGCCATTTCCGTTATTTTTGACAGGTATGGGTTCCACTCCAAAAATGAATGATCAAAGTAATAATGGGATACGTGGAAATACAAATCCCATAATGCAAAGTGTTGTTGATTAGAAATCCAGGGCAAACTCTGAAGAAGCCAGACATGAGAAAGGGACGCTTTGCAGCTATGCAATTATAGCATGCAGGGATCCCCAAGGTTAGCGACTTCACTAGCCAAGGCCTGGAGCTTACGCAGCCTCATGCCAGTGTGGTAAAGCCAACACTGCTAGGTGCCAGGGGCTCCACTATTTCATGTATTAAAATACACGAAGTTTAGCTTGGAATCTAGCCTACCTAGCATACGTAAAGTTGTTGTTCCCTCCCCAGGGATGTGTACCTTACAATACTTACTTGGGGAAAAAAGGAAGGTTAATGACTTTTATAACTTGACTTTACTTTAAGTTTTTGTATCGGATTATCTGCAAAAATGGCATTCCCAGTAGCAGGTTATATAGCAGAGAATATACCTGAAGGTCACATTTACAATGCAAGATAACTATACAAATGACTAGACTTAGACGTTATAGCAAAACTGTCATATAGTTCTTCAGTGCTTTAAAACGGTTTTCTCCCACACCAAAGCACTTTGATATTTGTTATTATAATCCAGCCACTTGTGAAGGGAATCACACAAAAAATAAACCCCATGATACAATATGGCCGCACAAAGATAAAAGGGCCCTGTTAAAGTTGGCAAACAATGTCATAAGACTCAGTCTGAAACATCCCTGAAAATTAGCCACTCCCATTTCTCATGTTGTGTCCCTCCAGATGTTTTGGACTTGAACTTCCATTAGCTCTAGCCAGCATATTCCGGGGTGAAGGACCGTTAAAGTTCAGAACATCTGGAGGGCCTCAAAATGAGTAATCAGTCCCAGGAAAACAAATAGAGTAATTATGTCCAAGTGCTTTGGATATGAAGTGCCTAAAGGGATGTCACTTGGCGAAAAAAAGCCACGGGCTACAATTGGTGAAATCTGTATGCAGATTAGGAGGCATAATATTAGAGGAATCCAATAACAATTGTCCAACTAAAAGGGACAGAAGGTTACATTGTCTGGCCCTGTCCTAAACTCTCTGCACTTAGCCAGCCTTGGAGCCTAAGCTAGATTGGCCAGAGTTAGGGGAGCAGTCAGCTGTCAAAGTATATAGCCAGCTTTCACATTTGAATTTGTAAAACTGAGTTTATTTCCTAGTCTGAAGGACTGAAGGCACCGAGCGTTCAGACGGGTCACCAAGCAGCATGCTGCCACATGGATCAAGAAAAGTAGCCATACCCCCAACTCCCCATACCCCCAACACCAGAAGAAATTACTAGAGAACAGACAAATTTTAGGGGAACCCACCCACCAGCACTGATGAATGCACAACAGAAAATAGGGACATTTTGTGACAGTCGCTATGACGGTCACAAAATGGGAGTGTTGGGGGGGTTTACAAATGTCACTCGGCCTCATTACGAATCCGGCGGTAGCAGTGCCAGTACAAAAGGCACAGCTGCCGCCGGAGTTGTGTTTTTTTTCGGCGCCTGGCTTTTGGCGCCGGAAAAAGTAACTCCCCATTCCCATTGAGCCCCACAGGACTCAATGGGAATGGGGAGGACGGAAGCACTAGCACTGTGTGCAACAGTGCCGGTGCTTCTGTCAAAGTCTGCGAGCGGGTGCCGTTCTGCTTGCCAGGTCACACCTGGTGGGCGGAAAGGCATCCGGCTCACAGACTTGTACTCTGCTGGTCTGGTAACAATGGTGCCGGTGAGCCTACCGGCACCGTTGTTACCGGAGCGGCAGGGTCGTAATGAGGACCACTGTCTGACACAGCATTTAGAAAAGTCCTCCTAAAGTGAACAGGGGTACACCTCCTGGGATCAGCCTGAACTACCCATGGTTATGGTAAAGTGGCGAGCAGTAAGCCAGGCTTAGTCTAAGAAGGGAGGAGGGCTGTAGTTAGGTACAAAGACCTTAGAGCATACATTGGTTCAAAAAAACACACACTGAGGAGTTATATATAATAGACATTTATTATATACTCTAAGGCACACTGTTGCAATTCGAAGTTCATGTAAATACTATAAACCAAACATATATACAGTATAGGATCACTTGCAATATGAGAGTAGCTTGTGGATAGAAAATCACATAGTAGACAAAACCAGAAACATATATACAAACTTTCAAAAGTCTAAATAACTATTCATAACTTTAGCCAAATCCTGCCTTAATAGTTCAAGCATATCTAGTATGAGTATCTCAAAGTTCAGAGGAGCCACTGGGCCACAAGTGGCTGGGGGTTAGCCAGAGAAATTGGCGGGAAAAGGCAGAATATAGTGTTCAGTGTATTAGGGTCTAGAATGGGTCAATTAGAGTTGCAGGTAATTAGCTCAGTGTTTACAATTAGGCTCATGGAGGTTAGGATGACTCCCTGAATGGATGCCCAAGGACCAGTGTCCAAGGTGAGCACAAAGGGCTGTCCCCTAAGGATATTCTATGGAGTTCTGAGGGGTAGTGAGATAAAAGATATTTGCAGCCCCCAGATCAGAGAATGACACAATCAGAACACAGGTAGGTTATACATAGGGTGAACAGTCTCCTTGGAGAGAAGAAGTCGTTGCTGCAGGACGGCTCCAGCGGTGAGACAACATCAGACCCAGTCTCCTGTTCTTTGGCCCTGATGTCGGGGAGAAGGGTTCTTTGGTAGATCCTGTGACAACACTCCTACAGGGGAATTCCCGGTGATAGATCTTCAAGGTGATGGCTGGTTGGTGCCTTCTGCAGACTCAGTGGATAGGCGGTGTCGCGGCAGTCAACTCTACTTCGTTTCTTGGTCCTCGCCTCTGGTGAGGGCACTCTCTGGAGCCAGTTCGAGTTGTTGTAGCCTTGGAAGGATGCCCTCAGAGTTGCAGTCAATACAGCACTTCTGGAGACATTGCACAGATATGCAGCACGACACTCCAGGTACTGGA
Source organism: Ambystoma mexicanum (assembly GCF_040938575.1). NCBI lineage: Eukaryota > Metazoa > Chordata > Amphibia > Caudata > Ambystomatidae > Ambystoma > Ambystoma mexicanum. Next base: position 920,094,610 of record NC_090932.1, on the reverse strand, counting down.
GTTTTCCAGGGCCGGGAGGACACAGCTCTTTTTGGGGATGGCACAAATTGTAGAATGTCTCAAGACTGATTACGCCCACCAGTCTATGGGAGGAAGTAGTCTTCTTCAGATCTTCCCTGACGACTGGAGTGACGAGGAATGGACAGCAGCTGTGACTCAACAGGCTCTGGTGGCCGTTGGAAGTGCTCCAAAGTCCTTCTTTGTCCTCCTCAGAATCATCTTGTTCCAGTGGATGACTCTGGGTTTCTGCTTCAGGACTACAGAATTTATCCAGATGAGAACAGGAAGACTGGCTGAGCCCATCAATCATGTCCCATGCACCATTCAAACTTGGACATGGCTCTTCAATGGGGATAGCCAGCCTCCCAGTTTGAACTGGTTTCGGTCAGGCATACTGCACAGCAAACGGTAGGGGAGTTTTGGGCACTCTCCCCCACTTCCTGTCCTGCCAGTCACTCAGGGAACCTTTGCAGGCTTTCCTTGGAAGCCCACCATGGAGTAAGGGACAAAAACACCTTCCCCCACCCATAATGATAGAAGAAGAATCCAGAAAGGACACGCCATCTTCTTCAGGGCTTAAAAAGATATTTGTGTACATAGGGTGCGTTATGTGCCTCATCGAGGCTGCGAGTGCAGTCAGAGATAGAAAGTACAAAAGAAGTCGTGTAAGAGGTACACTGCCATCAGCCTGAACAGGTGGGATTGTCACAGTAACGAAATGTTACTGGAGAAGTGAGAAAAGGGATACAATGTACCCCCTCAGCATTCTTTATAGGGTGGTGTGTACTGATCTCGCAAGAGAATAAATAGGATAAGAAGTACCCCCCCCGAACCCCTGCCCTGGTAACTGTGAGACTTAGTCAGGGAAAGAAAGGAACCAATGAGGTCTAGGAGCTTCTGACAACACTGCACAAAAGGTGCTTGGTGTTGCTTCACTAAAAACTGGGGGAAAGTATAACTCCAAAAAGAAATCCCCAAAAGGGGCCAAAAAAGGTTTCTTACACCAGAGTTAAGGAGGGGTGATTGTGGAAAAAGTTTCCCATTCATCCAGGAGAATCAGTCAAACAATACAGGCATGCAGCAAAAGTGCTGGGGGGACTCACACGGAGTGGAGATGTCACACAAAAAGAGAAATCTACCCTAACAGGGGGCCAGCCATGTCAAATTGTTATTGATTTGCATTGTGATATGTATTTTGAAAGTGCAGTCTGCAGGTGTCCTAACTTGCAACAGTGTGTTCAGGGAACTAGGGGAAAGCAAGGGGATAAGTGAAGGTGTGAAGAGACTTTGGACAGCCAACACAATGTGATAGGCTTTCAGCTTCCGCGCAATGTCAGAAAATGTAAAAAGCAACTCCTTGTGGTGCCCCAACCAAAGCGGACGCGGGCTCAGCCACATGCACTAGGGCCAAAGCTCTGAGGTGTGAATCAAGGTCCAGCATTTGCTAAATGTTATGTTGTTGGCCCAAACAGAACTGATGAAATAACTCAGCAGTGTCCAGCTTTGGGAAAAGATGGTAAAATCATCTTGGAAAAGCCAATGATACACTTAAAAAAAATGTGTAAATCCGTCCAGCGGTTTGGGCTGTAGGCGTGCGCAAAGTTTTTTCCCATTATGTCTATGGGAAAAAACACAAGTTTTGGGACCCCCCCTATAACTTTGCCCCCCCGGACCAAACCTCTCCAAACTTTGAGAGTGGGCCATATACTGTTTGCAAAGTTTGGTGAGGATTCGTCCAGAGGGAGCGAAGTTATAAGCCACCCAAAAAATGCTCTTCCTATGGAAACACCAACTTAACCATAATTACATGGACGCTACCGCGTCCATGTAATATATATATATATATATATATATATAAACAAAAAAGAAAGAAATTGAAAGCGGAATATCGCTTCCTGGACGGCACTCTTCTTCAATCATAAAAGTCATCCAGACACGTCAAAAAAGGATCTCCATCAAACGTCCTTTATTTGTTAAGTACAGTGGACAAGTTGCTCAGGAGAGAACAAAAAACAACTACGCATTTCACCCGAAAGGGCTTCGTCTGGTTGTAAACATAAATGACAGGCTTTCCATTTAAACATTTGTGCATGCAAGAAAGAAGTCCTTCTTTACTTTCCCTTAAGTTTCCCTCTCAGACCCAATGCATGTTTCTCTGAGTGACATCTTGGAATGGTAAAAGGTATATACATACATATCTTACATCCAATGTGTTACTTTTAAGGATGCTACAAAAATAGCCACTCAGATACTCATGGGCTAATGTATTGTCCCCATATCAATAAAGTGCATTGTGCAATTTAACAATGTGTGTTTCCACACTTTTCAAAACATTCGTGCTGTTATAGGTCATGTATTACCAAGATCTCCAAAAATATGACCAAACATTCTTTTGAGAGAAAGTCACTTCCATTTAAGTTACCACAGCATAAAATCTTAAATGCCATTACCAAAGTTCAAAGTGCATTATAGCTGCCAATGTTTCCAATGTATCAAGTTTCTAATATCTTGAATAAAGTGCTTAGTGCATGATAGCATCGATTAAAATACTTTTGGCAGCAAAATTGTCTCTCAGTATTACAGGGGGTAAAAAACAGTCATTTTCCATCTTTAAGAATAGAATACAATGGGCATCATGTTAATCAATATTTCATCCCCTCCACTGTTGCTTAAATGCTGGATAAAGTGCATTATGCATGATAGCAGCAAATATTCTATGTCATATAAGAGACTAATGATACAAATAAAGTGCTAGGTGCCACATAACAATCTTGCCAAGGTTTACACTGATTATAAAAAGGTGTTCCTATCTAGGTAAAGTGCTTAGTGCATTCAGTATATAATTTAACTAGGATGTTTATAAATGCATTATGCTTAATCACAGCAAATATTCTGTGTCATACAAATGACAAATGTTACAGAAAAAATGCTCAGTGCAACATAACAATTTTGACAAGGTTTTCACTGATTATAAAAGAGTCTTCTCATCAGAATAGAAAGCTTAGTATATTCAGTATGTAACTTAACTATGATGTTTATAATTACCATGTATAATAAAAACACAATATTCATGCCATAATTTTCCCTGATTAAGAAAAATGCTTCTTTGGCCAAATTAAGGTACTTAATGCTTTCACTATATATGGTCACTCCATAACCGGAAGAAAGAAAGAGGCGCCTTGGGGAAAGGGGAGAGAGGAAACAACAGGAATGACGTATTTACCAAGTGTCTAAAAACGGGACCTGTAACAGGTTGAAAAAATACAACCGTATTTCAACAAATATGTCTGTGATGATTTTAAAAAGCCTCCTACATGTTAAGAAATGTAAGGACTGTTATATAAAACAGTGCGTTAAAAGAAAGCATATATCAAGGAAAAGCAGACCTACAGTGGCCTCACATTCTGGGATAAAGCATTCATATACTTATGTACAGGCATAAGACAGATAAATCGAAAAACATCAGAAAATTCAAGGAACCACTTTTAGTTTCCCACAAATGTATAGAGCTCCTCGTCCTTGTTGTGGCCATCTGGGTGTTTTGTTTGGTAATCGACAATATATTTACATTCAGTTTGTCTCAACCTCAGTTCTCGATTACCCCCTCTTGGATTTGGTAAGATTTTGTCTATTCCATAATATCTAAACAAGGAGACATCTCCATTGTGTTTTTCCTCAAAATGCTTGGCTAGGGGGTAGGTTGGATCTTTGTTTTTAATCGCACGAAGATGTTGCAGGATCCGTAGTTTTACTTCTAATTTCGTACTGCCTATATACCATAGATTACATCCACATGTTATCACATAAACAACATAAGTTGTTACACAGGTAATATGTTTCTTGATAGTCACTTCCTTCTTAGTTCGAGGATGTATATAGTTCTTCAAAGACACCCCATATTAACAGGCCTTGCATTTGGTACATTTGTAGAAACCCCCCTGATTGCTTAATAGCCATTGATTTGATATCTGTATCGGGTCGAGAAAAGGCTTGGTGATAGTTTTGATTGAAGCGATTTTGGTTTCCTGAAGGTCACACTGGCATTCTTTTGAATGTGTCCTGCGATGTCTGGATCTCTCTGTAATAGCGCCCATCGTTTGGCCAGAATTTTTGAATGTCTTTAGACCCATTATTGTAAGTTGTAATGAAGCGTATATTATCAGTTTTTGTTTCCAGTAGCTTCAATTCATTTTTCTCCTTATTTCTTCTGAACATCTCAGCTCGTGTCTGTTTCGTGCATTGGTTAAATGCACTATTGATAGTCGATTTCTTATATTTATATATATATGTATTCATAGAACCTTGATTGGATATACCTTTTCATTTGGACTGTTGTACTCTGCTGTTTGGGATGCTACCGGATCACATTCACACCCCTTCTGGGAGTTTAGCCTTTGCTCCTTCCACATTACCACAAAAGGCGAAGGAGGTATATCTCTTGGCTGTGGCTGTTTTACCTTTATGATTGGGACCACTGTTTGTTTGTAGAAGTGTGGGGGCTGGGTGCATGGTTTAGTCAGTACTTATACTCCTGCAACGCAGAAGTCATTTCATCACAAAGCCACCATGAAGCAAATGATTGGCCACTGAGGGCCCTAAAGACATTGGTTGTGCTTTGTCTGTCGACTTTCAGGCCTTCTGGGTGCATGACACATCTCTTAAAATATAATATAATGGTTTGTGAGTATATGAAACACAGAGCAATCTTTTTTCCATTCCGGCATTGCTCACTGCACAGCAGGGCACATTTGTGGTTCCCTGAATGTGTTTATGCGTGTAGTGCTTTGTGGTTGACATATACTGTGTGTCATATGCCCTGTCCGCATCGTTTCTATCCACTTTCACAGTTATCACTGGAGAAGGAATTTGATTATTTTAGTTTGGTTTCTTATATATGGACATTTTTGGGATTTACATAATGGGGTCAAGCATGATCAAGTTGGGATTTACATGATGGTGACAAGCATGATCTAGATCCCTAATAATTGTGCACTTGTTTGGACATATGTTTCTTATGCAATTCTGTATAATATGTCTATAACGAATAGTGGTGTAGTCTAAAATGCAGAATCACTGTTTGTTGGCAAAATGCCTGAAGGACTTAGATTTTATGTGGTTTTCAGCTCTTTGGAAAACACCTGTGGTATTATCTGAAGTCAAGGCTCTTTGGGCCGCATTACGAGTTTGGAGGCGATGGGGAAATCAGTGGTGTTCGCCAAACACTGACAATTTTACTGCTCTTCCAAATTACAATGTTTTAAGGCAATACCACTGGAGGTATTGCAAGTTGGATTTCCTGAAGAGAAATTCCACCCATTTATACCCCCACCACAGAGTTGGTGGTAACATTTGTAATGGCCAGAAAAATAGTGCTTTAATTGTTTTCACTGTAATGATTAGATGCACAACCGTCTCCCTTCAATACAAGAAATCGTTTTCTCATGGGGCAATTGAAAGGGGGTGGAAGGATGGGCAACTCGGAATGCCACTATCTCACCACCTTACCCAAGGAATTCGTGAAGCGGTCAAGCATTACGCTTTTGTACATTCATAAAAGGGCACAGTCATGGTATGTACCACTAATGCGCATTATCAACTCCCACCATCAATACAGCGGTGAACATGGATACAACAAATGCAAAAAACATATACACAAAGTGCTCTTCATGGAACACAGTCAGCGGAATGGCATGAAAACCATTTGTATTGCCAGTATACTATTGGCAAACTCCAAATTGGGTGGAGGAAATCTGGGAATACCACCTGTGATAGTTACAAATGTCTCTGATGGAATTCTTCTAAACTTCTAAAAAAATATGTCCCGCTCTGAATAATGCCCTTTCTACTGCACCGAGATGTTATTTGATGCTGCTTTTTAATTAGTGGATGCCTCTGCTCATTGGTGTAAAAAGAAGGGTCTGCTTGTCCTAAGACCATTGGGCCTCATTCCAAGTCGGGCGCTAAGGGATACCGGGCACCGGTGCCAGTAATCCCTTACCGCCCGATTCCGAGGTCCCTTGACCACACGTCCCTTACGGGTCCCGCTAAGGGACCAGGGCGCTAATAACGGGTTTGCTAGTCGCAAGCCCGTTATTAGCACGACTAGCAAGCCCGTTATTAGCGCCCTCCCCATTCCCATTGAGCCCTATGGGGGCTCACATGGGAATGGGGAATGGTTTGTTCAATGGGGACTTATCGGTCCTGCCAGGGTCGGACTACACCGGTAAGTCCCCATTGAACAGGACCGGACTCGGACACGGTATGGGAGGCAGCCATGGTGCTAATAGCACCATGGCTACAGCGCATCTCGTAATGACTCCCATTGTAATTGCATATTTCTGACCTGGGAATCGAACCTGTATTACTCTGCATTGTCTTGCTTCCAAGGCGAGCGCGTTGCCCCTGAGCTATCCTCCCGAGAGGTTTGCTCCCATTCAGCAGTAAAGATAGTTCAGTATTTTCTGGCTGAAATTCATTACCTATTTCGTATAGCTGTGTGTGGCAACTGCACAAACAAGCAGAGAAAATGCACGCAATTGTCATGAGGTTTGATTTACCGTGCACAATCTGAATGACACAAGGCCTAGTTAGATCGTTTGTCTTGTCCTCCCTCTGTCTTCCCTCCCTTGTCTAGAGCAAGTTTTGCCTTCACCCAATATGTGCACCCTGGGACATAACATGTGTGTGCAAAGAACATTCTAGAGTGTATCCATTACTCACAAGGAGACACCCAATTGATGTGCTCCTCTTCTGGCACTTGGTCTTACTCCAGGTGAAGGGAATGTGACATCAGAACGGGGTGTTTATAAGCCCCTCCCTCCCCCATGGAGCCTCAAACAGATATGCTCAGGCAGAGCATGAGCCTTTCTTTTCTGTTCTTTTAAGTTGTGACCTCTTAAATATGAGATGCACTTTAAAGCATGCAATAGGTGCGTAGTACCGCTTAATGCCCAGCATATGCAATGCTCACTCTGTACCCATGTGGATGTAGGGCTGGGCTAAACCCCCAACCACATGGGTGCTGGTAGCCCATTTTGTCTGCGGGTTGGGCGCAATGCAACACTTAAATATGGGTCCCGACTGCTAGAGTCGCCTACTCGTAGCCCGGTCCTCCTTTTCCACGCATAATAAATGTGGAGTCTGGTGTGCAGCCTCTCCTGGGTGCAGCATGCGACCGACAAGCAATCTACTCTTCGTGTCCTGCGCGCAGCAGGGTTTCAGAACCGGTGCCAATCTACTTTCCACAATCCTTAATAAGGGAGTAAGCAATGTATCACCAAGACGTCTCCAGCGGGTCTTCTGGGACGCGCCGCGTTGTTCATCCCAGAGACTATTTTTGGAGTCTGCTTGGATACAGTGCGGTCTCAGGAGGAGGCAGGTGCATTGCTGAGCAAGGAACCGTGCCTTGGAATGTACTTCTCTTGAACATCCGGTTAATATCTCTATGTATGCACGTGTACCCAGTTCCATCTTCTCTCTGTTTATATCTTTAACGAAAATGTCCATGTATTTCGTCTTGATGCATTGCTTTCCTGAATGCAAAGTGATCACCTGTGATATGATAGGTTATTTTGTATATATTTAAAGCGTTTTATTCCCGGAGGTTTCTAAGCGCAGACCCAGGGATCGAACTTCGTCTTGCTTCCAAGGCGATCACGTTGCCTCTGAGCTATCTCCCCTGTGCCCTGGGTGCATTCTGCAAGCGAGTCCCAAAGGCACCATCAGACTTGGGCTGAGAAAGCAAGACCACCCTTCCACGTGAGAAAGACTCAGGGTGGAACAGGAAGTCTTTTATGGTCGGACCTCCCTGCTTTGCTTGGTATCTGCTGAATGTTTTTTGCATGAAGCTAGGATTGTGGCAGTCGTGCTGTCTGCAATGCATGATGCAAAAGACTTTGACCTCTATTGACTGGGGAGCTAAGAGAGGGTCCTGAGTGCAAGATCGTGGCCTTTGACCCAAAGGATAAGTTGCAGCTGCAGCGTTTGGGATCAACTGGAGTACGTTGCTTTGCGATTGTAGGAGTCTGAGATAATCGGAATCTGGAGAAAGGAAGTTCACTTGGATTGTTGCAGTTTTAATGAACTCTGTGACACGGAATAGTGTGAACTCAACGAATCAAGCCTAATGAGCCACTACATTTGTGAAATATCTTCCATTTCAGTAGTCGAGATGGAATGAGCGCAATGTGTCGGCCATTTTGGGGTTCATTTTGAAGTGATCGGACATGTGACAAGGCGAAAGAGACCATTGTCTATTGTAATGATCTGTGCACGAGCGGTTACATTTGACTTGATAATGACTCCCCGGTTCTAAACTCTCTGTGCAGAAGAGGGGGGAGGGCCAAGTGCCTGTCTCTACAGTTTTGAGCCCCAAGATGATCAGCAGGAGCTAAACGTGAGGACCTCATTTTTGGGGGGTGGATTTTAGCTTGTTTGCACTCATCCAATCTGTACAATTTGTAAAAAAAAATGTTTCATTATAGTGTTAATAGTTACAAATATAACCTTATAACACTGTTGCACATAATAGATTTAAAAATCACTTAATAGTAAAATAGCACAATACATACACACTATGACACACTATTGTAAAATCGTATTATGAATAGCTTTAAATTCATAATGAATCATTGGTAAAATATTGTATGCTTTCAATTATCTATTGAATATCTATATTTATAAAAGTGAAAATATGTGGGTGGCTGGGTTTGTGGCAAAGCGATGTTGCTTATACAATTCCACACCGTTTCAGCAATCTGCACCAAAATGTGCATAGTTACCTGTTGGGAGCCTCTGGACATTACTGGCTACATGGCATTTGGACACCCCACCCAACCCCTTTCCCCGGATTTCAGCACCTTCACACATGAGACGGTTGCCTGAAATCAACAAAACATCAATGTGATCGTAGAAGGACCGGTCTCGACATGAGGAACAGAAACACGTTGCAAGGCCCTAGGGTGCATGGTTTTTGAGATATTAGCACCGTAATGCACCGCAATGTACTGCACTATGCCACAGTGAGGCAACAGGTGGGGAGAGAGCACAGACAGTCCCAGTATGCATCAGCAACTCTTACCTCCCCCAGCGGTTGCTCCTGGGTATGTCAGCTCGCCACACATGCCCATTCTCAGTGCAGTTTACTTCAGGGTGCATAGCACATCAATCACTAAGCGAATCAGAACAGCCACCTACATGTTCATTGATTTGCAACAATTGATGAGACTGTTGTCATGTCTGTCTACAGAACCCGTTCGAAGAACAGGTACTTTTTGCTAGTAACCAATAAAAGAGCAGCAATATGTCTTACAATTCAATCAATCCTACCTCAAGGGATTAAAAACAATCATGCTCACTTATATTCAATCTCCATTGTAATGCAAATGATCAAAGGTGAATGTTTAGTTATGTAAATTGTACTGCAATTTTTATAACTCTTGTTATCTTTTTTTTTAAGAATCTATACTTCAACTTTTTTTTGTTACACCTTCTCCCTTTTTTTAACATTTGTATTAATGTACCTATGTCATGCATGTCACATTACTTTGCTTTGCTTGCAAAATACAGTAAAGGATATTGAAGTAAAATGAATCCACTCCAGTGTTTCTATCAGACAATGATTAGCTTGCACCTCATAAATTGCTCGGTTTGAAAGCATGACACCACAGGGACCCCACCTTTCTTGCCCTACCAGGCAAGGCTTAAGATATGTCAGGATGGTCTTGTACATCTGATCTGGTACATTCCAAATGATTGCTAGGCTGTCTTGCCTGGGACCCTTTTTTACACATGTGCTTTGTGTTGGCGGGTCAGCTGTGTACGTCTTAGTAGATGGAGAGCTAGTAATACTTTACATTGACAGTAGCTAATTTGTGCCTGAAACACAACCATGATTAATTGCAAAAATGGTCCGAAACCGCAGCATGCCTTTGATCAAGCGCATGGAGGCCAAAATGGTCATTTTTTTTTTTAAATGACCAAAATGTAAGGCAAAAAAAATAGTGACATCTCCGTTCGGTTCGCGGACAGACTTCCCAGTTCGCTCCGCGGACAGTGCCCTGATTGGCCCGGCAGCTTGCGTGATGTCCGCGAACATGCGACGTGTTCGCTGATTGGACGCGTGGGGCGTGGAGTGCGTCAGATTTTTTGTGGCACCCGCCATCTTGCATTCGCCGACGACCACGGACAACACGGTGAAACTTGGATTAAAAATTGGATTTAGTGGAGTGTGTTGGTGTGTAAGAGTGTTTGGGGAGGGTGGAGGAGTATGAGATAGGTTCAATGTTCTGTTTTTTTATGTGCTAGACGCTTTTGTTGTGTTCGATTTTTCTGCAGACAACACGGCTGTTCTGAAATGTTTGTAAATAAACACAATGGATTCGGTGTCAAGTTGAAAGTGTTCTAAGAAGACTTGTGGGGTCCTGGAATGTTCGCAGGGGGTGTCCTGAATACGTTGTCTGTATTGTTCGTTGTCAAGCTGAAAGTGTTCTAAGAACACTCGCGGTGTCCTGAAATGTTCATACATAAAGAAAATGGGGGTGTTCTGAGGACGTTGTCCGTATTGTTCGCTGGCAAGTTGAATGTGTTCTAAGAACACTCGCGGTGTCTTGAAATGTTCGAAAATAAATAAAATGGGGTGTTCTGAGGACGTGCTCCGTATTGTGTGCCTGCTTAGCTGTATCCAATGAGGGAATGGCACAGAGAGTGAAGTGGAAATGGTAGAAGGGCTGTCTAAGAGTTACGCGGTCCGCGGACAGGGCGTGCTACATCCGGGGTTTTCCAGCAAATCCAGCATGGAAAGAAGACTGTAGGGATCAGCCAATCAGATGTTGAAGTTGTGGATTTGTGTTCAAAGAGACTGTATGTAGTGAAGATGGCAGAAGTGGAGAAAGTCAAGGTGTTGGTGCTTGGAGATATGTTTGTGCATGGTTTACAACAGTATGCTCAATGCAGGCATGTTGCAAATAATTTTGATGTTAAAAGAGTGGAGGTGGTGTGGAGCACAGTGCCTGATTGCAATGTAGAGGAAATTGTACAAGTTTGTGAAGATATGGGCAGGATGAACAGTCCTCATGTGGTAGTTTTGCACTATGGTGCTTTCCATTTGGGCCATGTCAGTGCCCTTACTTTGTTGGCTGATTTGAAACACTTGGTTCAAGCAGTAATGAACATCCTTCCAAATGTCAAAGTATTTTTTTCTGGATTAGTACCTAGGGCAATATGGGACAATAGTTCAGTTTTTTGTCCTCAGCAAAACAATGCTAGGTGTGTAATCAACTGAGGCATGTGTGCCTTCATGCTTAGAGCTGGTATGTTCTTCTGTAATAATGAGAATATTGATTCCAGTAATGCTGTTTATTTTAAAGAAGATGGCATTTCCTTATCTTTTATGGGAAATGCCATTCTGTTTTGGAATGTAAGGGTTGCTTTGAAGAAGGTTATGTGAAGATTTTAGGAGTAAAGTAAGAAAAATAAAAAAAAATACAAAATAACAGGTGTCTGTCAAGCATCTGCAAAAAAAGCAAAAATAAAAACGTCTCTTTTCAGAGCCAACCTCAAAGGGGAAATGGCGCACACTATTTAAATTTAAATTCACCATGCTCAGATTTTCGATATGTCGGCGGACATGGCGGTAGTCCGCGGATATCAAAATCACTAGCTAGGCGTTCAGTATGTTCTATGTTACATGTATATAAAGTCAGGGATATTATGGTTAAGTTGTGCTACTAAAAACATGAAATTCAGTAAAAAAACTTTGTTAAAAGGACGTTATGGTTAAGTTGCGCTAATAAAAACCTATGAAATTCAATGAAAAAACTTTGTTAAAAGGAACGTTATGGTTAAGTTGCGCTACTAAAAACCTATCAAATTCAGTAACAAAAACGTTAAAGGGACGTTATGGTTCAAAGTAAAACTGAAAAACCCCTGAAATTCGGCAGTTATGGTAAGATAAGCAACCATAACTCGCGCCACCGTGCACTGCTAACACTAACACCCAGGACATCAAAGATGACATCACAAATGTCATTGATGACATCACTGATGACATCACATGGCTGGCTCTCCCTTTTTTTCCTTTACTGACATATCTAAGCCACATAGTTTTCTTCAGTAACAGTCAGGAAGTAAAAATTGAAAAGGTACTATATTTGTAGACTTAGGGTCAAGTCATATCATATGAAACATATATATAGCGGAAGACACAGGCTTGAAAGGGAGCAATCCTTTCTGTGCATGAAGATAATCATTAGAGTTATCAGCACTTTCTCATAGTTTTATTTTATTACTATACCTTCCCTGTATACGCTCATATTGTATACATTGTACTCACACTCCTTTCCTTAGGGTTCACTGACATCATTTGATACACATACATACAGTAAGTAGCAGCTTTGAAACAGAGCAATCATTTCTCTGCATAAAGATATTCAGTTAGGTTATGAACTCTTTCTGCTACTACTTCTGCTTTTTTCCTTACTTCTCTGTCCCTGTATATACTCATATTTGTATGTGTTGTTGTCTCTTTGTGTTTTGTCTGTAATAATGTAATTATGTATTAAGTGGGTTTTATTATCTACTTATTACATTTTTCACAGTACGCAAAACTCTAATAAGAAAGCAGTTATCATTTCAGTATTCTACATGGCAAGATTATGAATATTGCACCTTCATCATGTATACTGCACACACTGCCTAAGATTCTGCATGAGTTGCTTAGTATACTGGATAGAACTTCACAATAGAATGCTATTTATATCAATGCATTGCTTAATGCACTAATTAGCTCATGATATTTATTCAAATGATCCTTGACACTTTTTGATCAACATTATAAGAATCCCTCCCACAGAGTTTTCATGAAAAGTAAATCCACATGTGATGTCATCAGTGATGTCATCAATGACATTTGTGATGTCATCTTTGTTGTCCTGGGTGTTAGTGTTAGCAGTGCACAGTGGCGCGAGTTATGGTTGCTTATCATACCATAACTGCCGAATTTCAGTTTTTTTTTGGTTTTACTTTGAACCATAACGTTCCTTTAACAACGTTTTTTACTGAATATATATATATATATATATATATATATATATATATATATATATGCATATTAAAGGAAAGGCAGAGAAATGCATAATGTAATGGTGCAGCACTCTGGGTTTTCAGCTGGCCGCAAAAACAGGCAGAACATTCAACAATTCACAACAATATGCCTTTCAGTGGACACATGTGCCAAAGGGAGTTAGATAGTGTCTTGGGGCCCACAATGTGGGCCAGAGGGAAAGGGCCTATTCAAAGTCCCTTAATTCAATGTTCAGCAGTTTGAAGCTTTGAATCAGGCTTCGAGCTGTACTGCAGTGCAGGTAGAACGACGTTTGAGTGCGACATGTCATGCTGGCTCAAGCGGCGAGATGGTATCTAGTGGGTACAAAGTGGGAGCTCAGTACAGTTGGACTGCAGCGCTCAGGTTCAGCCATACTGATGGCTCACCAGGGTCGGATCAAATGTCCAGTTGCTTTGTGACATTGATAACCACTGGTTCAGTTTGACGAGTGATGCAATGCTCCAGCAGGTTCAAATCAAGGTCCATCGGATCGATGCGACGACCCTGGTGATCTGATTCATGTTTTGAAGAAACAACAAGTTGACTTGGTCTGCAGCGGTGAGCAGGTTATTCGAGCTGAACACTTGATGTGCTCTGCTGAGGACAATGAGACCGCGAGCCGGTTCAGTTGATGCATAGCAGTGGTGGTTCAAAGGGTCAATGAAATGCCAAAAGCAGCATCATGGGTCCCAATGGTTTGGAATACACTGCACACAGTTTAAAATGCAGTTCAAATGATTTGATGCAGTAGAACAGTGGTTGTGGCTTATCTGGACCTACGGATTCTGTGATGCACACTTTTTGGGTTCTAGGACAGGGTGGGCCTTTCAGGTTCTGCACTCTCAGCCTAGGGAGGTTTGGTACAGAGTGGCAGGTCCTGTTCCTCAGCAAGAGTCACCCCAATGTGCCCTGGATGTGCTAAGTGAGAAGAAATGTCCTCTGCCTTGCAATCCCCCTTCCTGACCTCAATGACTGAGGGCTTTGGAAAGGTCAGCTCTCCCAAAAGAGGTTTAAATGAATTTTTCCTTATGTCCTGAATGGCCCACAAGCAAATCAAGGAAGAAGTGGGAGATTCCCTCTTTTATAGGCAAAATTCCAGCTGTGATTGCTTTAAGGAGTCTTCCCCCTGTTCTTGTTGCAAGTGGATTTTGCCTGCTTGTATTCTACCCAAAGTGGTTTGTGCTAAAGGAAGTGGAGACAGGAAGGAAAAAAAGGTGCACTGAGAAACAAGAGGGTGGAGCCCTTCCCTGCTTGTGCCTGGCTCCTCTTGGCTACACTAATGCCACTCACATCTCAGACCCATAGAATAAAGGCCCTTAGAATGTAACAACATTGTGTGAGGCTAGTGCTTTTGTGTAAGGTGAGCCCTTTGATAACTGTTTCCCAGGGCAGGTCATGCAGTTGTGCTGACATGCTGGACAGAGATGTTAACCAACCTCACAAAGGATCATAAAAAGGCAGCCCACACTGGCTCTAGTGCTGCTGGGTGGAACAGGGACCGCCAGTCTGGAGTTGAATACAGACAGCACATCCGTGGCTGGGCTGCCTCAAAGTGTGGGCACATGTATGATACAAATTCAGGTGGGCATTAATAATTATATGAAATACCAGCCACCGTACCCCTAGTCCAGGTATGGCTTATGTTTAAAGATTCTAGCTGCCACCAGGAGGATTTCTTATAATTATGCAATTTGAAAACAGAGATGCACATTTTAAATGGAGCTCTTGTGCTAAAGTGACTTAGCTGTCACTGCAGCTGTCAAGAGGGCAGCTGCGACCTCTGAACCTGCTCTGTGCCACTGGAGAGAATGCACTGAAGATCAGGATACAGATGTAGCAGGGCACTGCTGTACACTATACTTTTAAATAGAGTTTGATGAAAGGGGGATCTCTCTGGCAGACCACGCTTTCTGAGATAGAATTACCCACATCATTGTATTTATACAAATCAAATAAGCCACACTGCTACACCCTTGGCAGATGGCAATAAGACTTCCTAACCTCAACAGAGTCGGTACTTGAATAAGCTTTCAAGCCAGATTTACTCGAAGGGTAACATACTTTTCTCACTCTCCAAACTATATAGTCATTAGAGAAAGTACACCAATTTGCCTCAATTGAGGCGTCGTCTGCACACTTGAAATATTAAGTCCTGGCTTCTTAACATATGAGCCGGATAGATTTAGAACAAAACATGTTTTGAAAAAATGTTTTTTTTATTTATAAAGTGACAGAACAGCAGACATTAAGAAAAAAGTCCCACGCCACATACTTTGGTATCAATTTCTCAGGACGATAGCTCAGGGGAAACGTGCTCGCCTTGGAAGCAAGACGACGCAGAGCAAAACAGGTTCTAACCCCGGGTCCGCGCTTAAGCACATTATAAATTACCAATTGCAATTATAATCAACGGAAGCATTTGAATGGTTTTCAATTATGAAGTAATCTAAACCTAAAGTTGCTCTAACAGTGACCTTGTAGAGCCTCACAAGAGCAAAGTTAATTGTTGGATTAATGCAATTTAATTCCAACTTTATTAACTATCTCACTCTTGAAGGACCTCAACCAGTTCCAGGGATGGCATTTAGGGGTCGCCAGAGGTCTCCCTTGCGACCCCTGAGGTCTCCCTTGCTATCCCTGTGGTGTCCCTTGCCACCCCTAAAGATTTTTTCTTCTTTTTTTAACAAATTGAAGCTCCTAGGCTGTGGCCAATGCCATGTGGTTATTTGATCTATTTGTCTTTCTGAAATTCCATCCGATAATTGCTAGAAACATTAAAGGTTTATTTCAGGCACACTTCAGTGGGTGAGTCACTGATTTAGTCTGTTCTTAAACACCTCAAATTCAAAATGCAGCCAAAATCCTCCAAAAAGCATTTAGAGTAGAATAAGCACCCATTTCAGACTATGGGCCTCATTACGAGGCTGGCGGAATGGGTTTACCGGCGCCGGTAATGGTGCCGGTGCCGGTAAACCCATTTCGCCCTATTACGAGGTTCCCTTGCCGGACCCGCTCAGAACGTCTGGTCAGGCCAGACGTCCTTATCGGGTCCCACAAGGGGACCAAGTAGCTAATAACGGGCCTGTTATTAACAGGCCCGTTATTAGCTCCATCCCCATTCCCATTGAGCCCTATTGGGGCTCAAATGGGAATGGGTATTGGTTTTGTGAATGAGAAATTACTGGGTCCTCCAAGGTTGGAAAGACCCGGTAATTCCTCATTCACAGAACCCGGAGCTGGAACCCGGTATGGAGGCCGCCATACTCGTAATGAGGCCCTATGTGTTTTGCTTTTCCCAAGTTGCAGTTATAGCATGTTTTTTCTGCCGATACATATGGTGATCCATTCTTGTATGAAATGTATGTCACGTTACAGTAATATTGTAACCATATTTTTCATAGTGTACTTAGAAACGGTCGTGTTCCATGGCTTCCTGTGATGTCACCTCGGGGTGGGGCAAATTACATCACTTCCTGTGATGTCATCAGGGGGTCAAGGGTCATGTGACGTCACTTCCACTACCCCTGGTATTTTGATGAAATAACGTCCAGGACCAGTTCATGGCAGTGCGGGAACTCTCAGGCACATTTGGCTAGGAGGATCTGGTGATCTAATTTGCTGGAGTTCTGGGAGATGTCGATCAGGGTCAAAACTCCCCACTCAATTTAATCCATATTTAAGACATCTCTCCCTTGTCATGACCGATGAACATGTCGAACGTAGAGGGCGGGAGCAGAAATAACAGTAAATATATATCATGCTTCATGTTACTTGATTGTGAAGAATACAAGAAAGAGAGTGCAGTTGATACCCAGAAATAAAAATGCACAGGATGTGATGTAATTTAATAATATTATCCATATTTCGTATCTTCCAAGCTTGGATCTACGGCATTGAAGCTGCTTGAAAAATGATACAGCCCTTTAAATTTAAATGACTCGTTCTAAAATTAGCATTGGAGTGTGACAGGCAAGGCCTGCAATCTGAGGTGCTTGTTCGAGGAGCGCAGAAATGCATGCAATCTACTGGGAATGATGCGTACAGAAATGATCACAGACCCGAACGTTGCCTTTATTTAAAATAAGATACTGTCAGAAACTGCAGCCCTGCGCTTGGCAGCAAGATTGCAAGTCCCGCTTGCGCCTCAAGCGGAGGGAATGTGAACTCTGTAGCCAACTGGATAATAATCCACCGCCGCCTCAGAAAGAGGCTATGAGGCGGAATCGTGGGATCCCTAGCAACGTGCAAAGTGACTTTGCACTGCTAAAATACACTTTGCACTACTCTGCGAAACAGGCTGTTTGTTGGCAGTGCAAAGTGCAAGCCGTTGGAGTTTAAAAAAAGGCTGAAGACCTATCTCTTCAACCCACCTCCTGATAAACTTGATTCTGCCTCCAATGCTCTCTTGCCCCCCCTTCCCGCGACATTGTATCTTCTGTTTTTACTTTCCCGTTTGTCTGTTTTTGTTTGTTTTATGTGTGCGCTCTGAGACCTCCAGGCCATTTGTGGCATGGTTACTTTGCACCGCGCTAAAGATTCCATGGATGGGTCCCTAAGTGACTGTGCAGCACTTGCTGGGGAATTGGGTGATGAAGCGTGTCTATTTAAGGAATGCTAGGGGGAAGTGCAGTTTTTGGAAAACGAAACCTAGTTTATCAAGTGCAGTGTAGCAACATGAATAGTGCATGTGTTTTGCTCTGATAGATCCTGGTGTGTGAAGGTGACTTGAGTGCAGGAGGACAGATGGGTGACCAGCGTGTGCATTTTACTCATGGACTGGCCGCCAGCACCCATCTCGGTGGCACGCTGCAGCCAGTTCCCCCTCCACATTGGTGCCCGGTGCACAGCAGCAGGTGGCGGCTCTTGAAGGGCCCATCACTGCTAAGGCAGTACTACAATTTCAGATCTAGTTCCGGGAGAGGAATAGAAACACAAAGATGCGAATTGTCATACTTTGAAGGAGTGCACTTACCCAGGCTGCCTTACTCTAGGACAGGCCCCAGAATGGATAGGGGTACTAGCCGCTACCTCTGAGCTTCAGCTTGGTTCACCCGTGACACTGCT
Source organism: Ambystoma mexicanum (assembly GCF_040938575.1). Lineage (NCBI taxonomy): Eukaryota > Metazoa > Chordata > Amphibia > Caudata > Ambystomatidae > Ambystoma > Ambystoma mexicanum. The sequence goes on along the minus strand of NC_090932.1, from coordinate 920,076,444 downwards.
TACGACCCGTGGGACCGCGGAATGAGATAGTTGGGCTAAGAGCCTGGCAGAAAGTACCTCTCTCCAGCACCACCGTATTTGTATTATGAGTGATAACACTTTACAGCTAAGGTACACTAAATGTTGCTGTCACATGTGATGGTTACTTTATCTCAGGGTCTGCAACCTGCGGATCTCCAGATGTTTTGGACTACGACTCCCATTATCCCTCCCCGTTGATTATACTGCCTGGGCTGATGGGAGTTGTAGTCCAAAACATCCGGAGAGCCAAAGGTTGCAGGCTCCTGCTTTATCTGTTGCAAATGTGCAACAATTGCATATTACATCAATAAACACACCGACAGCAGCTATTACAATCCCTGCTTGTTTTAATTCTTTGTTACAGCCTGGCTAACACCTATGCATGTTTTTCATTGTAACACGGTTCACCAGAAAGTGTGTACTCGTCAACGGAAAGTGTGCCTGGCAAACCCGGCTTCAAATTCATTCAGACCCAGGCAATATCCACAGTTGTTATCGTGGGGACCGACAAGGTTTACTAAATGCAGTGACAGGAAAATAAGCTACACAGTACTCGATCTGTCCACTGGCACGTGCCTGCATCTGGAAAATCTCTTTGAGGTTTATTGTGCTAGGATGTGATATGCAGGGCCACTCAGTCACCTAGCACGTGCACCGGCCATGCAGAGCTGTGTTCTAACACATTCACAATAATGGCCCATGTCACAAGAGTGTTCTCGCCACCCTCACAAGGTGTCTCACAGGGAATGCAGCATTTCAACTTGAACTCCTATGCAGCCCTAGGTGGCTATTACATATAGCACAAGGCATTATACGCCTGGGGATGTACCTGAAGCATTAGCACCCCGTATGTTTAGAGAAGGATCTTGACAGAATGCACCCCACAAATATGTGTTGACATGCACAGCAGCCACCAAGCCCACATGAAGCTGGCATCCATTTCACTGCCACAGTATGTATGACTTCTCGTGGTGTCATTATGTCTCAGTCTCCCTGGGGTCACTTTGTGGGACTTCATCAGGGGCGAGGGTCAAAAGTTGCTTGTTGTAACTTCCACTACCGCTGGCATTTTCGTGAACGCCACTGTGGAAAACTTGCAACGGGTGCCACGATAAGCAGTGATCGAAGTGAGCGGGAACGTCGGGAGCGGTGTTCCACTACCTTCATTTTTTTCTCTTTACCATTCCTCTACTTTCTATGACCATATTCACCATTCTATACAGATGATGTGTCCATTCATGTCCCTGTGCAAGTGTAAAGTTGTAATAGGAGCCTTAGTTACTAGTCACATAGACTATTGCAATGCCCCGGCCGCAACACCTTGTCACATGTTGCACTATCCTTCCACCTACCCTCTCCTCTGCCGAGCCCACAGTTCCACTACTTTCTGCACACTTCTACCACTGACGATAAGTACATGCTGATGCGCATTCCTTTGATTTTAAGGGGTGCATTCCGAAACATGTGGCCCATTACAACTGGCCCAAAGAACACCCAGACACCACCGATTTTGGAGGCGGGCATGGACTGCCAGCTAAAAAGGCATTATTGATGCAGCCAGTCTCTGGTATGAAGAATACACCATTATCTTTCACCTATGTGTGCACTTGGCTCTCACAAGTGAAAGAAATGTCCCCTGAATCAGGGCCTCTGCGTACAGAATGAATCATGGAAACATCCCCACTAGGCTAACAAATGGCCCCCATGTTTGTATGTAATATTACACTTACAAAGAGTTAAATACATCGGAGATCTGGAACATAAGAATAAAAACCTAAACACATTCCATCACCGTTTAGGGCCGGGAGGACAGAGCAGGGGCAAAGCCTTGGAAACAAGACAACACAGGGCGCATGGGTTTGAATCCCAGACCCCCTCTTAAAAGATGAATTAATAAAAAAGGATAGCGGTGGTTGGTGTTCATGAGGGGTTGTCTTGGAGTTAGTATATATATATATATATATATATATATATATATATATATATATATATATATATATATATATATTAAACATGCACTTGTGTATATGCGCGTTACAAATGCCATATCATATCATCATATCATATCATATTATATCATACTTATTGCACATACTGGCATGACAGATTTTACTGTTTCCCTTTTGTGATATAATATTCATTTATTAGCATTTTTCTGGCTCTACCCAGACGGTCGCAGAGCGCCTTACATGGCTCACATTTTGAAACGGTGTGAGGTGAAACAGAAGTTACAAAATGGTTTAAGGATAGGCTAAGCAGATTAGGATAGACGAGTGGTAGCACTGGAGAAGGGCAGGGTGCCAGTGTCTTATGACTAATGGGGAAAAAGCTGGGGCGATTGACCGAGTGAGAGTAAATCCGGGGTGTCCTTGAGCAATTTCTCATCATTGTGTTTTTGGGTGAGCCTGCACCCACTTCAATAAAAGCATAGGAGAAATATGTCCTTAGCCATAATTTGCTGTGCTTCAAAGTAATATTGAAAATAATAATGAAAGATTATGAAAGTTTAACAATACTTCATACCAAACAACGAAATTGAATTAGCAAGACTTCTATAGCAAAGTACCAATGCAATCATATAGAAAGTGTCAACAAGCTATGGAAAACCCTTGAGCATGCGCAGATTATCTCCATAAAAAATAGCATCCCACATGTGTATGTTAATGTGGCGTTATGCCATATGGCTGTATTGGATATGATTTGATTTGATTTTTTAATTTATATCACGCATAGCCAAAAAGGATCCTGGCAGAGAACTGCATCGAGGCGCAGATGGACTAAATTAGGGACATAATAAACTTGCCCTAAAGGCCCAGTAAAGTTATCTGAACAAAAGAGTGTTCAATTGCTTCCTAAAAATGGCTAGAGAATCGATCTGCCACAATTGTACAGGGACAGAGCTTCAGGCACGAGGCCCTGCCACGGAGAAAGGTCTTTCTCCCCAAGCAGAAGTTCTGGAGAGAGGAATTGCCAGTAGGCCTTGCCCCAGAGATCGCAATCTGCGAGGTGGGCAATATTTTACAATTTTAGATGTCATATAGGATGGTGCAAGACCATGGACACTTACAAACAAGACACTATATTTTAATCGCTTTCCGTTGCTGCACCAGCAGCCAGTGTAAGCGTCTACAAAGTCAGAAATTGACGACTTTCGTGACAGAGAAAAATCAGATGTACTGCCGAGTATTGGATCACTTGAAGGCGCTGTGTATTCTGGTATGCCAGACAGCAAGGCATTACAGTAATCAAGTTTGCTATTTGTGAGAGTTCCCACAACCAAAGGTTGGTCAGTCTCAGAAATAAACGGTAAAAGTGGTTTAGGAAGTTTTAGTTGGTAGTAGAATGATTTTATCATTTGATTGACTTGTATTTTTCAGCTCACACTGGACTGCCAAATGCGGCCCAGACGTCTTACTGCTTCACTATATTTGGTGGCAGTTCCAAATAGTGTTGGATAGGGAATCAGAGGTAGCAGGTTAGCCAATTTGTTTTTCGGGCCAAACACCACGATTTTTGTTTTAGACGCATACAGCTGGAGTTTATTTTCCAACATCCAGATTTGGATTTTTTCTGTACATTTTAGAACTCGCTCCATTGCTTCCAATGATTGTTTTAGCCGAACATACATTTCTGTATCATCCGCATATGAGTGTACTGCAAATTAAATTGAGCAAAGGTATTAAGTAGCATGCAGACATATATATTAAATAGCAAGGGCGATAGGGAGTAGCCCTGAGGCACTCCACATATCACTGGTAGTGCCTCAGAGAGGTAGGGGCCAGCCTTAACTTGTTGAGTGTGATCAGACAAAACCAAGGAAAACCATTGGATGGCCTCTTCAGATATGTGATCCACTGAACACATTCTAGATATAAGCATATCAAAATCCATTGTGTTGAAGGCTGCCGACAGGTCAAGCAAGACCAGCATGCCTATGTCACCCTGATCAGTGGCCTCCAACAGTTCATGCAAGACACCCACCAGGGTTGTCTCAGTGCCGTGACGAGGCCTGAATCCAGATTGAAAGGAATCAAGAATGTTATTACACAGCCTGCGGTAGCAGCCATGTAGTTATGGTTAAGTTGCTAAACCCATAGGAATACCACTTTTTCGGCGGTTTATAACTTCGCTCCCCCTGGATGAATCGTCACCAAACTTTGCAAACAAAGCATATGGCCTGCTCTAAGTTTGGTGAGGTTTCGTGCAGGGGGTAAATGTTATAGGGGGGTCCCAAATCTTTTTTTTCCATAAACTGAAAGTATATATATATATATATATATATATATATATATATATATATATATATATATATATATATATATGTTATATACATATACTGCAGCTTCTGCATTTGCATGCCTTGAATGTGCTCAGCGTCCTACAAGAAGAGGGTGTGTGTGTGGATGGGTTACTTGCAGCATATGGATCAGGGAAAAGCTTCCTATTACATGTAGTAGTATAAGGAAGGCAGGCTGGAATTACTCTCGCCTGGTTAGCGTACAGGTGTGTGTATGGCGTGTGTTGTATCTTTTGCTTGTCTCTTGGTGCCTAACTTAGGTTCTCGCTAGCCCGGAAATGCCAGGTACCATGTGACACATATCTTGTGAGAAATTCGAGATGGGATCACATACATTAATACACATGTTGCCTTCCAATACTGGATGGAGACTAGTTGCAACACATGTTGAGTAACTGTGCATATTTTCGTGTTTACTTCTCATGACCTGCTGAACAACACTGATAACAACGAATGACATATGATCATCACCCTACAAATAGATACATTGATCTCACCGTAGCTCAGACACCTCAATGATTTGAAGAAGTTTGGTTTTAAGTATTTTAGGATGGAGTACGTAAGAGAGCAGAAGTCTGATCTTGGCCAACACCGCAGCAATTGCTGTCAGTTCGGGTATATGGAAGGTTTCAGCAATGATGCTAGATTTTAATGTTGTGGGTGTCAATGATTTGGTTTTGGCAAATATAAATCACCAGGGATTACGGTTCACTAGCAGTGGATTTGACAACAGCGGTGTTGGATTGAGAAACTTTCACCTATACAAGACTTTCAATATGGTCTGTGTTGGATGGCATTGGGGTCTGCAACCTGTGGCTCTCCTGATGTTATGAACTACATCTCCCATGATCCCTCACCACTCTCTAAATTGGTTAGGGCTGGAGAGCCATGGGTTGCAAATCTGTGACTGCATATCACTCTAGCAGCGATGTTGCTCCTCCTGTAAATGGGAATGGAGCAAACAGGTGTTGCCTCAATCCAATGATCTACAAATGATTTCACTGGGGAAAAAACTAATTAATAATGTGCCCTCTGCAACATAAAAAAAAAGTAGTAAACACTTTCTTTTGTATGTTAGGCAGCAAACATAGTACGTAAAAATGTCCACTTCATTTTGTTGCCATATTTCAATTAATTTTAGGTGATACTGACTGGGGCAAAATATACTTGCAGCATTCCATGTTCCCTATGCAACGAGACCGGTGCTAAGTGCATTTCCTAAAACGTTTGCACCGTTGCAAATGTTAGATAACCTACGCCCCATGAAGTTAAATGCACGCGTCCGGAAGGGTGCGGCCAATGTCTAGTGGCGTTACCTGGTAAGCATCAGAAGGAGTGAATCCCAGTGAGGAGGTGCGTGTGCTTCCCTGCCATCATTATCAGTGCCAAGCACTGCTCACTCTGAAAAGGAATCAAGAATTGATCGCAAATGCATCTCTTTGGGGGCGGGGGAGGGGTGGGGGGAAACACTGTTGGCTGAAATGACCACCTGGTAAAACGCAGGCGGATTCTGTATGAATCCATGTATGATGCTGCCAGGAAAGTCTACTTTGCAGGCGGAATTTCCACTGCTCCACTTATATAGAGGAAATGTGAAGAGTAAAGGAGGTTTTACCGTGTTTAACTCTTTACCCTTGATGAACACTGGAAGGAGGAAACCATTTGCACATTGAGGTGGTCCCTCTCCGTGTAATTAACGTGGGTGTCACACATGCTCCCAAAGAAAAAACAAAAGAAAAGTATTTTGCATGTGGAGCTATTCACAAAGTCAATCTGGCAAAATCACTCTGTGGATACAGTGTGCTCGAGACACTGGGCTTAGTTCTGAGGTGTGATGAGAGGGATGCTTCAGCCACTTCACTGGGTGCATTCCTGATTCACGCAGGGATGCTCTCAGGAATGTGATTGCCCTGCCAATGGCTGCCAATGGCTTCCACTGCAGCTGGTACCAGGAGCAGCCCGGCTCCAGGTAACGTGCCAGTCTGAGCGGCCTCAGAGGTGGCTGGAACAGAAATGTTCATTCAAAGCATGAGCGTTTCTTTCCAATTTTACATTGTAAAGCCTAAATTATTAAAGGTAATGTAAAATGAACATTTCAGGTGGCTGTTCCTTTTTGGCCCTTTATCTGAAATGGAAACCAGTGCATATCTACGTGTCAGTCACATGCTCAACACTTCTATTCGTGGGGAGGGTGAGACGATGCAGCACTTGAGCACTTGTGTTAGGAGCCTAGCCAACTATATAGGGACCTGCACGCATGACTAGCATACATTTCAAAGGCTTGTAAACTGGGGCAGGTGTGCTGAAGGCGTTATAATGAGAGGCATGGAGGATTAAGGGTGCCCACGTTCTGTATCTCGAAACTGGCTTGGTCAAAGGATCTGCTGATTTTAAATATAATACATGAGCTCACGTTGGGCTTCGTGTAATGTAAACAGCATGCATAATTGCCTCATGTAAGGCTTTGAAGCACTCCGTTTGCACCACGGACCATATTCATTCTTTTTTATGGGGGAGAGGAGAGGCGGTATGTAATGTACATTTCCGTCACTCCCTGCCTCTCCGCCATACGAGTACTGCAGCATTTGCACCGGCATGGATTCTCATGGCGGTGTAAATGCTGGGGATTCCGATGGAGACCGCTGGCTCCACAGGAACCCATTGTAAAAGCTGCCTTTCGTGTGTAAGTGGAGGGCAGTGCAAAAGGGCGGTAAAACGTCTCTGCCTTCAGATAACGGGCAACTCGAAAACGAGCCCGGTGGTGTTTCATAGGAGATGTATTCTCAGCTAAGTTTCACTTTAAAATAATGCCTGTGTTTTTGCAGCGCTCATATCTAAATGTTATTAGACTAATCACAAAGATACATCATTACAATACGGGATCTGTTAGTTATCACTCGGTGGCAAGCTCAGCTGCCCACCCCTTCTGCGTGCGCATGCCGTAGTCTCATGACACTGCCGATGGATTTGCATATCTATTCCAAAGACTACATTATTGATACCTGAGTTACTGTGTCCTGTAATTGCTGTCTAGGCAGCTTATTGGAGAATGCACACCTTTCAGGTGCACGCCATGTGCATGCAATATGCCTAAAGCTGAAAGTCCCACTGCTAAGCATGTGCTATCGGGTTATAACGACAGAGAATCCCATTACTCTGCTTGGCCAGCTGCTGGAGTGACTGGTGGCCTCCACTGGCATCTATGAAGGAAGACACGTTTCCTTCAGAAAACCAGCATTGGCAATGCCACCGGTTTGGCCTCATGTGTAGGCACGTGAAAGGAACTTGCCAGGCACTGCTGTAGTGCTATGAACTGGCCATTCCTGGAAGTAGATGCACAATGATGCAAGTACCTGGGCATCTAATAGCAGTGCCTGCCAAATGTCTAATACTTATGCACAAGCCATTACTGTTGGCTTTGCCAATGCTTGTATTAATACTGCTCAGGGAAACTAGGAACGAAAATCACAGGCAGCAATATGCAAGGCTGTGAAGGTGAACAAGGTGCTTAATAGCTACCATATTTAAAGCTCTTATTTTAATGATAATAGTTTCGGCTTAACACTACCTAATAACCCAAACTAAAAATGTGAACTGTTTACAGTCCACTGAATACGTTGGTCCTAAATTTGTTCTAAAATATTCTGCTTAAAAGAGGCAAATACTGTGAGAAACACTAGGGGTTTGAGGGTTGCATAGCCAAAAAGCTCTGGGGCGATCTTGTATAGCACACCAATTTGGATCTACATGCCGGATGTCATGTAAACAGGGCGTGGATATGTTAATCGGTTGAGCAATCAAGACCACAACTTTTCTGACCCATAGTTTTACACCAACCATGATTATGGAGTTGCATGGAGGGAGGGGGAAAGGCAGTAGGGCGCTACTTTTAGAAAGAACCAGAATTAAGCCTGCAAGAGTAAGAAACAAAATGAACTGACAAACCTGCAGATCTCAGAGGCATAACCGCACTCCTCTCATAAGAACCTTGGTTCTGAAAGATAGCTTTCCATAGAGTAAGGACTCCGATACAGACATGGGAGATGTCACAATTCATGTGGAGGTGACTGACAATGTGGCGGATAGAAACCCCAGGGGATGTTAATGAATGTCAGTGACAAGGCGCAATTAACATAATGACAGTAGAGAAAAGGACTTAATGATGCAGCATAAGATGAATATGTGGGATAAAAGACATGCACAGGAAATGTGTGTAAGGTCCCGGTCCTCATTTCTTTTCATATAATACTTGCATTTTGACATGAGCTCTGTCCAGACAATTGTGTCTCCAATCCCCCCAAAGCCATTCAGTAACGATGAGCAGAAGGTGGGTGCCGTTATGAAAAGGAAAGAGGAAAGCAAGTGGGTAGAGTCGATGATGGAGAGAGGATCTTTATTAAAAAAGGGTATCTGATCAAAACAGGTTTGATAAGCAAGGAGACTGGGTGTCAATGGACCTCATCTATAGTGGGTACCATGCTTTCCACAAATGAGGCGCTCTGTCTTCTGCTACATCTGCTTCTCACCTTCATGTACTCGGACTCACCTGAACTACGGGCCCTGCTATGTCGTGGTCCTCTACTCCTCCACAGCAGGCCTGGTACAACACTACACCAACCGCCACCAGAGAGAGACAACCAGCCAGACAGAGGGGAGAGAAAGATGGCCTCCCACCAACTGGCGGCAAGGGACGTCACGTCACTGCGTTCCTAGTGTAGCTGGCAATACAGTGAAAAGACAACCCATTCTAATCCACTCTGAGTTTATAAACATACACAAACATTTTAGAGAGGAGGTGGTTGGCACTGACAGCACAATGTGTGTACCTCACGATCACCACCATTGTTCAAGTGGCGTTTTTCCCTGCAACTCAACTCGAAAATAAAATAATCCTGTTCAGGGGTGAAGATATTAATAGGGGAAGACTGCAATTGGGTAGTATCGGGGAACATTTTTCAAATCAACACAATTACTGCTTCCTAGAAAATCCTTGAAATGAAAAAAAAACTCCCAAAATGCATATTACTTTAGCTATTTTAAAGATGCATGGTGTTTTTCACTGCAAAAAAATTATTGAAAGATGGCCGCTAGTATTGCCATGTTTCCAGAGGCAGCCATCCAAAATGGCTGCCTCCATGGAACAGCTCACAAAAACTCAAAGGGCCTCATTACAACTTTGGAGGCAGCCATGCCCTAATAAGGGCATGGCTGCCTCCAAAACCGTGTCCGGGTTCCCTGAATGGGGAATTAGCGAGCCATTCCGAGTTTGGAGGGCCCGGTAATTCCTCCTTCAGGGAACCTGTACCTTCCCCATTCCCATTTGAGCCCCTATAGGGCTCAATGGGAATGGGTGCGGGAGCTAACAACGTGCCGATTACGACCGGCCCGTTGTTAGCTCCCTGGTCCCAGAAGGGAACCTCGTAATATTGCGGAATGCATTTAACGGCGCTGGCACCATTACCGGCGCCGTTAAAAAACGCATTCCGCAATAGTTGGAATTAGGCCCAAAGAGTTCAGAGATGGGCAGGAATGGGTGGGATTAGTCATAGGGATTACAATGGCTACGGGCAGGGAAAGGGAGGGATTACAACTGCGTATGCCTCTTCAAATGTCATCTCGATTGGTAAAGCGTTACAGACCCTGATTCAAAGCCCATATTTGAAGCTCTGGTAATGACAATAGTTTGGGCTTTAAAAGTAGCGCTTTCAGCACCACCGAATAGCACAAACTAAAAAGCTTTAACAAACTTCCAGAGGTATATAATGAAAACTGGGAAACAAAATAGGAACTATGATAAAACTAGTGGCACAGAAAGTGAAGGTGCTGCGAGTGTGTCCATAAATAGCAAGAGATAGATAGATAGATAGATAGATAGATAGATAGATAGATAGATAGATAGATAGATAGATAGATCCAGATAGATATAGAGACATAGATAGATAATAAAAGATATAATTATAGGTCTGTAGACAGAGATACAGACATAGATAGATAATGATAGATATATGGACTCTAATGAAAACCGGTCTGAAACTCAACCATTACAAAAAATCCATGTGCAAGCTGTTGGAAAGATGGCAGCGACTGCATGGGGTTGGCATCTGGAAATGAGGACAGCTTGGGCACCTGTCCGGATCTAGTGAGGGTGTCAACCTACATCTACATAGGTATAAAAATGCTGCTGACCATTATAGCATCAGCTTTGCAACTGTTGGGGGTTTCTGGGGAGTTTCCTGTGGATCGACTGCATCCTGCCTCTGTTTCCCAAGAAAGAAGCCTACTTGCACCTCTTTTCATGCTGTTGTTACCAACCTACCTACTTGGGTGGCAAACACGGTAAGAAGATCACAGTGTGCAGTAGCTGATTTGCTGTGAGCTCCAAGAGCAGTATCTCAGAGCTTTGCTGTGTTGCAGTCCGTTGCTCGTTCTTGGAGTTTGCCTATTGCAGAGACACTAATTCTCCTTCAGTGACTTGATTCTGCCGGGTAGAGAAACAGTAATCTGCAAGGAAACAAACTTATTTTCTGATAAAAGTTTGACTGGAAGACAGACAGTAATCCAGTCTGCTTAATGGAAATTGCAATAAAATGGTGACACTATTCTTGGGACTGTATTCCCTTGATGTGGGCAAACGATCCACAGATAAGATCTTTTCTTTTTTCCCAGGTTAAAGGTTATTGTTGTTTTCTTCATTTTAATATCTTTATTTGCCAACTGTACATAATAAAGACGATGGCACACATCAGTCTCTGGGTGTTTGGTGGAACAACATAGACAGAGAAAGGTGGAAAGGTAAATAGATAGACGGGCAGCTAGATAGATCTTACACAGTCAGTAAATATCTAGCTAGAGAGATGGGTAGATAGACCTACAGTGAAAGATAGATAGATAGCTAGATAGATAGCTAGATAGACTACAATAACAGTGAGGGAATTAGACAGGAAAAGATAGATAGATGTCATTTATTTATTTATTTAATGTACATTTGTAAGGTGCCTATACATCAGAACGTGTTTACAGGCACTACAGACAAAGGGGGAGGGGGAGCAGAGGCGGATAAAGAACAATAACAAATAGTACTACGAGGCCTTGTGACATTTGCATCGTGCAAGTGCAGCAAACAGGAAATGCAGGGTGGGGAGGGGCATATCAGGGTGGAGGAAAGGGAAGCGGTGGGGGGTTGCAGGAGGGAGGGAGTCCCAGGGGCTGAGTAAGAGCTGGTAGGTAAGTGCAGGGGGGAGCCTGAAGGGCAAGTACATGGGGGGATAGGATAAGGGTCTAGTGCAAGGAGGGGGTGGACCAGACTCAGTAGTCTGGTCAGGGAAGAGTGCCCAAAGGCAAGTGCTGGAAGGGGGTACTCCGGCAGACTGGTTGAGGGAGGGCCTGGGCCCTGTATGACTCAGAAGGGACCCGGAAGACAGTCCTAGCAGCAATGGGTCATTAGTGAGGAAGGGGGGAGGGAAGGAGGAGGAGAAAAGGAGGGCCTTGAGAAGCTTCCGGAAGTAAAGGAGATACGGCTCAAGTCTGAGAGGGGCAAGGAACCTATTGCAGAGGGAGGCTCCTGCCGACGAAAGAGGTCTATCCCCCACTTTCTGCTTTGAGAAACGTCTGACCTGCTAGAGGATTGAAGACATGTAGCAGGGGGGTATTTAGGGAGAGAAAGTTGGATGTAGTGAAGTACCAGGCCCCAGAAAATCTTGTGGATGATTACTAGGCACTACCATGGACAAAGGACTAGACGAAAAACCATCTTTTTTATGTCATGCTAAATGGGTACCATGTTGGAAAGAAAAGAAAACAAAGATCTCCACTGTTGTTAAAGTAACCCATGAAAGGCTTAAGAACAACTTTAAAAAAATGAAAGATCTGGTGTCACCATTGCTATGTGTTGAAGAAAACCACTGCATCATGCTTGAATAAATCCCAGTACTGTACCAATAAAAATACATTTTCATTGGAATAACCTCATAAAATGCAGTACACAATACACATATTTCTTGTAATCATTGGCCAACATAAATACTGTGTAGTTCTTCTTATACTAATAACTCTTATATACACAATGTCCTGTAATTTGAGAATCAGCATTTATGTGCAGGTCATTGCATCTTCAACATAATTTATGAAAGGAAATGCAAAACAATAATGATATAATATCATTCATTGAAGGATCCAAGGGATACAAAGTATCAGCCTCTCCGACTGAAATCATGTTAGCTTCATGCCACAATGATTGAAATTACATAAGAGAATTTACAGTACAATGATGAATACATACTGAATATCACCATCTCATACTCAGACAAGATTGACTTTATGCCAAAAATGTGACTCTGTAATCTGAAAATCATTATTTGTTCAAAATTGAACAGCTTGCGCTCAATCTCAGCCTTATTATTGCCATGTAGCTTCTTCAATATTAGCCAAGTAAAGTCAGTATGTCCATGTTGCTTTTCCATAAAATGCTGTACCAGCGGCGCTGTGACAACTATGTTCTTGATACAGCTACGGTGCTCAACCATGCAGACACGGCATTTTCTGTTGGTCTTACCTATATAGTTCAAGCCGCAAGGGCATGTTATCATACATACCACATTGTGTGTGTTACAATTAGTCTGGTCAGTAAGATCCCAAAGCAAATCCGGCAAAATTTGGATGGATGTAATCTCTTTTGTTTGTACACACACACTACATTGACCACAGGAAAAAAGACCCTTTACTTCGGGCACTCCCCATAGCCTGGTTTGCCGTACATGTCTAGTTTGAATTTCTGTTACGTTATTCCTCACCAACATATTGCGTAAGCTCTGGCTTTTCTTAAAGGCCACTAAGGGAGGTAAGACATTTTTTCCTTTGTACACTTTCTTCCAAGTTTTTTTTAATGATCGACTTGATCTTATAAGACAAATTGGAATATGTGTTAACAAATACAGTTCCAATCTCTTTAGAGTCTTTAGTGATCTTTTCTAATAGAGCTCCCCGATTGTTATTATAAGCTCTTTTAAAGGCATCCTTAATTACCTTGGGTGGATATCCTTTAGCTAACAATTTTCGGCCAAGTACAGTGGCATTCTTGCCATAGTCCTCTTTTAAACTGCTGTTCCTTTTGAGCCGCAAAAATTGTCCAAACGGTAAGTTGTTCTTCATATGTTTAGCCTGGTGACTACTATAATGTAATAGGGCATTTTTATCTATGGTCTTATTATAAGGTTTCACTTTCAAAACACCCATGGATTGAAAAATAGTAATGTCCAGAAAATTAATCTCTGACTCGCTTATGGACTTAGTGAATTTCAAAAAACGATTTTGTTGGTTCAACCAATCAACAAACTGGTTTGCTTCTTCCTTGGAACCATCCCATACAATCAGTACATTATCAATATACCATAGCCATTTTCTCAATTTATGACAAAAAGGGTTACTGGCCGGGTGATTTCTCAAAGAACTCAACATACAGGTTAAGTAAATTGGGGGCCATAGCAGCCCCCATCGCTGCACCCTTAATTTGTTGAAAGACAGTTCCCTGGAACTGAAAGAAATGTTTGGTTAATGCAAATTCAGTGCACCATAGTATGAATCCTTTACTGACAGGATGTCCATCTTGTCTGTTGAGTAGGATCTCTTCTACCTCATCCAAAGTGGCTCTTTGGGGTATCAATGTCTAAACTAATCAATAATGATTGTCCTGGTGTAAAGACTAAATTCTCAATCTTATTGATGACATCCGTAGTATCCCTAACGTAACTCCTCATTTGGTGAACAAAGGGTCTTAAATAGTAGTCTGCAAATTTTGACAATGGTTCCAATGCCGAGTTAACTCCGGAAACTATAGGTCGGCCTGGGAGATTTTGCAGACTCTTATGCATTTTGGGTAAGATGTAAAAAACAGGTACCCGACCCTGTTCCCTAATCAGATACTCGGATTCCTGTCTGCTGATCTACTCAGTCTCAAAAGCCCTGGACACTTTTTCTTTTTTCACTTTCATCAGCTCAGCAGTAGGATCAAAATTGAGTCGCAAGTAGCTCGTGTCATCAGAAAGTAGTCTTTCACATTCTTTGACGTAATCACACCGGTTCATCAGCACAATAACGAGATGGATGTACATCTACCAAATCTAATGACAGTAGAGGAAGGTCCCAAAGAAGATATATGAATCTATGCTGAAACAATATGAAAATACTTACGAATAATGATATAACTGGAGAACTAAGAAAAATATGTGCTCCATGATGCAGTACATATGAACACAAAGACGAATGAAGTGACCACTAGTCAATAACTGTAAATATGCTGAAACGCAAGGTAGAAAGAATACGTAGAAGCTTGCTTATGAGAGGTATACATTCAATGTTTATGATGACCATTAAAAAAAGATGGACAACGGCTTATGTCAATCAACCCAGCTATCTCCAAATACAAGCCCAGGATCTTAATGTGAAAAGGTGATGAAGAAGCTGTTTTCCTTGCAAATAAACGAGTACATTGGTTTGGAATCAAGGATTCTATTTTGAGATATGAAGGGAAAGCACAAAGGGAGTCTACAAGCAGACCATGCGCTAGGACATATTTCTCAAAGATTAGGAGGAACAGGAACATTTATGGATGCCAAATATTGGACAATTAAAAGGGCATTAAGTTAATATGGGATAAAGTGAGCACGTCTCTAAAGGCCAAGAGGAGCAACTGCACCGAGCATAATTGAATCAAATGGTGTTAAAAGTACGTCGATATGGACAATTTCTTGGTCCTGTAACACGTGACGAAGGGCTCACAAACAAGGGCTATTCATTAAGCCGAAAGCTAAGATAATGATGTGCTTACACTCACTCGAATGTCCCGAGACAGTGCAGACTGGCAAGGTCAGCCTTCAAACAGAAGACACTGGCATGAGGCCTACTGATGAGAGAGGGTAGACTAATAGGGGAAACAAGGAGAACACTGACGTATCTCCAAGCACCTGGTTTTCATTTCTCTGTACGTGCTGCTAGCAAGCCGAAGGTTGGAGTTGGGTTGCCAACCGATTAGAATAGCCTCACATGCACTTTTTCGTACAATGTTGCAAGGTATTATTTTGCTGCCACATTCTCTGCTATGACGAGTGTCTTACACCACATGTATAGAAGAAGCTCAGGGTGTGTCTTACAGATAAGAGACTGCGCCAATGAGGGAATAACATGCATATATTCTATAGGTAGACATATTCCCCTAATCCAATCGCACCCCTCAATGGGTATTTGCAACTTGCCACTTAGGATGATGTCATAGATGACGCATCTAGTATTATATAAACTACGAAGGAGCGAAAAGACATTGGGCCTCATTACAACGAGTGCAGACCCATAATGAACGGTGCCGGTAAGGGACCGGCACCGTTCATTAAGGGCCACCTCATTAAGAGGTCTGCAGCGGGTCCCGCAAAGGACGTCTGGTGAAACCAGGCGTCCTTATCGGGACCCGCTAGCAAACCAGGATGCTAACAACAGGCCCGTCACTAACGGGCCCGTTGTTAGCATCCTCCATATTCCCATTGAGCCCCATAGGGGCTCAATGGGAATATGGATGTACCAGGTCCCAGGAAAGGGAATTACCGGGCCCTCCAAGGTCAGAATGGCCCGGTAATTCCCTATTCCTGGAACCCGGACCCAGTACCCCGTATGGGGATAGCCATGCCAGTAAGAACGGCATGGCTACTGCCATACTCGTAATGAGGCCCATTGTAATCCTGCATGAATCGACTTGATGAGTGTTATTTGCCCTGCTTTACTTCTTTGAGATTAAAGCAGTACTTTACCATCTCCTTTGAGTCTGTCCGGTTATTTGGTCTGAGATATTTTATTGGTAATTCCATCTAGCAGACAGATGCTTCAAGGTGCTAGAGCACAACTGCAACTGAGATAGATAGATAGATAGATAGATAGATAGATAGATAGATAGATAGATAGATAGATAGATAGATAGACAGATGGATAGAAAGATAATTCATGCTATGTAGATATCTACCTATATTTATGGTTACCCAAACTTGCAATGATAGATAGACAGAAAAGGAATGATAGATAATTAGATAGATATGGACAGATGGGTAGATATATAGGAATAGATTGATAGATAAACAGATAAATAGACTAGACTTTGGCCATGTCCACTGTCCATGTTCCCTCTATATGTTTCTTTTGGAACCAGTAGGTGGCCACAGCCTTTGGCCGTGGCCACTATACATGTCTTTTGAGCCCACTAGCCTTCGACCCTGGCCTGTGAACACAGCCAGTGGCTGTGTCCACTGTATATTTTAAAACACTATCGGGCCATTAGACCAGTAGCCATGGCCTTCTGCCGTGTCCACTGTGTATGTTCCCGCAATATGTTTCTTTGGGACCCAGTAGCAGACCACGGCCTGTGGCCATGTCCAATATACATGTCTTTCAGTCCCACTAGCCAGAATTGAAGGTCCTGGTCAGTGAGCATGATCTTTGGCCGTGCACAATGTATATTTGAAAACACTACCGGGCCACTAGCTATGGCACCCCACCACACTGTAGCAGTAACATTAATTTTTTGTATTACTCCATTCATGTTTAAATGTTTTCCCCATAACTGCGGTTATTGTGGCAATGTACTACAAATAACCATGGTTATATGTAGGTGCATGCAAATAACCACGGTTATATGTAAAAATCATGCAAAATCCCAAAGTCTTCCCTGCCCTCCCAGGCACTCACTAAGTGCCCTCCTCCTCTTGGTATGCCCCACCCCACAATCCCCTCAGGTCCTCTTTCCCTCCCTCACTTTCTCCTATTCCCCACAACACTTGTCCTTTCGTCTGATGCACTTTCATTCCCAATCTAATTTTCTATCATAACTGCGGTTATCCCACCGGATAACCCCAGCTATGCGAAAATGCTTGAGTTCTGAACTTGGCCGCCAAACCTCCCCAATGCCAATTTCACACGGTGTCCTCTTTCCCCCTCCCCACCTCTAGCCTTATTCAATTTCATCATGTTTCCTATTCCAAATGGCATTTTTTCCACTTTTCTTTTTTGCTAACCCTGGTAATACCTGTTATAACTGCAGTTATCTGTCGCATTGTGCATTACCCACCGTGCAATCCACAAGAAAGGCCTGGAATTTTTCCAAAACAAGCTCTCCGCTACCAGCCCACCAGAAACCTCAGATCAGGCTCCGCACACCTAATGGTAGTCTCTCCTTTCAAGTTCTCCAGATGAGGAGGCGCCTGCTTCTCAGTCCTCACGGCCACATTTTGGAACTCCCTCCCCTGGTGCTCTGCCTAATAGAGGGTCACCTGGGCTTCAGGAAAGCCCCTCAAAGCTATTCCCCCTGGCCTCATGAACCCGACTCCCCCATGCCCACCATCCACCTATCGCACACCTGCTTTAGTCAATAGTCCCCCCTGCCTTTTCACCACTCCGACCCGTTTCCCACCCCTACCAGCCCATCTCAGCCATTAGTCTCTTCTTCCTCAAACAGCCTGGTTTCTGCCACCCAACCTTCCATGGTGAATGCCAAACACTCATGGAGGACTCAGGTAGTCACTCCACTAACTTGCACCAAGAATGAACCCTGACAGTGGACCGGACAATGTACCCATGTAGGCTGGGAGGGCAACAACGCAGCTTATCCTGGCAAAGACGACCAGGCACCTCGGACTCGAAGCTCAGGGTTGGAATGGCAGGCAACTCTATAGCACAGGATAGTAGGCTAGGCTGCCACACAAAATCATGAAATGGGAGTCCTGTTTGTGCACTAAAAGAAATAGGGATAGCAGGGTTGGCACTGTAAGTAACTCTAAAGCACAGGATGGTAGGCCAGGCCGCGCACATAATCACGAAACAGAGTCCATGTTCGTTCACTAGAAAGAACTAGGCATGGTAATCTCCCTCTCCAAGAACCTCTCTGAGGATGAGTGTTATGCACTCATCGAGCACTTAGATTTCATGTGGAGCATATGAATGTTTTCCTGGTACATAGATGGAACCCAGGAATCAATCGTTGTTTGCACAATTTACCTATTTCTCTCTTCACACGCTGCACCTCCGCAGCTTAGTGGAAGGCACAGCTTCAATCCATGCACCATGCAAAAAACTACAAGACAAACAGTCTTGCACAACACCTCTGCCATAAGAATGAAGCTACTTTTAAATGCAAAAATTCAAACTGAAGCTTCCCACCAAACTCTCTATTGCCTTATACACACCCCCGACCCCTAGTCCATAGTATTCCTCTGCAGCACCCACAGAAACTCCATTTAGAGATGGGTGACTACCTGGGTCTTGGCCACCCTCACATAACTATAATGTATGAAATGCACACACGCATAATAGCACATCCCAAACATTTCCCAAATTTCTTGACCCCATTCCATCCAAAAGCGGGTTGGGACCATAATTACACTATAACAAAAGACAAAATTAATGAATTCATGAATTAACAAAATAATTGCAGTTTTAAGGAGCAGTGGGCACCCTGTTCCCCATCAAAAAAGTTTATAGACTACTGGAGGAATTTACTCCAAACCAGTCTAGGAAATTAAGTAAATGCATTTTTCCCAAATGTTTCTTTTTTGGTCCCAATCTGCCAAGTGGTTTTCATGCAATGGCTGTTCAAAATCAACCATTTTTCTCTATGTGAAAATGAATGGGTTGGGCTGAAAACTGCATTTTTTTTCTTTCCTTAATAACTGTTTTTGATGAATTTTCCCAGAATTCCCAGTTCGGAAGGGAGGGCCTCAAAAATCTCTTGGTTTTGAAAATGTCATCCAAACCCATCCTCACACGTCAAAAGTTACTATCCTCTCTCAGACTCTCTGTTGCAAAGTACCAATACCTATATAAAGGTTTTAAGGCACAGGTGGTGCCCCACTCTCTGTTGAATATTTTAAAAACAACAGGATAGATTTACCCCAAACCAGTCAGGGAAATTAAGTCAATGATTTGTGCCCACTTTTTCTCTATGGGAAAATGAATGTGAGTAGGCTGAAAAAAGCGTTTTAATGTTTTCTTAAACTTTTCATTTTCTAATGAATAATTTCTAAACGTCCAGTTTAGTGAGGCTCTTAATAAACTGTTGGGAAACTGTCATCCAAATCCATAAAGCAAGTCAAATTTTATTAGCCTTGCTTAGCCTATCTTCTTTAAAAAGCACCATGGCTGATATAAAGGTTTTAAGGGACAGCCCCCCCCCCTTCTCTGTCAAATATGTTAATGACGATCTGATGGATTGATCCCAAACCAGTGAAGACATTTAAGTCAACGCTTTGTGCACACGTTGATTCTTATTTGGCCCAAATCTGCCCAGTGGTTTTCGTGCAATGGCTATTCAATACCTGTACCTTTTCTCTATGGGAAAATTAATGGGCTGAAAACTGTAAAACTGTGGGTTTTTGTTTTCATACTAACTTTTTCATTTTATAATGTATTATTACAAAAATGTGCAGTTTGAGGGTGGGGGGGGCTTCACAAACTTTTTGTTTTTAACATTTAGTCAAAATCCATCCAGCAAGGCAAACGTTATTAGCAATAGAGAAAAATTGCTGCTTTTTATTTTCTGAAAATCCTGTCAGCCTCTCTGCTACAAAGCACCATGGGAGCTATAGCTATAATTTTGGGAGAAGGGGGCACCCTCTTCTCCATCAAATATTTGAACAATTACTGGATGGAATAACGACAGATCCCCCTGGAGATCAAGTCAATGCTTCGTACATAAGTTGTTTTGTACCTGGTCCAATTCCAGTCAGCGGTTTGGGCTGTACACTGGATAAAAAATGTGCCTTTTCTCTATTGGAAAAGAAATGGGGACTGGGCCAAAACAGAGTTGCTTTACTTTCTTAATAAGTTTTTTTTAATTTTTAACAGATATTTTCCAAATTGTCCAGCCTCGGTGTGCCCCCTTACAACAATTCTGTTTGCAAAATTGCAGCCAAATTAACAATTCATTTTTCAGGCTTCCTGTGGAACTTGATACTCACCTTTACTATAGTGCGGCGACTGCGGCACTAATATATATACATATATATATACACACACACACATATATCTCCAAAACAGCCAGATGCCACCAGCATCTCTCCCCACTCCCTGCACTCCTCTTCACCCACCCCCTGGGCCATTTCTAAAACCCAAACCAAGACCCTTGTTGCTGTCCCTGAGCTGTATTTTTCTCCGGTCCTCTGTGTCATATGGTAAGATTTCCACATATTTCTCTGCACTTTGTAATGTAATTTTGAGTTGGTTGCGGATTAATGGACTGTGGTGATAGGCATACCTCTACGTGGTGATACAGAGATCAACATATAAATATGCTGTACCAAGTTGCCTAATTTATTTGAATGTTTAAAGTTTGGTATTACATATATATACAGATCAACAATGACAATTAATATTACAATTACAATAAGATAGAGTAGATAGATACATCTATAGATAGATAGAAAGATCTCAAATTAAAGATAGTGACAGAGAAAGATAGATAGATAGATAGATAGATAGATAGATAGATAGATAGATAGATAGATAGATAGATAGATAGACCTGCAATGTTAGATAGACAATGAGACAGAAAAGTGGATGAAGGGATGGATAGCTAGATACATAGATAGGTAGAGGTAGACAGACCTGCAGTGGTAGGTAGACTGACGGATAGATAGATAAATGGATGGATAGATAGATACAAGTAGGCAGACTTGCAAAGGTAGATAGATAGGTAGCTAGATAGATGGATAGATAGACCTGCAATGGTAGAAAAAAAATGGCTGGATAGATAGATGCATAGATAGATACATATGTAGAGGTAGAAAGACCTGAAATGGTTGATATATAGATATGGATGGATAGATATATATGGATAGAGAGATAGATCGTACACGATAGGTAGATCTCGTGGAAGATATGTGGGCAGACCTGAAATGCTGTGTACGCTTTGCAATAAGGAAACTCGGTTAAAGTTAAACGTGTATGGAAGAGAGATTCTTCGAGGAACCCATACATTGCACTGGAACCTGTTTTCGGAGGTGAAGTTGCCAAGCTACTGCAATGTTTCTCTTTACAGTGCAGCCGGGCTCACTCCGAACACCGGACTGTGTTAATGGTACTTATTCACCCAATTTTCTAAAGAGCAAACTATAATGTCTGACACCCGTAATACAAAATAAAGAACAACGGCGTCTTAAAAGAACTAAAAACTATTTTAATGAGAACGTTCTTCTGGAAAGATATGCGCGTCAAATGAATAATTAACGTAGCGCGCGTTTCCATTCAAGAGTCATAGAAAGTGTCCCTTATGACTTGAGAGTTAATGGCGCATTTCTACAGATGTAAACTCACTATCTGTGCCCCCTTTCACCAGGTTAGAAACACACGTATACACTGACGGAACAGGGCTCTTAAAATGTCGGGTTCTCGTCCCAGGGTGACCGTTTTACGCTGCCCTAGTAATTCAGTATGCACGCCGGAATCCTGCGTGTTGTTGCAAAATACGCGCCTACGAATAAACTTTAAAAAGGGGTGTCTATCAGGATTGATGAAAAATAGGATACATTCTCAAGTGTTTTGAACAAAGCGCAGATTTAATCAAGACCCGTTTCTATCCAAAGAATGGAACAATTAGCACATATTTATCCCGTGTGCTGCCACCAACCCCGGAGCGGCGTTACTTCTACAGATCAGATGCGTGGTAGCAGTGTCAGTGTGCATTGCGCACTACTTGGCTAAACTTTCAAGTGCATATGCAGTGCGCGGCGCGGCCGCTGTCCATGGTACTGAACCAGCAGCAGGGAACGGGTAGCTTTCCACAATGCACACATGCCGTAGCGGGGCAGCGCTTGCTTCTCACCATCAAAGATCACAGTTCATTACGTCCAATTCACAATGTCGCAGGTAACCAGTCTGCCAATGTGCTCTTACCATGAGGGCAAGGTTACCCGGCGCAGCAAGAAGCCTTGCTCAGCAGGGAGACAGTGGATGGGCCGTCCAGGCCATAATAAATAACCCCAGGAGCCAGAAGTTTCAGCTCACATTTCATTTCAGTAACACAAGTGTTTGCTTTTAACATCCTCTCCCAGAGCACCCCACACTGCAATGGTATATAGTCGAAGGGTGACACGAAACGCAACACAGCAACCATCGGTGCATCACCGGCTTAAAACCATCGTGAGGCGAAAATCAGAATGGAATACGCAAAGATGGGATAATGGTCCCGGCTGACCGACCATGTGCGCCATGCCTTTGCCCTTCACTTGACATACAGGCAGGGCTTGGGACGGGCACACGGGCATAGGGCTGCCACAGAGCGGGGATTTCCTGGGCATGGCCTGTCATGAGAGCCAACTTCGCTTAAACGAGTAATTAGAGTGTTGAAAAACCAGAAGGTATCCCCCCAATCCGTCGCTGACCCTGCCACCCTCTGATTCTTTCGCCAGTCTACTTGTCCAGTTGGACTTAAAATAGCAGGTAGCGGCTGGCAATTCCCACCCTTCAAATGTATTCTCTGGGGCCACGGTACAGCTCGTGACATCAGAAAGTTCCACAGAGGCGCAACCCAGAGGCTCTGCGCAAACTTCTCTGTTCAGAGCACAAGAGGTATTTGCGTTGCCACGCAGCATTACATCAAACCATTGTTGGTGATTGCTAACATGCTATTGAGGGATCGCCTCTGGGGATACCGGGGCGGGGTGGCACTGCCACTGCCTTACCTGGATGTGCCCCTGGTACATCCTGCAGGGTGGTGAGGCTGCTGCTGCCGCGAGTACTTCTTTCTCCCCGGGGAGGGCACAGATGGAACCCAGGTCACTTTCTTGAACGGGGATAGTGTTTCATGGAGAGGGGCGGGGGCCGGCTTGACAGGCAGAGATGGAGTGAGCCAGTCCTGCTTTTGGCAGCAGGTGCCCTTCTGTCGCCGCCTGTGCTGCCGCTGGGAAGTGCCAGGGGCTGCTGTCCTCTCCTGCTGGTGCTGAACCTAGCAGGGCAGCCTATCTCCTGCTGACGGGCGGCAGCCTGGACCCCGGGCACTCCAGAACCCTGGCGCTGCTCCTGATACTGCTCTCCGTTTCCCCGGCTAACTCTTCCTCGAGCTTTGCTTGGCTCCTTCATTTCTTTCTGTCTGAAGGAAGCTCCTCCCTGGCCGCGCCCCCCTCCCGGTGCCTGAGCGCGCTCCCGACGGGCAGACAGCAGAAGCAGTCTGAACGCGCGCGATCCCGCGCACTATGAGCGCAGGTGGGGTAGGTGCGCGCACGCTGCCCTTGGGATCACGCATCTCGGAACGGTGACCCTGGGCAGAGAGATAGAAAATAGAAGAAGGACCTCTGGGATCGAAGTTGATAGAGGGAGCTGGCCAGGACTCCTTGACAACCGTGGCACCGGAATTCTCATTTGCAGGGTACGATATCCAGCTCTTTGGTGCTGCAGGTTCAAGTTCCAGCCCAGCAGTGGATTCCTCTCCATTGGGTCTTTTCCAACTTTTTTGTGTCAAATACACTTTTTAGCTTGTGGGACAACATTTTACCAAACAAACACAGGGGGCGAACAAGTTGTACTTTGGTACTTGGTTCTACTATAGTTTTGTATTTATTTTGTAGTGTCAGGGTCGGAATGTGGATTACGATTGATTCTGGGCACCAATGAAAAAGTGGCCCATAGTTACAATTGCCATTCATTGCTCATGTGGCAGAAGGGGTCAAGTCCTAAAGATTAAAGTGAGGGGACTCATCAAATGCAGTGGGATGTGACGTCGCCAGACATTAGCACATCAAGGTGAAATATGCACATTTAATTAAATTGGCTTCGCATAACCACCCAAATTGAACAGGACGAATGGCATTTGCCTTGCATAATATAAACACACAAACAAAACCATGACAGGACATTTTCTTCCTATAGTGTTTTTGAAAACGTTAAAAGGTGTGCATGTTTTAAACTTCAAGAACCAATACAAATGCTTTCCCTGGGACTTGCAGTACCGATATGGGATATGTCACCTTTAGTCATTTGTTATTTTTCATCGGGTTATATAGTGCAGTGGTGAAGTGTCCGCCCTGCAAACCTGATAACTGCGGTTTGGTCCCCGAGGTCAGCTTTAATTTATAAATTCAAAGAGGACATCCAATGTTTCTCTTTTAGCTGGGGGGGACTGAGTCCAACCTCTGAATAAAGTGGGTGAACTCTGTACCCTCGACTTCAGCCCTGTCTGGCAGGCTGTTTGAGTAATACCCAAGTGGGAGTTTTTTGGTAAAGTTTAGCAAATTGTGCATTTGAAATAATATTCAGTAGCATAGGCCGAAACATGTCTGGGGATGCTTGTGGTCTCCTGCAGAAGGGATGCGACTTAGCAGTTCAGACTGGACTGCCCCTTTTGGGCTAGCACCAAGCCTAATTTGCATATGGTCTTCCCCCTCCTGTAATGGCTTGGCAGGCTGAAAAACAATGGTCTGGAACGTTGCCCAGAGCCGTGCCCGTGGTTATGATTTATTCAAAACCTTTCTGCCATCAATTTTTGGTTTTACTTTAGTCACCCCGAGTGTGACGGGTATGCCCAGACGTGGTTCCGTGCCTGCTGGACCTAGAGACCCAAGCTACTCCTCACTGATGATGCCCCACAAGGCCGAGACATGTCTGGGGATGCGTGCGGTCTTGTGCAGTTTGGGCTGCACTGCCCTTTTTGGGGTGCGACTGACCCTGGTTTGCATATGGTCTTTCCTCTTCTGTAATGGCTCGGCAGGCTGTAAAATGATGGCATGGAGAGTTGCCCAGAGCTGTGGTTATGAATTATTCAAAACCTTCCAGCCATCGATGTTTTGTTTTGCAAAAATACTAATTGCACATTAAAGTAACTCACCAAATTGGTCCTTTATGATCCACAACGATTCTACTTTGACCAAATAAGCTGGTCCTCAGTAGCATGATGGGCCTGAGCTTTGGGCATTGCCGTATTGCCCCATGGGCCAGTCCGAGCCTGTTTATTGTATCTGCTAACTTCAAATGTTATTTTCAATCATTCCAAGAATACCATATTTTTTCAGCTCATTCTCTTTAGTCCAGTTCATGAAAGGACCATTATTATTATCACAAGTGAGTGCACTAGAGTTGTAAGAGGAAATACCCCCGACCTGTGGCAGCTTGTGTATTATTAAAGTTGAGGGGTATACATATTTTACCTGATTGGGGCAAGTGAGCCACCCCACACCATTTAGAGTGTTTGGGGTTTCGCCTCCATGGCATTTCTATAAACAATGGTTTTAAAAATGGTGGGTTTTCAAAGGACATTTCTGAAAAAAAGGGTAATAACAGCTGTACAATTTACAATTGGTTCTTTATGGGGGGAAATGAGACATGTGAATACATGGCAGGTTATCAGCAGTGCATGAGAGCATCTCCAACACATTTTCACGATGGCTGCAAAAGAAAGAAGAAATATGAGCACTGTGGGAACAATGCATGTCAAAATTGCCCTGTGGTACATGTTCATGCTCTCTGTGCCTAATATATAGCAGTAACTCAAATGTAAAAAGCTCCTTCTCCTAGTAAATGCACATTTACTGTTATCTGCTAAACCTGTATGTGTGTGAACATCAAAGTCCCCATGATGACGCCTGTCCCTTATCTGTGGTGCCTTATAGGATCACTTAACCGAAGTGAGACATTTTTCTCCCTTCCGCAGTGGTAGCTGCATGTGTTCTGAACCCATGCTTGGCAACAGTGCAATCTGAACAATTTCACT
This sequence comes from Ambystoma mexicanum, assembly GCF_040938575.1. Classification (NCBI taxonomy): domain Eukaryota; kingdom Metazoa; phylum Chordata; class Amphibia; order Caudata; family Ambystomatidae; genus Ambystoma; species Ambystoma mexicanum. Next base: position 920,050,402 of record NC_090932.1, on the reverse strand, counting down.
TGGATTGCTCGCGCCTGATCGAAGATGCCGACGGACCTCTGTGACTGCTACTTGTTCCGTGTTCTATGAAGCAGGTTGCCATCTTGGCAGAGAGTGTCACCACGTATAAAGCAATGTGCAGCAATTGAAAAAAAGGCTGTAAACACTTTTCTTGGGAGACCTAATTTATAAATGAATAACGTCATTGTGTAGCCATGTACAGTTGGATGGTTGAGAAATGATGGTCTTCTATGCATATTTAAAGGTTTCACATGTATGTAGTGCGTTAATCGTACACAATATCATGTTAAGTAGTGTAATGTATGTATGTAGTGGTTGTGTAAGACAGCATCTTCAATTAAACAACCAAAAATCCTTTATCACGGTAACGAGCCTAAGAAGTTTACATCAATTTATTACAAAAAGCAGGTCAGATGCCAGTCTTAATTCATTACAGCGGGATACATACATTGCAGCTTATGAATCCCAAATGCCTCTTTTCTAAACGTGTATTTGTCTGTTTCCGCTGTGTGGGTGTCTTGGTAAGGTATCAGCACTTGGGATTTTAACTGGCAGACTTGCTGGCATTCTTTAAAGAAATGTCTGGCTACTGGTGATTTAAAAATGTTGTCCCTGATGTCTCCTTTCTGTTCACCAATATGCTCCTTTGTAGATCTCATGGTTTCTCCAATGTAGACTTTCCCACAAGGGCATTTTAAACTGTACATTGTATATTTGGAGTTGCAGGTCACATTTTGTTTTAAGGATATTTTTTCATCCGGTTTGCGGATGGTATACTATATTTCCTGGTATTATATTGCTGCAGTGTATGCAATTGAGACATGGGAAAGTCCCCCTTTTTGGTTGTGTTAAGTATGTTTGACACTACATGTGAAAACATCTGCTAGTAACAAATATTTGTTCTTGTTTCTTTGTCTTCTATTTGCAGTTTTGGGGATTGATTTGCCTATTTTTTGTAACAACGTTTCTATTTGCAATATACCACTGCGAGTATGAATTAGTTTAAGCACTTGATGTGATGCTGGTGCATAAGTAATATGAAACATTAGTTCTAATTCTTCTGGCGGCCTAGTTTTCTACTGTAATAGGTCCTCTGATGTTTGTGATGCAGATTTTCTGTGTGCCTGTTCCAGCTCACACCATGGATACCCTAGTGGCATTACATGCTTCAATGTGGAATTCATTGTCATCCAACCAGATTTTTCTAGCTCGTAAGAATTGTGAATAAGGCACATTTTACACAAGACATATTGGATAGGATGAGCCCCATTGCAATACAATACTCTTGTCTGTAAGTTTGTGACGAACTGTGAATGTGAACTTGTTTTCTGTAAGTAGTGTCTGCTCTGGAAGCAATTTCACATTGGTGTCTAGATAAGTAATGCTGGACACGGCTTGGGAGGAGCCCAAGAGTCAGCATCAGTGCAACATGTAGAAGCCCAAGTCGCCAGAGAACAAGGCACAGTCCGAGCACATTGGGAGGCGAGACATGCCACAAGATCGGGTTTGGAAACAAGGTGCCGCTGCATTTAAAAACATGCTGTCTGAGTAAAGCTCAGGGTAAAGCTTAGGTTTAACAATAGCAATGTTCCAACCACTTCATTGGTTTGAATTTAAGCAAACTGCTATGTTGCACTGTCGAGATAAAATAGGTGAAATATGTGGCTTCTTTTGTATGAATATTTTTCTTAGGTTTGAAGAACATCAGCATGTAGGCACTACAGGAAAAGATAACAAATAGTAATGAACTCCAAGTTGAAACACGTTACTAAACACTTTAGGAACTAAAAGCAGAAACAATGTTTTACACATTCATGATAATAATCAGTGGGATAGGCCTGAGAGCTTAAGTATCTGGACATAGGTAACTTATATTTACTCTCTTTAGGTTCATCGCTCCCTCTCATGATTTGAAGCAAAGCAACATGATACCTGGGGCTTTTTAAACAATAATAATGTTTTATTGATTTACCTGAAATAATCAACTTTTCAATACAAATTTAGAAAGTTTAAAACATAATAAAACATAAAATATAATGAAATTCATATTATAGTCATGATCTTGACATTTGATGTGAATCCTTTCAGACAATCCATCAGTGTTACGTTGTGATCACTGTATTGGAATTTTACACTTAATTACTTGATTGAAACGAAATGTAAGTTTTAGTTACACTATCGTTTGTAATTTTCCCACAAAATACTCATTGCTATTATGATTGTGTCAAACTAACCATCATTATTCTATTCCAGTGGTTTATCTTTAGATATTACACTTGTTAGCATAATTATTATGACAAGAATTGGAATTTATAACAGTGATACATTCAAAGCAATGAATACAAAGAGCAGTTGGAACATGAGGTACAGCTCTTCAGATGTAATCATTCTAAGTCTATAGGTAGCCAATACAATTCCTCAATAAGTTACATTGTCAGCTTTAGTTCTTGATGATAAAGTCAATTAATGGACAGTGAGACATTTCAACTATCATTGTAGCTTCCAATGTATGACACTGAGTTTACATGTTTATTCAAAAGTAAAAAAGCATATCGATTTGGAAAGTGAAAGGTGTGATCATTATTATTGACCTTAGATTGAGCAATGTTCACGTTACTCAGGTTAATTTTATAAAAAATCAAACAAGCGAGATTACATCTGATCAACTGTTACATTGTTCAATGCTAATGAGGTCAAAAAAGTCACACTCGCAATTCTAATGCTAATGGAAGGGGTGGGAAAAATGAATTGCCATATTTATTGTGTTGGGAGAAAAATGTCTGTCTCTCTGACAGGGTGTTATTAGGTTAAATAGGTTGAATAGGTTAAATTCACAGCAAAAGTGGTAAATATTTTTGTCTCCATTTATCATTTTACGCTCAGCCAGTAGATCTCTGGCCAGCCATAGGTTTAATCTGAGGCGCAAAATAAGTGATCTGAATGATGGTGAAAGATGCTTACATAAGTACGGCTCCATCACTCGAAACATTTTTTCAGCAAATTGATTTTCTGCAAAGTGCTTGTAACAAAGGCAAAGTCTCCTTGGGCCTCATTACGACCCTGGCGGAGTGGGTTTACGCCAGCGTTATTCGCGGCGGACCCGTCCGCCCTACTACGAGTTCCCGTAGCGCCATGGAACGTTTTCCGCCTGGTTTTTCCGGGCGGAGAAATCCATGGCGCTACGGGACCTTGTTGTTAATTACGCCACCGTATTTTACGGTGGCGCAATTAACGCCTTCCCCACTCCCATTATACCCTATGGGGCAAAAATGGGAATGGGGAAGGGTAAAATGGGGAATGGGGATTTACCGCCCCGCCAAGGTCGGCATGGGGCGGAAAATCCGCCAACCTCCATGGCGCTATCGGCAGCTTTCCGCCGTGCTCCGCGGTGCATTTAGCACCGCGATTTCCGCCAGGGTCGTAATGAGGCCCCTTGTCTCTATCCAGTCTGCTGAATATATTTCCATTTAGCTCTGTCTGGATCAGTGACAAGGGGCCTCATTACCAGTTTGGAGGTAGCCATGCCTCTATTTGCGGCATGGCTGCCTCCAAACTCGGGTCCGGGTTCCTTGAATGAGGAATTACTGGGCCATTCCAACCTTGGAGGACTCAGTAATTCCTCATTCAATTTACCCATCCCCATTTGAGCCCCATAGGGCTCAATGGGAATGGGGAGGGAGCTAACAACGGGCCCGTTGTTAGCTCCCTGGTCCTTTAGCGGCTCCCGCTGAGGGCGGTTGGCCCGCTAAGGGACCTCGTAATGCGGCGGTAAGGGGTTAATGGCACCGGCATCCTTACCAGCGCCGTTAACCCCTTACCGCTGACCTCGTAATGAGGCCCAAGGACTTCGATAGTAACATCAGCACTGGCTTATACTTGATACAGGGCCGGTTTTAGACCAGACTGCACCCCAGTCAGGAAGCATCCTTGGTGCCCCCCCGTGCTGACAGTTCTCCAAAATGCTCTAAAACGAAAGGGGTGTGTTCTAATAGACTAATTACTTGTGCACGGTATGTGCATTTGTTCTTAAGGAAGGCAGTTAGTGGCTGTTTATTTACAACTCAGCATAATAAAAAGCATACTCACTTCAGCTTTTACCAAACGTAATGTTCAGGAGGGGTTAGCATTTTCCCTCCATAGCATTGTTTTTATTCAATGTCATTTAATTTCTTTTTCTCTATTACTGTTGTGGGACCTTGGTTACTACATATATACAGTGATAAGAAACCGGGTGTAGACGAATGAGGCTCCTACTATATTCAGTGCACATAAAGCAGAATGTGGCAAATAAGACATTTCATCTGTGCATACAGCATGACTAAATCAGTGAAGCTTCACCAAAAGGTATTGGTATGTGATGTCATCCGTTTGTCCAGGCTGGAAGTCTGTTTGAACCTGTATTCCTAGTTTTAGTCTGGAACGGGAATAGATAATGGGTCAGGGCGACCGGATCTTTGTACTACACAGTTGGTACATGGGTCTTCAAAAAGACCACAAAAAAAATGTATTGTGTAATTATTGTAAATATACCTTGCCACACAGTGGATATCACTCAGAGTTTAGTGGTATTTCACCAGTAAATCTGCCGAAATACCACCAGAATTAGTTACCATAGCCACCATACCATAACCACCACTTGGTTCCGTGGGTTTACCACGGGGATTACAAGTGGAGATAGGGCAGTGTTAGTCCCCATTTATGGAGTTGTTCATTTTTGGCTGAATTAATGAGTGGTAATTCCGCCGACTTTTGGAGGAAGCATGGAGGATTTACCCCCAGCATCATGCAAGGAGAATCTCACTGTATTTCACCTTCTCAGTACAAAATCTAGATAAATGCAAGTCGATCTTTGTTGTATAACTCTTCAATTCTTCTAGGATCTTAAATATAAGTTGATTAGTTATCCAACTTGTTGGTACACTGTTTATAATTCTAAAAACATGGAAGATACCCCTATTCCTGTAAGGACATGCATCTGTCACCAGCTGGCCACACAAAGTAATGTATGCTGCAGCATGTGCATTACCTTACTGGGTTACCACACCTCATAGGCTCAGTTTGACTGTATGGCGCAGCAACTAGCCTAGAAGACACAAATGAAGATCTGTAAGCTAGAGAAAGTGACATGATTCTGGTCGTAAAATTCACATTAAAATATGCCATTAATAAACAGGAGGGAGACTTGATTCCCTGACTCCATGGATGTACACTAAATCTTTAAATTAGTGGTGGTAAAGTAAATATAGTCAAATTATGAATAGAGAGAAAGTGGTGAAGAGTAACACATTTATCATCTCCTAGGCAGTAGGGTCAGAGGGGCGGTGTGCATGCTCATGAAACATTAAGATCCATGATATGGCTTTATATTGTGTTATGGTGTGCTTTGATCACAAAGGCCAGAGCAGGCCCGCAGCTCATGCAATACTTCATTATACTTACAATAATGTGCAATTAATACTTTACAGGAAGTATTTTCACTTCAGTGTCTCACCATTTGTCATTCCAAAGCAGCCTGCATTGCATTTCTAAACTCTACTCTCTTTACACTGACGTTGCCCCTGTGCTCCAATTATACTATCCACACTCAAAAGATGAGAACTACAGTGGATTTTACACGTGCATTGGCTTGCTTTTCATAAAATGAAATGATGTACAGTTTGGAAATGGGGAAGGCACAATATTTTGTTCAGAAATGCAATGTACAGTACCTCTTCTGACCCTAGACGTGTTAGTCCTTTACTGCAAAGGGGACACCAGCGAAGAGCCATCAACCATCCATTAATTACAAATACTTTACTGATTACTTTCTATCAAAACAACTTAATCTAAATGGCATGGTCACAGAACATACAATGGCTGTTCTGTAAAACCTGTCGATGACAGCCGGATGGCTGTTCACAGGGAGGGGATGACTGAGTACTGCCAATTCCAAATGAGAGGTATTCTGGTATCATCTAGTGCTGTCTGCAGTATAAAGAAGGCAGCCGCTTTGCATTAGCAAGATCTCGTGTATCAGGCCCCTATAAGGTCATGAACTATGCTTCTATTTAAATCGTTTGTTAGGAACATTTTATTAGCACTTGATACAAAATGCCTTGAAACCTTTCTGCATTACAGAGGTGAGCCTACTATTTACCAGAGACCATACTTTACTAAAGCTCATTACTGAAATAATTTCACTTGTCTGCTTCCAAGTAATACGGTCGGATGTAGTGTGCTGACAGCGCAGTAGATACAGGCACAGAGCACATTACTGTTTATTCCATCACACGGCATTCCTTGTTTAATCAGTGTGACCCCTTAAGAACACATCTTTGTGGAGAAAACTACCCTTTTCACTGTTGGATGCTGGACACTACCTGACATTTTTGCTTGTGCACTAAGACTTTCTTGCTTAGCCCGTAAATGTGAAACGTTATGTACCTCGTGCAATTATTTTGTTAACATCTAGCTGGCCAGCAGATGTTGTGCTTGTTAAGAATTTTAGCAAATTCCAGGTCCTACAACATCGGGCGAGAAAGAGGGAAAAGCTGACGGGGATTGAGCAGGTGCGCTGGTGAACACCAGAGCTCCAGTGGCCTGTCCTCCACTATGGAGTCAGGGGTCTAATGCCATACACAGCGTGTGCAACCATATGCTGCCACAGACCTTCATGAGCACTGCCCCACATTACCTGTGCCCACAAAGCTAAAAAAGGGGGCAGTGCACTTGCGCAGGGCACAAGAAGAAGGCTCTTGTAAAACGCAATCAGACACTAAAAACAAGAAATTGCTCGGGTCCACAGTTGTTGCAAATACACAGAAAAGGCCCAGCATTTCAAATCTACCACATCAGGCCTCCCATCGTCGATCGCAATGGCGCTCCATAGCAAAAGATCCAGCAACCACCATACATTGTTTGATGTATCTTTTTACATCTAAAATGAAAGCAAAACTTACCATGGCCCTCATTACGACCCTGGCGGAAAGGGTTTTACGCCAGCGTAATGCATGGCGTACCTTTCCGCCTTACTACGAGTTCCCGTAGCGCCATGGTGGTTTTTTCGCCTGGTTTTTCCGGGCGGAAAAATCCATGGCGCTACGGGACCTGTTGTTAATTACGCCATCGTAATTTACGGTGGCGTAATTAACGCCTTCCCCACTCCCATTATACCCTATGGGGCAAAAATGGGAATGGGGAAGGGTAAATGGGGATTGGGGACTTACCGCCCCGCCAAGGTCGGAATGGGGTGGTAAGTCCGCCAACCCCCATGGCGGAGTTGGCAGCTCTGCGCCATGGACCATGGTGCAAATTGCACCATGGTCCTCCGCCAGGGTCGTAATGAGGGCCCATGTGTTGGGTTCATTATTCACAGGTAAATGCTGGTTAGCAGTAAACCCATTGATGCCACATACACCATTAAAATGATTGTGTCCTACAGATATAATTATCCTACACCTATGGATGGAATGTGATACTATTACAACTCTAGATTCGTTCAGTAAAAGTCATCTGCACCATTATACGGTTTATTCTGTTTTGAGCGTGTTACAAATACCCAAATCAATCAATCAAATCAATCACATATGCTGAAATGTGTAAGAAACACCATTCACTCCAGTGATTCACAATTTGTCTTTCCAAATCAGCACGCGCTGGACTTCTATTGCTGTCTAATGTGCGATCAACTGAATAGAAGGTGTTGTGACATTTGCACTCTACAAGTGCTCCCCTATCACATGTCAGGGGACAGGGAGCTGCACGCAGGGCAGGGGCGGGAGGGGGGTGAAAGGGATCAGTTCATGTTGAGAGTTGATATAATAAAGACGCGTTGTCTTAACCTCTCATGTCTGTCTCCTCCCTCGAGTGACTGAGAGCGAGAGAGACCGTATGGGCACCTGAGGCGAGGCATCATTGAAGTACTTTACACTGGCAACGCCAGGTTTCATTACCCACAACCGTGGCGGCTCCTCCTCATGACAGTGCGACTGGAGAGGAAGGCTGCACTGTCCGCCGAAGAGAGGGATCATCGGCCCGTCTTCGTTTCAGGTGAGCAAAGAGCCCGCGGGCAGCGTAAGCCTGCTGTCAGCTCCCTCATCGCTATGCCAGGGCGTGGAGCACGGCTCCGCCCACACGAGCGTCCCACTGGCCCACCAGCACACGAGGTGCTGTTGCACGTAGTAGTGGTGGCGCTGCCAGGAAAAGAATGCAAGCCGGTCCGGAAACAAAGTGAACTTTCAATCATGCACAGTGACTGAAGCACCGATAGTGCACACCGCGGCAAGCTGCTTGCAGAGACACACACGCCTACAGCGGATGTGACGCAGAGACCAGGCCAGTCCGATATCAATCACTCATTTCACTTAGCGCATGCGGTGGCTGAAAGAAAAAGCACAAACCACCAAGCACACAACTCCACCATTAACCCTGGAATACGAATCCCCCCACATCTTTCACAGACCCTGAAACAACCACCAGACAACGAAGGCTCCCAAGGTCAGTGATGCCAGCGCTGGGGGACGCAGACCACACAACTCCAGGGAGTGGGGGCCTAATCATCTGCACAGAGCATAAATAGGGGGAAAGTGAGTGCAGCCAAGCCAAGAGATGTTGGGGGATGACAATTTTAGGTACCCCTCACACCTGCAGCAACCCTACCCTCACGAATGCAAGACAGCCTCATCACGCAGTTGCCCACACACTTTAACTTAACCGAATCCAGCAGCATAGGGCCACGCTTGAAGAGATGGATCAGAGACTTTGAGATGTTTAATCAAGGCAATTGGACCCGTAGATGAGGAAAAGAAGCACGGGCTCCTCACGCTGTCCATCGGCTCCAATGTCAGGGACATCGTCGATGAGCTCCCTGATGACGCAGAGGACACATACACAAATCTAAAATCGTCCCTTACAGACTAATTCACTCCACACACGAACGTTGACTACGAGAGTGAACTGGGAGACCACAGCCCTTTAAGACGAGGTAGCAATACCCTTGAAATGGATGGGGGTGCAGAAGTTACTCAAACATCAATAATCGAAACGACTCAGATCGTGCCAAAAAGATAAATGTTTTCATATCAATTATCTAAAACAGAGTACAATGGACATCAACGAATGTCTCAGCGTAAGGTCTCTCAATGCATCTTAAATAAAAGCATTCTTTTATAGCAAAAAAATCATCATTGATGGCGTCAACCTATGTATTTACTAACGCCATCCTACATGGCAAACTACAAAAACTTAGTGTGCCTTTGCGATACGTTCTTAAGGAACATCTAAGCATACGATTCATACTAGTATGAGAGAGTGAAGAAAATTGATAGGATTCTTAACGGCAGGTGGGGCAATTAAGCCCTCCCCTTAAACAGGTCACTATGAACGTCAATAAATACATGACGTCCTATTGGTTACACAAACTATAGGACCCTTAATCGCACGCCCCCCTACAATTGGTTGGCACTCTAACCTCTGTCAGTACTTTCCTACCTATGTTAGCAGCATGCAGGCTGGTCTTCCAGGTTCTTGTGAGCTAGTCTTAACCATAGCTTCCCACCAATTAGCATATTCATCTATCATCACCTCAGGGGTCTGCTGTCAATTAAGGCTTTGAACTTGTCCTTGGGAGTGTTCTTTTGCTCTGGAGAATTCAGGGGAGTGAAGGCATGCTCTGACCTTGTGCGTGGGTGTGGTTGTCAGGTTCGTCCAACTTCATCCTTCCACGTCTCTGAAGACCACAAAATCGAGCTTCTGGTGCATTTACAATACTATTTTCTAATAGACCTCTGACATCTTCCTTGTTTTTGTCCATGTCTTCCAAACAGGAGTTTCATTCTTTCACACTATTTGTATCCAATGTCTGCTCACCCCAGCCGGATACAGCCTTAGCTTCTTAGGGCTCGTCCAGCCTTGCCTTTCTGAGTTTCACTCCTGTTAAATCGTTCACTTGTTTTTAACTGCAACACACTGGAAAAGAGGCCTTCCTTTTTAGTCCAGCTCTGCTATAATATGTAGTGGAAACATTCATTCATTACTCACTTCAATATATGTATATGTTTCTGCATGCCACAATCTATTCACTATAAGCTAGCCTCAAGAATACTTTGTCTGCTTACGTTTTTTTGCATCTGTACATGTGTAAAATAACTTGATTTCTTCATTGTTTCTGTAGCATAAGTTTCTTCCTAATGATCCCAATATGTCACTTATCATGATACTTTCTTGATGCCTCATAGAATATCTTCATTCTCTTGTCTCTGCATCTCTTCTATGTACGTCAGTCTGGCCTCGTGTGACGTCACCATTCTGCTCTTTCATTCCTTGGTCCTGCTTCTTCTGGGATTTCATTCAAATGGCCATCATACTGTCTCGTATGCAGTTATGGCTTTCTCAATGGGATCCTTGCTTCCAGGACTCACCTTGGTATCGGTATTTTCACTGGTACTGCACATGTCTCACAATTTGGTTCCCATCAAATAGCCAATATGGGCAAAGTGGTTGAGGTGGGGGTACTTGGCTCCTTCTCTACAAGAGGCACGTGTTCCACACAACCAAGCAAGTAAAGGGAGAGTCCATGGACTCAAACAATGAAGCATTGAGGTCACAAATCATAGTGGGCTGCGAGTGTGCAGACTTTAGAAAAAGACTACTACGGAAACAACGCACGTTAGAGGAAAAACTACGCCTCACCCGCTCTGATTCAGCTTTGGCTTCCCAAATAGAGGGCCTGGGTGAGATCAAGATAACCCATGGCAAAAGCGAAAGTATCATAAATGAGACACTTCGCCCAGAGGCAATGGCAAACCGTTCTGTTACAGGTATGGCTATGAGTTCCCACATGAGGGCCCGTGCCCCGTCATCAGCCAACAGTCCTCAGCCTGTGGGGGAGACAATCACTTCAAAGCGGTTTGCCGCATGTACCGAAAACAGATGCAAGGTGAAGGAAAACAATCTTCTAGAAGGGACAGACTGGTGCAAAGCCCCCCAAGAACATCTAAACTAACGTTCGAGCCTTCCGCACGTTGACCCAAAGAAGAGAAACCTGAGAGAAGGTCACATGAGAGAGCGTCGAATGAATGGCGAGACAGGAAAACAACACGATCAAGAAGACAACCAAGGAGATATGTACGCTACCTAGTTAAGCAATCTCAATCAGAAAGCAGATCAAGCGCATCATCCGGAGAAGAGACACGGAGGAGCGAAAAGCATCGCGGGAACTAGGGAGAAAAGGATACTTGTACGCACTAGGTAACCCAACAGCAAAGGGACACAGCACGACCCTCATTATCCAAGTAAACCACACACCCAGCGAGTTCCTAGTTGACATGGGAGCAACTGTCAATGTAATTAGCGAAGAAGTGTACAGCATACCACAAGCCCCGCAACTCAAACCAGCAAAATTTCACATTTACTCATATGGGTCAAAGACACCGTTGCCTTGCAAGGGGTACTTTATGGGATCATGCACATACAAAGGACAGTCAAGGAAATCCCCATGCATGTACTTGAGGCTGCCACAGAGAGCGGGTGCATCCTAAGCTACAAGGCAGCCATTGACATGGGCCTGATCCATGTACTATACAGACTGATGGTCCACAAATATCTGGAACCCACAACAAAAATCAAACAACTCTTCCCAGCTCTGTTCGAAGGCCTTGGAAAACTAAAAGGACACCAGATTGACCTGCACATCGACCCAAGAATTCCCCCAGTGGCTCAGCACTGTCGGGGAATCCTGATCAACATACAGAAGCAAGTGGAAGAGGAACTCCTTAAACTCCTCGAAACAGACATTATTGAACCAGCAGAGGGACCTACCCTGTGGGTATCCCCCATCGTCCCCGTGCCGAAGAGGGACTCAACAAACAAACACATATGTGTGGACATGCGCATGTCAAAAGAAGACATTTTGAGGGAATGACACCAAGCACCACACAACACCGACATGGTGCATTTGTTAAATGGCGCCACCACATTCTCCAAACTAGATCTCAACAAGGATATCATCAACTAGAACTTAGTAAAAACTCCAGATACATCACCACATTCGCCACTCATCCGGGGTTATATAGGTACAGAAGGTTCAGCTTTGGAGTCTCATCTGCAGCAGAGAATTTCCAATCCGAAATTCACAATGTAATAAAACATATACCCAACTGCTTGAATTATAGTGACGACATACTAGTGTACGGACAAGACCAAGAGCATCACGATAACACACTCGCACAAGTCTGCATGCCCCTAGAGGAAGCCCACCTCACTCTTAACAAGGACAAATGCGAATTCAGGAAGCAAACCCTCTGATTTTTTGGACACATATTCTCTTCAGATGACATGACACCAGACCCGTAAAAAGTGTTGACGCTGATTGAGGCTGAGCCGCCCAGGAATGGGTCAGAACTTTGCTCATTCCTCGGGCTTGCCAGCTACTGCACTTGTTACATACAATATTTCGTGTCCATCTGCGAGCCTCTCAGAGCTCTCACAAACCAGAACACAGATTTCACGTGGACGGATGCGTATCAGCAAGCATTTCAAGTGATCAAGCAACGCATATCAGACACCAAGAACATGGCCTACTCCAATTAAAAAAGGGACACAGAACTAGTGGTGGACACTTGTCCGGTTGGCCTAGGCACCATCCTGATGCAGATTGTCATCAAGGACAGCAACTCGAGGCACATTGTATCCTATGCAAGCAGGAGCCTCTCGAAGACGGAAAAGGCCTACTTCCAGGTGGAAAAAGAGGGACTAGTAGCAGTGTTGGCCTGTGAGCACTTCCACCTTTTCTTGTATGGAAAACCATTCATGGTAGTAATAGATAATTAGGCACTACTGTTCCTATTTGCAAACCCGCAGGCCAAGATGTCACCAAGAATAGCCAGATGGGCGCTGAGATTGCAGGACTACAGCTTCACCATTGTATACAGACCAGGAAAGGAGCACAACCCGGCGGACCTCTTGTTGCGGCACCCCCGCAAAGAACCTCAAGGCTCTCATTCCATAGAGGACCAATACATCCACTACATAGTTCAAGGCACCATGCCAAAAGGGCTGGTCCTTCACCAAATTGCACAGGAAACAGAGAACGATCAGGGTTTGCAGGTTGTCCTTCGCAGGGTCGGACTGGGTCAAGAAATAGGCCCGGATACCCAAAAAAAAGTGGCCTACTGCTCGCCTCATAAAAGTGGCCCACCCCTTGCCTCATGATCCTTGATCTCTGATGACATCACCGGAAGTGATGTCAATAGACCCCACCCCAAAGTGACATCCCGGGAAGCAATGAAACACAACCTTTCACCCCTTGACAAAACAGGAAGTGGCATCAAATAGCATTGTTCCTAAGTACACTATGAAAAATATGGTTATGATTTCACTAATGTGATATACATTTCATTCAATAATGGACAACCATATGTATTATTAATATCTGTGTGTATAGATCCATGTTGCACGTTCCAGGTTTTTTTGTTTTTTTATTTTTCAACCGACCCAGGTCCTTCAATGCATCAAAACAGGACACTGGAAACAGGCTAAACAGGTCTGGGAGAACACCTGCGAAGAAACAAAGCAAGACATCACCTGCCTGATGGCCGTTAAGGACGAACTAAGCAGGACAACCGAAGGACTCCTGCTAAAAGGAATCAAATCAGCAATTCCCCCAGCACTACGCCAAAGAGTGCTAGACCGAGTGCTAGACCTAGCTCACGAAGGACACAGAGGCATAGTATCAACAAAACGGATGCTTAGACAAAAAGTATGGTTTCGCTGTTTAGAAACCCAGGTGGAAGATCTCCTCCAGTACTGCCCCACTTGTGCAGTCCTCAACCCAGACACATGACCAGAAACCCTGTGCATGACAGAACTACCAGAAAAAGGATGTGACAAAGTCACAGTAGACTTCTTCGGACCACTGGAAGGAGGTGAACACATTCTCGTAGCCGTAGATGACAACTCTCGCTTCCCCGATCTACAAATAGTGCCTTGAACCACCGCACACCACACCATACTCGCTCTGGACAGAAAGATCACCATATACGGCATATCACGCATCCTGAAATCAGACAATGGTCCTCCTTTTACAGGACAGGACTTCAAAGCATTTTCTGAGTACATGGGTTTTATCCATCGCAGCATCACACCACTGTGGCCGCAAGCAAATGGCACAGTGCATCGCTTCATGTGCAACGTGAAGAGGAGCGTACAAATTGCCAGACTAACTGGGGAACCAGCGGAGAAACTACTCTACCAATTATTACGAGACTATTGGAATACCCTGTACAGAACCACAGTAAAGACACCCTCTGAAGTAATGGTCGGTCGGAACATAAGGACCCAACTGCCTCACCTGACCAGCCCTGATGAACGCTACAAAGGAGATGCTGAAATGCAAGAGCAAGACTCAAAAAGCAAGGAACAGATGAAGAACCAGGCTGATGGAGACAGGAGAGCTCGACCGAGTACCATGGAACCCAGAGATGTCATCATAGTGCGTCAACCACAAGGAAGAAAAGCGATGCTTGCATTTAATAAGGAGCCTCTGACTGTGACGCAAGTGAAAGGCTCCCTCGTCACAGCTGAGGGTGCGACAAAAAGCATCACCCGAAACTCATTGCACTCTAGATGCATGCCGGGCATCATTCCGGACATAGCCCTCTGTTCTGAGGGCGTCAGCCCCAGGTGGCACTCATCCAATGAAGGAGATGGGGAGGACTCTTGCGATGAGCGAACCTTTTTTCATCCACAAGACAATGAAGACCCTGAGCCTGTGAGACTCGCGAGCAGACCTCAGTGAGCTCGTAATAGACCTCAACAATTAATTGAGGAAATGAACTAGAGACACCATTGTGTTTAGTACCGGGGTGGTGTGACGTTTACACTCTACAAGTGCTCCCCTGTCACATGTCAGGGGACAGGGAGCTGCGTGAAGGGGAGGGGTGGGAGGCGGGAGGAAGGGATCTGTTCATGTTGAGAGTTGATATAATAAAGACGTGTTGTCTTATCCTCTCATGTCCGTCTCCTCCCTCGAGTGACTGAGAGAGAGAGACCGTGTGGGAGCCTCAGGCGAGGCATCATTGCAGTATTTTAAAGGTGTCAACTCCTGTTCTGAAGAGATGGCCCTGCTCAGTGCAAAATGCAATGTTCGGTCTCAGAAATAGGTCCTGTAACACTGGTAATCTGGCAAATGTACAGGCCTAAAAATGACAGGCTGGCACAGTAAGAGGGAGAAAAGCAAAGCTGCATCAGTCCCAAAGCCTTTCAGACCAAAGTCAAAAATACCCAGCATGCTGCATTACCACTGAAGGGCGCTGTGTTTCATTGGCTGCATCAATGCAGCACCTACAGTTATGCACTGCTGCAGCCAATCTGAGTGAAAGCATGATTTTTTTATTGTACAGCTCGCGATTGGCTACATGCCTAACAGGCTTGTTTAGAAACATACTGGGGGTCATTACGACCTGGGCGCAAAGGGATACCGGGCACCGGTAATGACACCGGTGCCAGTAATCCCTTTGCGCCCTATTCCGAGGTCCCTTTGCGGGTCCCTCCCTTAACGGCTGGTTTTACCAGGAGTTATGGACGGGACCCGCAAAGGGATACCGGGGTCAATAATGGTACCGCAATTTGCGGTACCGTTATTGACACCTTCCCCCTTCCCATTGAGCCCTATGGGGGCTCAAATGGGAATGGGGAATGGCTTTTCAAATGGGGACTTACCGGTCTCGCAATGGTCCGAATAGACTGGTAAGTCCCCATACCATCAAGTCGGTGGCGGTGCCGGTATTGGTGCTAGTCATGGCACCAACCTCGGGATGAGGGCCAGTGTGTGCCGTAATTAACACTTCATGCACAGCCTTAGAAAACAAAGTATGAGGTTGCCCAGCCGAGTATTTTACTGAGAACACTGGATTTGATTAACTTCGTCACCCTGTTGTTGGCGCCCCCTACACGTTTACACCTAAAGCACCTGCCTGGGATGCCTTATGTAAAGACCGGCCCTGACTTAATAGATACCCCTTGTCAATTATTTGACAAAGGTGTGATTGAAAAAGAACAATGTTTTTAATAGTATGCCCGAGTCAGTTGATATGAGGCATTTTCTCAATAGAGCACAAAGGAGCCAATGATATAATGCATTCAAAGATATCAGCCCCAATTCGTACCTTATCCACGCAACTGGTGTACACTGCGGTAAATGCAAAACTTGTCTCCAGTATTTCCCTTCAAGTCTATGAAAAAATAAATGCTTCCGGCAATATTTCCCTGTCCATGATATATAATAATACAAGGGGGACTTTCTGATTGTAATAAAGCAAAGCAGGGCTTAGAGAGAATTTGCCATATCTACTAGGGATAATATTTGTTTGCGATATGGCTGTGGTTAATCTCCGCTCCAGATTTAGTAAATGGGCTTTGTTCTGTGGTTCTCTGTCAATGATCATCCCCAGATATGTGTATTGAGGTATTACCTCTAGCTGTACGTTTTTTATGGTCCATAGCAGTTTGGTACAGGGGGCTTGCATTTACGAATAAGGTAGGATTTTTAGTTTTTTGAAGATGTACTGTGTTAGAGAATCAAGCAGTTTCTGAAGACCCATTGGTGTTTTGGAGAGGAGAACTAAGTCATCGGCATATAACAGAGCAGTGATTGTAGTACCATTTAATTTAGGAGAGTCGGCAATGGTGTTTTCATATTGCATTTTTTATGTCATGTATAAAGAAATTGAAGAGCGCCGAAGCAAGGATGTACCCCTGTTTCAGCCCTCTGAATGTACAAACAGGTGCATAGAGTAATCCCTCCATGGTCAGTCTGATTTGGATAGAGGTATTCAAGTGCAATGCATAAATAATGTCAGTCAAGGTGGATGGACAACCTGCTTTGTTAAGTTTAGACATGAGAAGCACTCGAGAAACAGAGTTGAATGCAGAGTGAAAGTCTA
The DNA here is from genome assembly GCF_040938575.1 of Ambystoma mexicanum. Taxonomy (NCBI): domain Eukaryota; kingdom Metazoa; phylum Chordata; class Amphibia; order Caudata; family Ambystomatidae; genus Ambystoma; species Ambystoma mexicanum. Next base: position 920,033,483 of record NC_090932.1, on the reverse strand, counting down.
CAAATGCAAAGTAAATTGGTTGTTTAGTGAGTTGCACCTGGGCTTTAATGGCATTGAGGCACATTAGGTTAATTGCAGTTCCCATACCTGCCACAACGCCAGTCTGATCTGGATCTCGTTTTTGATGTAACTGGGTCCATGCATTAAATTCGCAGAGGACTAGCCGGACAAAGATTTTACCTGGAGCATCAAGCAATGCTATGGGCCTATAGTTAGTTGGTAGGAAGCGATCACCTTTCTTGAAGATCGGGACAATTACTGACTTGCACCAAGAAGTGGGTATGGTGCAATTTGTTATGATGTCTTGAAAGATAATGTTCAATATAGCAGACCAATTTTTAGGATGCGCCTTAAACATAGTGTTGCTCAGATCATCAGGGCCTGATGCTCTTGAACCACTAGATTTTTTAATACGGTCTTCTATTGCTTCTTCAATAAATTGTATGTACCATGGTTCTAAGAATTGCAGAGATTATGCTGCATTATCAAAGGCAGAATCAGCAAACAAGCGAGTGTAATGCTTCAGCCACTTATGTTCCATCACGCCATTAATCAGGCTACTAATCTGTGTTTTTATTTGCTAGCGATTTGAGCATGGCTTTGCCGTCTTGTTGGAACATGATGGCTTTTCTTCCTCTGGTCCAATTTCTGTACTTGCATTTAGCTGTTTTTAAGGCAGTTTGCCTGTCAATCAGTGGCAATCTGATAATGGCTTATTTTCACGTCAAAAATCTGCTCTCCTCTGCTTTAACTCTGGGCCAAAATGATGTTTATGTTTAAAAGTTGTATTCCCAGAGGCCACCAAAGAGACTTTAAAAAGGTTCAGGACTGCCGTATATGGAAGTTCGCTATTTTTTAATTGCTGCTGCAAGAGTTAATTATTCAGTACGTTTAGATTATCTTCTGACCATCGAAAGCGAGTTTTTGCATTATTGACTTTGAGTAATGGCTTAAACCATTGAGAATTTGGTTTAGGATTTTGGAGATCCCATGTCCAATAAAGTGTGAGCATGTGATGATCGCTGTGTGTTTGTTTTTTACAATTTCAAATGTATCGACCGCGATGAACAATTGGTCATCTACATAGATGTAATTGATTATGCTCTTTGATAGGCCTCTGCTCCATGTGCCTTGTGGTGGAACATCGCCCGGTAGTGAGCTGTTAGCCCTCCTGAAATTTCTTTCGCACATTAGTGTCGTCCATCTGCTTACATCGGAGTGCCTGTTCTGATTGTTCATGTTAAGGCAGCTTAAATTGATGTCCCCCATAATAATAGTGGTAGTGATATCCGGAGTCATGTATATGGTTTCTAAGAGTTGTTCTAGAGCTGTGTAGAGGCTATCATTAGATATGCCTATGGGATTTTTATACATATTTAACTGAGCTATTGGGTCTTAGAATCAGGATTTAGCTGCACAGGTTTGTTATTTGCACATTTGAAGTCATCAACTATATCAGGGCGATGACAAAAAGATTGAATACTCTTTTTTAGATATTAAAAGGAAAGTGATTATTTCTAGGGCCATCGATTCCCAGATATCTTGCAACCACACCAAGGCAGACGGAGACTCAGGCTTTCTCTAACAAATTGCCACACATTGACAAGCTGTCAACAAAAGGATTGCAACCAGTCTCCCATCCCTCAATGGAATGTCCTCTAGAGCATCTACTATTTTCTTTTTTTTTTAAAATGTTTTATTGTATACTGTTTACAAAGAAACCTTTACAGCTAAAAAAAGATAGAGTTAACATTGTTTCCCACAATTTAACAGTTACCACAACAATTACACAGCAAAGAGAATAACATTTTCAAGTAATTTGTTTGATCACTTAAACACTGAATTTTTCTCCAATTTTAAATACTTATAGCCAAGTTAAAAAAAATTCATTAGATCATATGGTTTCAAAAATACACCAAAGCTCAATGAAAAATTGGTTCTGGGTCCCTATTGAATAAATATGCAGCAAATCACAGAAACACATACATTTTCAAAATATTAAAATTTACTATTGATTGGAATTAATATTGGTCCACACATTGAACTCAATAGATTGACAGCAATATGAGCACCTAGGTACCAGTAAAATGTGGCCTATAATTAGAAACCTACTAATCTCCTTTGGGTGTAAAAGGGTACCAATCTACTGCTCCAGATCCTGGTCCATAAAAAGATTCAGGGATTTAATAAAAGATGGTACTGCCAAACACCCTAAATTATTCTGAATGGAAATACATCTGGACCAGATATAATTATCATCACCCCTCATTTCCCACTTTACAAACTTCTCCAGGTAACTCATTCTCTTTGCCTGTTACGCTGGACAAGACAGTAGCTGGTGCTTCATGATTTCTATTTCCCTTGTCTTCTCACAAAATGACAGCAGGGGTTTGCCAGACATACTGTTTTCCTTCTAAAAAGGACCTCCCACTTTGGCAAAATGTTCCAGCGTAATTTGAGGAGTACAGTAAAATAGTATCAATTTGGAAAGGATGATGTAGACCCACGTCTTTTATGTTACCATTGTAGGTGGCTTAAGTAGGGGTATGAGTGGAATTTCTCAGTTGTTACAATCCGTCCCTTTCGCATAGCAGCCGTTTTACTTTATCAGGGTCCGTTATTAAAGTCCTCCTGTCTGAACCCAAGTACGACAGTGATTGGTCACAAATGTCCTGAATAGTAGCCATGTATTTGCTGGGGTAATTCCCCATTACACCTAATGGGACTAGTTTACTCCAATCCTCATATAGAGTATTCTTTAAAAGTGCAAACATGTTGCGGAACAGTGACATCAGTCACCATTCAACCCAGACCTGCAACAAGGCTATGCCTAGTTCAAACCAGATTGCCACCAATGGAATATTATAAGATACCCTTAATGTCTTCCCCCACAGCCTACCCTCCAAAATTTCCCAAAAATGTAGCAGTTCATTATAGTGGAGCTCCATCCCATACACCTCTTTGGGTACAATTTTGCCCTCATAAAAGGAAATTGCAGCCAAATTTGTGATCGTGTTTTGTTTCATCAACTGATTTGCTAATGAGAGTGCTTTCTTGTGCCATTAATGGAAAACCCAGTTATTAAACCTTTTAGGTGATTTCTATAGGGACATCGCCCATACTCCAACCCAGTTCTGTCCTTCTCCTGCCTCTCGAGAACACCATGATACAAGTCTTCCTTGTATTAACAGTCAATCCATTCTTAAACGCATAATCCGCAAAAGTATTAATCAATCTTTTAAGACCTACCCTGGTGCGATTGAGAAGCAGGAAATCATCCGCCAAGGCCAACCGTGGGATATGTAAATTCCCCAGTTTCGGCATCAGTATGCCAACCTCTTCCTAGAACTCACCAATATCAGACACATATAAGTAAAAGAGCATCCCTGTCTTAAGCCTACATATGTAAGCCGGACACAAATTCCTACATTTGCGTAGAGACCCATAATCAGATTCAGCAGACCTCCTAGCATACCCCATTTTGCCACTTTCGCCAAAAGATGGCTGCGAATGACACAATCAAAAGCTGTCGACAAATCAATTGATGCTACATATATTTCACCTCCAAAACTGTCCCAGGAAGATTCCTGAAGGACCTACATTACCAGCACATTCAAATTTGTTGAATGGCCTACTCTGAATCCATTCTGGAGTTTATTAAGACAATGGGAGCTAGCTATCCATTCATTCACATATTTTAAAAAAATAGACGTGAACGTCTTGCAGTCTGCGTCTATTAATGCAATTGGTTGATCATTTCTGTCTTGGTCTCTCTCACCACGCTTAAAAGTAGGTACTACATAGGACGTTTGCCAGCTGCTGGGAATAACGCAATCTTTTACAATGCTCCTATAGAGTACAGTGAGGGTCTGGGCCCAGGTGGTGGGATTACCCTTAAAAGTATTATTGGCCAACCCATTTGCTCCTGCCATCCGAGCGGTTTTGGCAATTTTTATAAATTTTAAAACATCTTCATATTCAATAGTTGCCTGCCAACATTTCACCCCCTTGAGAGTCAGGTCTCTATGGCTCTCTGACTTAGCCACTGCTGGTGCCCCGTACATGTCTGAAAAAAAGGTGACCCATTGAGTTTCAGGAACCGCGTTCAACTGGCCGACTATAGCCGGGAGGTCTTGATGGTTAATCAACTCCCAAAAAGCCTGTAGATCTCTTTTCACCAGAATACGCAGCATTGATTCTACATCCTTATGCATCATAGTTGCCTTTCTGGAGCAGCAGTCATTTTTATACATTTGTTTGGCTGCTGAAGTTCTGATGTGTTTCTCTAATTAATCATAGCCAGAGCAGCATATTGATCTTAATATCTGGTTCATTTGTGACTTCTCATTGGCCAGATTGTGGTAAAAAATGTGTCTATGCTTATTTTTATAGGCTCCATACCTCAAATTGGGGGAGGCTCTATTAAACAAATCACATAAAAAAATATTATATTACATTGGAATAAAAACATGGAGTTTCCATTCTAAGGTAGTATGATTTATTTCTTTAAAATGTCCCTTATTAATGGCCTCTATACTTCTTGGTGGCCACTGTATCCCTTTACCTTGGCCTACAGTTCTCAAATGTATCAAATCTCCTTTAGATGTCTTATTAATTCTACTTTAATTGTAATATGATCACGCCACAAATTTGGCGTAATCTTTACCCCAGAATTAAGGTTAGAGAGGAGAGTATCCACACAAATGTAATCTATTGTCGACAAGCTAACTCCTTTATGCCAGGTAGGATTAATAGGAGTTACAGCATCAAGTTCTCCATTCAGGCAAACAAAGCCAATTGATGCCAGTGAAAGATTCCACATTTTACCCCACTTTGCCTTGTCACCCCCTCTATTCCCGTATGGCAATTCCTCACACCAGAAAGTGGGTAAACACAGAGCAAACCTAGTTAGATCAATATTTCAAGTGTTTGAAAGTAGTGGGCAATGGTAGTTTAGTTAATTTTTCAGGGAATTAGAGGTGTAGAGGAGAATAAAACAACCTTGGCATCTGGGTTGTAAGTCTAAATGAACGAGAGAAGGGTTCCCTATTAGGGAACTCACGTCACCTGCACACTATCTAAGGTCTGAGTTGATAAGACAAATAAGTTGTGTGTGGTATTGCATGCCAAAGAAAGCAATCCTATGAGTAGGGTAGCAGTTCTGGCATGCAGCCACCTTTAAATAGAAGTTCAATTTCTTAAAGAATTTGCAACATAAAATGATGACATTAGTAATTCCAATGACAATTTTCAATTTCCCACAAGATCATAGAATTTATTACATAGTTGGCCCAATGTGTATCGAGTTTTCACTCTTCATCAGGGGCAAGAGGTGTTCGAAATATACCTATAAAAAAACTTTAAAGAAATCATTTTACCTTCATTACATTCATGGAAAACACTAGGTTCAATATATTTGCAAAAGAATCCACAATCACAGTTCTTTAATATTTATCACTGCACTCAAAACCGCATGAAACAAGTTAGAAAAAACTGTGTATCTAATGTATATAAGTCAAGTCCATCTCTCCATTTACTCTTGATAACCAATCGGGTGATAGTTGGTAGTATAACACTTAAATAAATCCACCTGGCTTGAGATCTTACCTAATGTGAAATAGTTAACCTAGTATTCTGGGGTTTAACAGTTGTCAACAGATATTGTAATCTAAAAAAGATATGCATGTGTACATGGAACTATTGTGAAATATCTAAATCACACATAATCAGTGATTATGAGAAATATCTTACCAGCAAATTAGATTGTTAGAGAATCCCAATGGTTTTTATAATATCTTCTCTAAAAACTATTCAATGCGTGGGTGTTGCCCTCGAACGAAAGTGTCTCATTTTTACTGGATTGCTGAATTTCTAAAAAGATATATACACTGTAAATATGATGTGGTTATTAAATATACCAACATAAGTAACAGTAGAAAATTCTATTACCAACAAAGAAATGGCGATTTCTACAGACTGTCATTTAAGATAGAAACCAGGTTGGGACGAAGTGATAAAAGCATTTGGATCCCCCATTAAATTTCTCATAATCGCAGTACTCCTGGGCAAACAAGTAACTTCTGCCCGATGAAATACTTCATTTGGCGACTTTTGTTTACTCCAAATTTAAAAGAAACAATATAAGATCACAAGGTTAGCATATTTGTTTGCCTTCACATGTTGCTACTTATTACCAGATCATAGATTACATTATCGGTTGACAACAGTTACACCCCAGAATACAAAGTTAACTATTTCACATTAGTTAAGATCACAAGCCAGGGGATTTATTTACGTTTTACACCACCAACTATGAAACGATTGGTTATCAAGAGTAAACAGGAAGATGGACTTGGCTTATGGACCTTAGATACAAAGTTTTCTGTAACTTGTTTCATGCCATTTTGAATGCAGTGATAAATATTAAAGAACTGCAAATGTGGATTCTGTTTCAATGTATTGAACCTAGTGTTTTCCATGAATGTAATGAAGGTAACATGATTTCTTTAATGTTTTTTATAGATATATTTCTAACACCTCTTGCCCTTGATGAAGACTGAAAACTCGAAATGTGTTGGGACAACTATGTAATAAATTCTATGATCTTGTGGAAAATTGAAAATTGTCATTGGAATTACTAATGTCATAATTTTATGTTGCAAATTCTTTAAGAAATTGAACTTCTATTTAAAGGTGGCCACATGCCAGAACTGCTACCCTACTCATAGGATTGCTTTCTTTGGTATGCAATACCACACACAACTTATTTGTCTGATCAACTCAGACATTAGATAGTGTGCAGGGGATGTGAATTCCTCGCCCAAATCATAATAGGGGTCATCATGTGTGATACGGCAGTCTGAGTTAAGGTCTCCTGCCAAAATCACTCTTCCATTGGAGGAGGCGCAATATTGATCCGGCACTAGGGTAGTGATAATATCTAGGAATTCCTTCAGATCGGCCATTCCAACCATGATAATCACTGGAGGGTCGGGGGTCAGGGGAAGAGTATCCCAAAACATTTCTGATGGTGTCCATCACCTCCTTCCAGTAACCACTACGTTTTTGACAGAACCACCATATATGCAATGGCTCTCCTCTGACCAGACATCCTCTCCAACACTCGCCGGTGGTGTCTGGAATGTTCACATGGAGCCTGCTGGTAAGCAGTCATAAAGTCGAATCAATAAAGTCGAATCACAAAAATGTCGAAAATAACATGTCGAAAAAAAAAAATTCGAATTTCGTTTTTTTTATTTATATGTCTTTTTTTGGGTCCCGTGAGTAAAAAAGGGGTGTAAAAAAAAAGGGTGTTGGGGGTATTCTAAATTATTTTTTTCCACATTTTTTTTCGACTTTATGACTTTCGACTTTTTTACATTCGACTTTATGACTATAAACCGAGCCTGCTAGGAACCAAATGTCATCTGTATACTGCCTTATGCCCTGCCTCTTTCTCCAAGACCATTCGATAAAAGGAGTTCATGTCACAACATAGTTGAGACCACATCCCCGGGTCAATGTGGATATCTGATTTTGCCCATCTGTCCTTGAAATGACATCAAAGTCATCCATACATGTTTAAAATTACTTGATCTGACCCCTGGATGCAAAGTCCCTTTGTCTGTGAAAATCACCTCTCCACGACTTCTCAAACCCTTGCCCCTGTTGGGTGGTTGAGAATGCTGGAGTATGATGAATAGACATAAGGGGAGAGGGAAAGGTTGCCAGCGCCTGTCTTTTTTTAAGCAAGCCCAAACCCAACATTTGGATCCTGTAACATGTCCTATATATATTCTTGTATTTCCTATCCAACCAAATAATACTGGGAGGAGGGAGGTCTGCAATCACATGATATATCCATGCCCAGGGTTTGTCAGAATATTCTTGTTGTCACTCAAATACTATTCTAAGTTGTGCAGCCACATAAAGGTTTGTGAAGTTAGGGAAGGATAGCTTTCCTTTGATTTTAGGGGCTTCCAAAATATTATTGGAAATTCAGGGTATTTTCCCCACCTATAAATATTTGTACATGAGTCTGCCCATCTGGGATAAGAAAGCAGAGGGGATCAAGACCGGGAGAGCCTAAAATAAATAGAGCGGTTGAGTAAGCATGTTCATCATAAGGCACTCCACCCTGCCCATCTAAGATTTTTCATTCCGCCCCATTCAGGACTCGGGCAGGAGCCCTGCCACAAGCAGTAGCACTGCCTCTCTGCCTCCTGCTAAGGAGCGACGCTGCCGGAGCAGCTCGCCCGTGTGCCACCCGCTGATCCATGCTGCAACGTGCCTGTTTGGTGCCACTACCCCAATGAGGCACATCTTCACTACGGCATGACCCCAAGTGCTCCTACGAGTACCCACCGCCCTCTAGCCAAGAGCCGCAACGCAGCAACAACGTTGTTGCCTCTAAAATGGCCACCGCCATCCACGAGGAGCTTTTGTTTATTTTGGTTGCCTAGCAACCACCTCGCCGCACGGCCTTAGGGATCAAAGCAAGCAGGAGGCGGAAGCCGGCCTACCTCTCCCAAGGCCCACTCCGACTAAGGCCCCTTCCTGTCTGCCCCTGTCCGCACCTGCGCCACGGCGCCAGACATTGCTCTGCGATTAATTCAACCACGTAACATGTACCTGGACTGCAAAGTATTATCGTGCAGGCCTTCAGCTGCTTGAACATTTTACTTCTCTACTCTAGACTGCTAAGATTCATATTGTCCAGTGACTATTTATACTCCAACTATATGCATGGCCTATTCACATGCTCACCGAGTGCCCACACTACTCCACGTTCCGATCTCATTGGGACTAGCATTGTATTCTCAGTACTGTATTCTCCTAGCTTGATATGATTGTCCACGGTACTCTCACTGCCATTGTGTCCAGTGGGTATGGTTTACTCATACATTTAGCTGCTCCATTAATTGTGTACCCTTTTACTGCTTTGCTCCTACAGCTCGTTAAGATTGCAATGTACATCTGTGACCCAGGCACCTCATGACCCCAGTTTAAATGTTTATTGTCGCAGGCACTGCACTGCATGCCTTTATCTTTGCTGCATTATTACCACCGCACAGGACATGCTCATATACTGTCCCTTACGGCGGATGGCAAATTCTCGATTTTAGCGGTATCATTGCTTATGCACACTGTATTTTGCCTTAGCTGCATTGCCTAGTAGCCTGCACTGTTCATCTTGAACCTAGGATCCCGCTGATTGGGCTTATTGCATATTGTTACACACATCGCTATTTTTAATTCCAGGTACTACACTGATTATGATTGTTGTTTACCGAATCTATGAGAGCTCTTGACCCTAAACACTGAGACAACGCGTCACACCTGCCTTAGCTCACCTAACCTTATTGTTACCCTGTCTCATACAGACTACCTATACCTTTACGGTATCAGCATCAGCATGCCCCCTTCTGCTATTACCCAGACACCCTACTTGACACCCCTTGCCCTAACCATCACGCTCTGCACCATGGCACTCATCACCACCAATAAGACATTGGCCCTCATTACGACCCTGGCGGAAATCGAAAAACGATGGCGGAAATGCAATACCGCCATCGAATAGCGCTCGGTGCGATTATGACCCGTCACCGTAAAGTACGATGCCATTAGCGACACCGTAGTGAACGCCAATGCTAACTGCACCAAGTACGCGCACGCGCGCCATGCGAAACCGTAATTACCACCATGGCGCAACGGTACGCGAATTCTGACCCTAGCGGACATTTACCTAACGCCATCAAGCATGGCGGAAAGTACCATTCCGCCATGGTGAGAAGAACGGCAACGCGAACCAACCGTAAATGGCCCTACTGAGTGCCTGTACACCACTCCCTGGCCACATTGCACAACTCCTCGTAGGTGCAATGAAGTTACACAATGCAACCAGTGAAATGTACAAGTCACCCATGCATGCCAACGAACAAATGAATGTAGGGGCTCCAAGTGCCTTGTGAGTGGCCATCCATATTTGGCATGTCACCATTGCCGTACTGATGCAGCACAGGCACGTGAAGGGTCAAGTACAGCAATATGAACTGAAATATGAGACAAAACAACAACAGGCCCCCATCGCTTGACACCAGTGTATGGCAACATTCAAAGCAGTAACCTGAGGGAGACTGCACCAGCCCTGTACTCTTGCCAGTAAACAAACCAACCATCAGCATAAGCATGTACCACACAAGTTGGCAGAGTGACTGAGCAGCCAGGCCCATCTCAAGAGGGGCCAATGGGAGCTGCAGGGCACAGATGGCACGAATACAGAAGCTATTCCAATGGACATGACCTCAGTCTCCCTCCAAGAAACGCACGCAAACACAGGCACCTGTGACCAGCCATTTTCTGATAATCACATCATTCCACCAATCCACCTGGCTGACCGGCATCTGTTACACAAAAGCTAATCCCCCGCCCCTGAGCATGACATCATTAAAACAGTCATAATGGCAGCCCCTATCCCTGACCTCACTGGGCTTCGTAGGCAAACGCGGACAGTACAGTACTACGCAACTATAACCAGAAGCCGGAACCCAATGCAGATCTACTCACAATACATCGCTCCACAAATAGGAATATGCTACATTACTTGCAAAGAATAACGCTACACGGTTAATATCATAATAGAAATTTAATGCACTACAAAATCACCAAGCCCATACAGCCATTAGGTCATGAACTCCAAAATACATTTCAGTATTGTGGGCTGCATCTGCAATAAATGACCAGCTTCTGCTTGTGTGATGCCCTGTTCCTTCATGGTACACAGGGGCTACATACACGTTCAAAAAGGCAACATGGAAGCGCCTAGAACCGCAGGGCCGTCCCATTAGGTAGGCACTAGTCCAGCTGAAAGGTCGATATGTTGCTCCTAGCCACTAGTACTGCGTAAGGGCATGTGGCCCATTGGCGATCGTCCCATAAGATCGTAATGGTGCTCCACTGATTAACACGAAGCAGCAGGTGTCGGGAGTAAAAGCCATCTGCAGGAGTGGCATACAGATGGCAGCGGCAAAAGGGGAGGAGATACCTGTCACCCAAATGAAATGAAAAAGAATGGTATGGGCATCAGAACTTAATTTGAATTACTCACTTCAATGATCACACTAAATCTACAGCCATATGCATGTTAGCCCACTCAAAAGGATTATTCCCACCCAAAAATCACTTGCGAATCATAACTATATAAATCGAGGTGAATACACTATTACAAACGAGTGTTTGTGTGCATGCGTCTGTTAAAACAGAATCCATTAGATGGGATTAGTAACGTGCATAGACACAAGTGTTTGAAGGCGCGTCGAGACAGGGAGGGTTCAACAAGGGCAGATAGACGATGGTCCCACTATGGCAGCTCTGCATCACATAGCGCAGGGGAAGTGGATAGATTCCAAAAAGCCATGTACATGGTAAACTCTCAATTAAATCATCTGTCCATGCATCCATACATCATACCCTCATCCCGGTATGAAAACGCCTGATTATTTACTCACATAACATGTGAAATTTCCATTGAGTCTGTGCGTAATGCAGTCTGCAAAATCCACTGTGCTCCAGCCCGGAATTCTAGTGTTGTGAAGTAACATGTATTTGGGAACGTCCTGCCTTATCGTCCACTACGCTATTGCGCATCCCATACTATTCATATCAATCATTGCATTCTCGCCATGGCCCCTGTCCCAAGGACATTAAACAATAGAACTTAATATCTGCAGTCAGACCTGTGGGCGTCTCCTCGCCGCTAGCTGAAAACCGAAAGCGCTGTCCTTCGAATTCCACATTTGCAACATCACGTCGAAAAGGCATCTTTGACCGCTTGAAATCACAAATTCATCCATGTAGTGCGGCAGTGTGTGAAAATGGCAACTGGCTTCACTCACAAATGGGACGCCCCGCCCGTCGGCGAACCTCGGTACAGTGCTGCATGAGGGTCCAGCGTTAATCGAGTACTACATTCCACTGACCCTTCACAAGTTTGTTCGCGACTGTAAAGATAGTATGTGAAACAATGGGACCATAGCAGAATGAACATATGAACCAATATTCCACTGCCATCGGGATTAAATACATGATTGTAATAGCAAGATGCCATGCGTCGAATTGCAGCGTTGTGTGCGGGACGTGCTCGCCCAAAGGGGATTGCAGCTTGCACAGGTGGAATGAATCACCACAGGTGGAGGCTATACAGCCTGAAAACACATAAATTGCACACCCAACCCCCTCCCACAACCACACCCACTCCAAAATGCTACCGGCAGGACTAGCGATGTTGGCCCTGGGGGACCTGATAGCACTGCAAGTACTCCAACTTCAAGAAGAAGACGAACACCAACTACTACAACAACCGGCCGCACAGAGGAGACGGAGGAGGAGGAGGAGGGCAAGGCAGGGCCAGCAAGGCCCACCAGCACAGCCACTACCACCACGCAGGCAGCCCGCAATCCCACGCCTCCGAGCTCATCCGTTCAACCTCACTGATGAGCAGATCCACACCCTCTACCGTTTGGACCGGGACACCATAACCGCCATTGTGGACATGACACACGCTGACCTTGCCAGCATGATAGATAGCCCAACCGCCATCCCACCCCTACTGAAGGTGGTGTCTGTACTACACTTCCTGGCCACAGGCACCTACCAGCACACAGTCAGACAGTTGCATGGCATTTCACAGCCACTGTTGTCACGGACACTATCGCAAGTGCTCGATGCCCTCCTGAAGCACGCAGACGACTACATCTCTCTACCACGCTCGGAGCAGGAAATTACGAACACAAAAGTGGGATTCCATGCACTTGCCGGCATACCGGGTTGCATTGGTGCCATCGACTGCACCCATGTGGAATTGGTTGTGCCACATGCCATGGAGGCCCAGTACCGCAACCGAAAACAATATCATTCTCTTAATGTACAAATGGTGTGTGACTCCAACAGGATCATTACACATTGTTGTTCCCGATTTCCTGGATCAACCCATGATTCTATGGTCTTGAGGAACTCTACAATACCACGCTACATGGAGCGACACGCAGGGAACAGATCCTGGCTACTCGGTGAGTGTCATTTCATGCATGATAATGTGGGGTATGTGATGCGCCAATGACCTGGCAGGAAGGGGGGGGGGATGCGTACGTAGCTATGTCATTCCACAAACATCCTTTATTGTCCACATACAGGTGATGCCGGGTATCCACTGAAGAGATGGCTCCTTACACCACTCCGGAACCCACAGAACCAGCATGAGGAGGACTACAACCATGCCCACTCACGTACCCGTGTAGTCATAGAACAGGCATTCGGCCTACTGAAGACTCGTTTCCGCTGCCTCAGCAGGTCTGGCGGGGCACTCCTGTACCGCCATGAGAAGGTTGCAAAGATGGTCATGGCATGTGTCATGCTACACAACATGTGCGTACGTAGAAATGTGCCCATGTCCCCTGACGCAGGACTGCAAGCACCTGAAGATGGTCATGATGAGGGTGGGGATGTGGCAGCACCTCAAGGAGTCCGGGAGGCACAGGAGGGCCGTGAAATTCGTCAGATTCTCATAGATTCATGCTTCTAGCACTCACGCCTGGTGGCTGATACATGGACACGGGACTTGTGGCACTGTGTGTGTCTGGAACATGCACAATATGGACTGTACGCCTATAAAGGCCTCGTACACAAAGATCAATGTCCACACATCTCATTGGATGATTGTGAAATGTTTATAGCATATGTGAAATTATGTTACACACCCCATCGACCCGCCACCCAAGAAAGCCCAACACACCCCCTCCACCCTCCTACCTCCCCCCCGAACACCAGTGTCCAAAGATGCTCATTGTCAGTGGGCAGACGCTATTGCAAGCCCCCTCTCCGGGTATCAGGGGCACCCCTGCCTGTGGAGCGCAGGTTCCTCCCAGATCTACGTTGGGGGCTGCCCTGGACGGAACTTGCAACGGATGATGTCTCTGCCTGCTCACGTCCATGCATGTCCCTAAGGGTTTGTGAGAGCTCAGTGAGCACACGGCGCACAGCGGCAAGTTCACCACATACGTCTTTGGACGTCGCATGCAGTTCCCCCCTCAGGCTCTCGGTGCTTCTCTCCATTTCTACCATCAGGCTCTCGGTGCTTCTCTCCATTTGTGCCCTTAGTGTCTCTGTGCTTCTCTCCATTTGTGCCCTTAGTGTCTCTGTGCTTCTCTCCATTTCTGACCTAAGTGTCTCAGTTGATGTTTCTATGGCTGCCTTAGTACCCCCACATTCATCAGCATGCTCCTTGAGGAGCGTGGCCAGTTGCTGCTGTTGCACGATAACCTGGTCGAGGGACTGTTGCCTCTGCTGGGCCATGGCCATTTGCGGTGGTGTCACAGAGGGTCTGATCACCTCATGTTGCCTTGCCACAGGGCTTGTGGGGGATGGCCAGTCGTCGTCTTGTGGGTGCCCCTGCGTGGTATCCTCATGGTGTACGGGATGAAACAAACAGGGGGATTGAGACAGGTCATGGATGGATCCTACATCGACAGCACCGTTTTCTGTGTCGGAGCATGCTGCCATTAATGCAGTGTCACCTATGGTGCTGCTGCCACCAGAAGCAGTGCCTTCTGTGGCATCCATTGGGGGGACCTGTGGTGCTGCTGTTGTGGGCATGCTGGCTGCTGGGGTGCCTGTTGAAGTCCCCTCCTGTGTGCTGCCACTTGATTTGTGCTGCTGCCGTGTCTTGAGCCGTGCAGCTGAGGTGGAGGGTCTTTGGCCGTTGGTCTTGGCCCTCTTTGCAGGTGTGCTGGTAGGGGTGTCCTGAAGCTCGTCGTTTGAATCGGACCCTGTGGTGGAGTAAAGGAGGGCGAGCGTTATTTATGGGTCTGTGGAAATTTGAATGGCAATGTATCACATGCATTGGGGTGGTACCTGAGGGTGATTTGGGTCAGGGCCTTGGAGGTGGTTTCATTTTTGTGTGGATTGAGGATGCAGTTGTTTTGCAGCCTGCAGTTAGGGTGTGCATGCTGCACGTGTAGAGGGTGTTTTTAGGATTTTTAATTATTTATGTATTTAATGTGAGTTTTAAAGTGCGCTATCAGGCCAATGTATGTGGACGTTCTCCTGGACATGTGTTTCTGTTGCACTATGTGGACACATGGTACTTCACATGATTGGACATTGTGGATTTAGCATTGTTTTATTTGGCCCACCTACCTGATTCTTCGGATGTCTGCACTCCTTTCTCCATCCCTCCGACTCCCTCTATACTCTCCATTCCAATGGTGGAGGCACAGATTTCTTCCCAGGGGGTCAACTTGATGGGTGATTCCGATCCTCCCCCGGTAGCTGTGGCAATGTTACGGTTGGCTGATAGTATGCTCCGTACGCGTATCCGCAAGTCGTCCCATCGCTTTCTGCATTGCTGTGGGTTGTGGGGTGCGGTCCCCACCGCACTTACCCGCTGTGCCACCAGGGCCCATATGGCCTTCTTGTTCGCAAGTGCCGTCCTGGTCATTTGCGTCGAGAAGACGACGGCAGCATTCTCCTGGAGGGTCTCTGTGAGCACGGTGAGTTCCTCATGGGAGAAGTGGACCTGCCGCTTGCGGTCGCACGCTTTTTTCGCAACTTTTCCCATTTTTATTGTTTTCACTAGGGTGGCTAACGGGTTGGGATGTGTCTCAGGGTAGGATTTTTGATGCTTGTGTTGGGATTCTGATTTTATAGGTGTACGGCGTATGGGTCAGAATTAGCCGCACTTTACTCCGTCGTGCAATGGCGGAAACGCTATTTACGCTATGGCGGTCAGGTCAGTTACTTTCCGCCAGGGTCGTAATGAGGGCCATTGCCATCTATGACACCTACCACCTCACCCTACGCGATTACTGCATCCCTCACCTACCTGACAGACGCCATAAATCACCTATCTTATAAGCCATGTCCAACCTCTGACAGAAATGTACGTCTCAGAGCGAGACCAGCCAAGATATATGAGCCCCTGCTAGGTCGCTTAACATATCCTATGCCTCCAGGACCCAGAGCATGCCCTTGGCACCTTTGTGCAGTCCCAATCCTTCTAAAAAAAAATCAATAAAGCATAGCAAACCTAAAACTTCACACACTCCTTTGCCCCCACTCTCAATTCTACGAGCCCCCAGGTAAAAGGCGCCTTAATTAACGCCAGATCATTGGTAGCACATGCTACTGATGTAGCCGATTTGATCGTGAATGAGGATCTAGACTTTCTTGCCATTACCGAAAAATGGCTACACCCTGCGGCAGGCCCTATGATTATGCTAGCAGTCCCCGAGGGATTCTCCATCCTAAGACAGGACAGACAGAATGCAAGAGGTGGAGGTATCGCTTTTATCTATAAATGCGGCCTTAACATGATACTGGCCACCCAGTCCAACCTCCACTCCTGTGAATCACTCTCAGTTAAAGTTCCCCTATCTAATGACCAAACCTTAAACGTCCACCTGATGTACCGTCCACCAGGCCCGCCTGGAACCTTCATGGATGACATTAACTCCATTTTAACTAATAACCTTAAAAGCACCTCACAAGTACTTCTTCTTGGAGACTTGAACGTGGGCTTTAATGACCAATCAGACCAGCTTGCCACAACTGTAGCTAACACTTTGTCAGACCTTGAATTCACCCAAAGAAGTAACACTGCTACCCATGAGAAAAGCAGGATTCTTGATTGGGTCGCAGACCATAACGTCCAGGCCAACATCCTATTCATCTCGCCTCTAGCTTGGATGGACCACCATCTTCTTTCGTTCCTGCTCTCGACCAACAAACCTCCACCTACTGTGGCCATTAGGGCTCCTCCCACTTTAACCAGAAACAAAAAAAACATTACTGCGGACAGGCTCCTACCGATACTACTCCCTACTCTCAACTCTTTCCATGATAACTCCGACCCTTAATTAAGTCATGACGACCTCCTTGAATCAGATGGCCCCAGCGAAACTAAGACCAAGCAAACAAAAAACTCACCTGAACAATTGGTTTACACACACCATTCCTAAAAAGCCTACGACAACAAAAAAGAAAATGCGAGGCCATATGGATCAAACATCCATCTGAAGCCAATAAACTCAAACTTGCTAAACTGTCCTCCTTGTACAAAAAAGAAATTTACCTTGCAAAACGTACATCCTTTGACACACGCATGCCCAATGCTAAGTCCAACATAAAGGAATTGTTCACCATTCTTAAAGAAGTAGAGACCCGAATAGCACCACCTGATACTTGCATAAAAGACAAAAAATGGTGCAAGGACATTCAATTCGCCCTATCTAATAAAATAGCCACTCTACAAAATAAAATCTCCTGCAAACGAATCAGCTTACCTGATCCCTCTGCCTCCAATTCTACGGGCAAAGCCAGTAGAGGCGATGCCACGCAATTCAACTTTACCAAGGTCTCCATCATTGAAGTTGAAAGAATAATTCTATCCCTTAAACTGTCAGGGGGATACATGCCCGGCACAACTTATCAAGGATGTGGCCCGTGAACAATCGCCAATTCATCACCAAACTCATTAATGCATCCTTCACCACTGGCATTATTCCCACCAATCTGAAACAGTCAGGGGTACTCCCACTGCTAAAAAAACCTACTCCTGACTCATCCATACCTACCAACTATAGGCCCATCACTATGGCACCTTTTCTCCTAAAAACTTTGGACAATGTAGCTTATACTCAAATTCAAAAACACTTGTAACAACATCACCTGCTAGTAGCTAGACAATCTGGCTTCCGCCCCCAGCATGGCACTGAAACTGCCCTCATTGATCTAAAGACCCAAATCGATGAGCCTAAAGATAAGGGGAAATCAGCACTACTCCTCCTCCTAGATCTCTCAGCTGCCTTCGATCTTGTCGACCATTCCATCTTATGTAACCACTTAAATACAGCAGCACACTTCTCCCACCAAGCCATCACCTGGATTAGATCCTTCTCAAATGGCAGAACAATTAGGGTCTTCTCGCCGCTAGCGGCCGCTGACCCTATCCCCATCACCTGTGGTGTGCCTCAGGGATCCTGTGTCTCGCCAACACTCTGCAACATCTTCACTAAGCCCCTTTTCGATGATCTGGATCATCATGGTATCACCTACACTAACTATGCAGATGATACCCAGATCCTCCTCCCGCTTTCCGGGGATTATGAGAAGGATTTGGCCTTGGTGAATAGAGTGTATATCATCATCCAGGCATGGATGGCCACTCACGGCCTATGCCAGAATGATGATAAAACTGAACTCATCATCCTAGGCACCCAATCCAACCTAAAAAAACTAGGACCCAAATCCTCATCATTCATAATTGATGGCAACATCATAAAAGTAGAGCATGAGGTAAAAGCACTCGGCTTCTACCTCGATTCTCAATTATCATTTACAAAACAGGTTAACTCCCTTGCATCCTCTACAGCCTACACATGCAAATTGATACACACTGGTAAACCATTCCTCTCAGATAATAGCTGCATTACTCTAACCAGAGCTCTCATCCTCTCACGTCTGGACTACTGTAATGCACTTTACCTAGGATCACCCAAAGCCATTATCAAACACATCCAAATCCTTCAAAACAATGCCCTGAGAGCGGCCCTAGGCATGTCCCGAAAGGACCACATTTCCCAGATCAGTCGACAGCACAACTGGCTCCCAATTTACGATAAAGTACTCCTAAAAACTCTATCACTGACTCATAAATCAATCAACAATGCCGCTCCCATTTATCTAGCAGAGAGATTCCACAAGCAGACATCCTCCAGACCCATAAGATCTGCCAATAAAGACTGTCTTGTCATACCCATCTTCAAACGGGCCACAATCGGAGGCAACAGTTTCCCGGTGAAAGCGTCCAAACTATGGAACAACCTGCCTCCTAGCTTAAGAATGAACCGAACCTACCACAGATTCAAAGCCAACACTATTATATGGCTAAAATCCGACAACCAACTCTCCTAATCAAGTAGTAAGGCCTATCTGTATGACCACGCCAGCCTGCTACTAGCCACTCTAATCTGTATCTCTTGTTTCGGTCCTCTGTATATTATGTACGTAAACATGTCTCCCTGTAATGAACCCCCCCATGCTTGCATCATGTATATTGATGTGTATATAAGTCCTGTATACCTTTTTGTATAATTTTTGTGTATATCTTTTTGTATATTTTTTGTGTAACTAAGTTTCGCATATTCTTGTATCTGCTGCGCTCTGTTACCCTGGGGTATGACGCGCATTTTAAATAATAAACAAACAAACAAACAAACAATAGTATCCACTGATCCAGGTATGAATGAATATGACCTAATAGAGGTGTACAAAAATCTCCCAATACAAACCTGAAGTGATGTTTACCCCCAGGTAGGTTATCTTGTGTTGGATCCATCTAATAGGGATAGTATGGATGCTGCTCGAAACTGGTCTTTGTTTGATGTTATGTTGAGGACCTCAGATTTATGGAAGTTGATCTTAAATACATACTATAATTCCTGCATTAGGTTCGGGAGTTAGAGCATGGGGTTGGTTAGGGAAAATAGAATTTCATCTGCATTCTTGATTTTAAGAGGTTCAATGCTGATTGGTGAAAATATATGGTGAAAGGGGAAAATCCTAGTTTCATTGCCCTTGCCAGTAGGCAGCTTTCTGATACCTTCCTGTTTATCCTAAAGCTGCATGTGGGAGTGAATAACAGGCCTTTATCAGGTTAATAAAGTTTCCCCCAAACCCCATTGCCTGCATAGTCAAGAATAGGAAGGACCATTCAACACCACGGAATGCTTTCTCAGCATCCAGGAATACCAGGAAGACAGGAACATGCTTGATATTTCATTTCTCAATCAAATGAATGCCTCTTCGGATGTTATCGAAACCCCAATTGATCAAAATTCCACAATTCCAATGTTCCAGCATTTGTTTGTAATTTTAGTGTACAATTTAATATCTGTGTTCATCAAAACAATAGGCCACAATGATGAACATTCAAGAAGGCCTTTTCCCGGTTTGGCAGTTAGGCTCAGCCTAGATTCCTACATTTATTTCATTACCAGTCCTGAAATAAGAAAGGTGTCAAAAAGTTATGTGCATTTAGGGATCCAAGAGGGGTGCATATGTTGTATAGAAGAGTTCTGTGAATCTGTCCAACCCTGGCACTTTACGGGTCTTGAAGCAGCCAATCGCAGCTTGAATTGCTTCATCGAACATCGGCGCATCAAGTTCTTCAGCTTGTGCTGGGGATAACGTGGAATGTCCTCACCTTCCCTTATATAATGGAGTTGTTGATTAATATCAGGAGATACAGAGAATTGTTTTTTAAAACTTAACTAGTTCTGACGTAATTTGAGAATCCCTGGACAATATAGTCCCACCCATTCTCTAATAACCTTAAAGCGCTAGCTTACCCTCTGGCCCCTTAGTTTGGTGGCTAACTGACTCTGCACTTGGTTTGATTTAATTTATTAGTTTTGGCACTTGTAGGGCAATGACATTTGGCTCTTTTAATTCTCATGAGGTCCAATTGGCCCATAAGGGAACAAAAATAGTTTAGGGCCTCCCCCACCTGTTCTCCTAATTCCTTTGTTACCACCCTTTCATATAAGAGCATCTGCTGTTGTTTGTCTGTGGTCAGTTCTATTATTTCCCCACTTATGATTGTTTTAAAGCATCTCATGTTTTGTCTTCATTGGCGTTGCAGAGTAAATTGAATGTAAAGGTTAACTTTCATAATGGGGTCTCCAAGAAACAGTTATTGGTAACCTGCTAGGTATTGCTAGAAATCTAGGGCGGATCATCGAAGTGCCCACCTCAATGCTCGGTTAACTTGACAAACATCTCCCAACCTCTTGTCTATTTTTGTATGTGTATAAGACAAAAGACAAAACCATTGGAAAGGGTTAATTTTATGAAGACTAAAACGAAAGAAGGATAAGAAAAACATTTTAGGGAAGAACAACAGAAAGTGGGGTCCGCATTGGCACTAACTATGCTAACAGGGAGCAATTTCACCGTGCATCTGGGTTACACTTCATAAACTCAACCTTTAGGTTAGCTTCCACTAAGTCACCACCACCCCCCCAGAACCCATCATATTATAAATATAATGCATGCAAAAAAGGGTTTCTGCCATAGGTTTAGGTACTGTCCTCTGATACCACTAAAACAACCACTGTTAACTTTAAGCTACAACATCCAGTTCCACATAATAGAAAAATGTGCTTAGAGTATCCCGTGTTTAGGTGGTGGAACACCCCAGTATTTCTTCCCATCGTTATTACAGTAGCAGATCTGGTAGGAGCCCTGCAAGATCTAACTTTATTCCTTCTTCAGTAGTGCAGGTGGTGTGGCAGGCTGCTTCTTTCATCTGACTCGACTGGGGCAGCGTTGAAACTCAGAATTTCTTCTTCCTCTTTTTCAGTAAATACTTTGTGAAGTGTATTCTCCTACATTTCCCCAGAGTAGATTGGGAAAAGTCCTGGTATGCAGCAGAGGTTTTTTTCCTGTCTTTCCTGAAGATTTCTTCTTTAATACTGTAGGAGGCCAATTTTCCCACCACGTGTCGTGGCCAAGGATCATTCGCAAGGCTCTTCGGGCCCACCTTTTATGCTCATTAGAGTTCTGGTGGTTGGCATAAGGACTCTGACAAGATTTTGTGAAAAAGTTGTTGTATGCATGTGCACGTATCTTGCCCTTCCTGGCCTTTAATTTTTAAGTTGTTAAAATAGATGTTCTTTCTCCTCAATCCAAGTCTCAATCCAAGTCTATGCAATGGGGCACCAGGTCATGAGAAATACACTGTATGCTTTCCAGTTGTATATCTGAATAATCATTTATTTCCGAGGTATGTTGAATCGCGTACGCGTTAACGGGTACTCTTTGCACTGGGGACTGCACATCTCTCAGCACCCCTGCTATAAATGTATGTATCTCCTCTGCAGGTTCCTAAAACTGTTCTAGGAAAGTAGAAAGATATTTCATTTTGGAAAGAAAGAGTCCATGCACCTCTCTAAATGTTTTGCATGTAAAGAATATGAGTTGGATGTGGTCATACTCTCCATTCTATCAGGAGTGGTGGAAGGAGTCTAATCCCAACAACATCAAATGTCTCATTGTTTTGCAGATTTGATTTTACTCTGCATTCAGGTTGTTTCTTGTCCCTCCGTTGGTCAGTGGTGCACATCTTTGTCGGCCCTGCTCCCCACATCTGTCTTAACCTGAGGCTCTTTCTCCACAGAAGTGGGCCCAGGCTACGTGGAGGTTTCACAGTTGGCCCAGCTCATAGGGATCATTTAGGGTAATCTCACTGCTCTCATACGTTATGGGTGAGTCACAATACGTCTCTGGAGCCTCAGGGCACCAGATTGGCTTCCTATCAGTGCCTCAGAGTGCTACTGATTCCCTTCATTGTGAGAAATATAGTAGATGACTCCCAGCGTGATGTGGTGCAGGCCGCACTGATGTCAGGACTCACTCCCACCATGGCACCACTCTCACACATCCCCAGATGTTAAGTACCCAGGAGCTCCAATGTCAAGTCATGATTTCCTCCTTTGTGGCCCATCCACACACAGAAGTCAGCTGACGCTTGTCCTCAGTCGACCTCTGTCCATAGTCCGCTCCACTCTCCTCATCCACAGTAGAAACATCTGGCACCTCTCTTACATGGGCCATCTACATCAGGAGATCCAGCATTCATTGAAGAGGGGGGTGGGCACTACTCGCAAGCCGTTCTGATGGATATTCAGGGGATTGTAAGTTAATGGGTCCAGGGCAAGGGAGAGCAGCACAGTCTAGTGTCCTGCTCCATTTGTCCCTGCATATTTAGCTTTGTTCCTTTTTACTGTTAAAGCATTGTTGTATCTTTATTTTCATTACAAATGGCTCAGAGAGGCAGATATATGTATCCCAAATTGCATTGCTAAATCTCAGATGTATCGTCATCCTTTACACCTTTGACAGACATGTCACACCAGAAAAAGCTAGGTTTTTAAAAGAAATCCCAGGTGTCCACTTTATAGAGCATGGTTTATGGATTGTAATATTACAAGTTCAAGCACACCATTGGCTGTACTTCCTCCAATTGGTATGTCAAGCTGTCCATTAAGAGAAAATTGGCGATGGTTGTGAACTGGGAGCCATTTGAGAGTGAAATGGGCTGGTATACATTGGTGAATAATATTATTGTTTGGGATAGTGCGTTTTGCCACAGTAGAATTTGTTGAAGTAGATTTCGTAGAGTTCTTTTTGTCAGATTTTGCAGCAAATATATGTGGGGGGAGGGTTTAGGAGAATAATTCATGTAGAGGAGTTAAGGAGGAAGTGGGCTGCGGGGGTCTCCCCCACATATATTTGCGTCAAAATGGTCCTGTAAAAAAAAGAAATCAATGAAAAAGATTCAACCAGATCACATGGAACCTTATTGGTTCACATCTTTCATAATACATAGGCTCTTGTTTTTGATGAATGGGAGAGGTTGGGGAGGGGGCTGATGTAGGTTTCTTCCATATCTATGCAAACTAAGTATTACCCAGAGTATTATTTTATCCATTGCCACATGTATCCAACTCTAAACCTAGTGAAGAACAGTAGTGTTATGATGTGGCTTAAGGAACTTCTGTTATGGCAGTGAATCCTAATGTTGTCAGGTGGAGTTTTGGTGCATGAGGATTCTGCCAAGCCAATGTGATGTATATGTTTATCTTTGTAAAGGTTCTATTGGAAATCAGATGATGGATTGAGGGAGGCTAGGCTGCGTGTGGGCAGCTGGGGGTCTTTGATGTTATTAGATTATTGTTATAATGTAGATTGTTACAGTAGAATATTACATGTTCAAGGTTCTATTCAGAGTCCTCTCCCCCGTGTGATTCTGGATCGGGAGTCACAGGGGTACTCTCTGTGTTAATAAACAATCTTCAAGGTAACATAACACTGTGTGTGGACAATCCATGTTCATAACATAACATGTGGCAATGAGGGTGCCGTCTGGCTGCGGTGTAGGAGAGTTCCCCGAGCATACCTTGAATGACTGGCGTAAGGCAGCAGAAGAGGATAAAGACGGCCAGAACCCATCAAGCTGAAAGGTCCTTAAATGGACATTTGATGAGGTTATCGGAAAGTTTAAAGTATCGGATAACAAGCCTCACCGTGCATTTTTGTTTCGTGAACTGCGTGATTCAACGCTGCGCGAGCTACAGTAACAGTGAAAGGAATCCACGTATGAACGCAGTGTGCATGGGCATGCTGATGATGCTTGCATTAAGGCAGTGAAAAAACAGGTTGAGTAAAGCACCCGGCGATGTGCTCTACTTGCGGCCATTTTGTTGTCCAGGTTACCATAGCAACACTATACAGAGACATGTTGCCGGTGTGCATTTGATTGTGACAATTTAAACGTGTACATTATATGCTAAAACACTGAGCGTTATTAATACACGATCAAATGAACAATTGTAGTGTCTGCAACAGAGTATGTTATTCAAGCACATGAGGTTAAGCCTGAATACGACACAAATCGATTAAGTTATCTGTGCACTGGATTGTTAAAAAAAAAAAAAAGAAAGAGAAAAATGAATGAAGGAAGGAAATAGACTACATTTCAACGCTCCATGGAAGTCAAGTCAAGTTGCAGTTTAAGAATTACTTTGTGATGAGAGGAGTTTAATACATGGGGCCTCATTACACGGAAGGCGGTGATCCAGGGTGCTATAAGCACCCTGGACCATGCCGGTAAATTACCGGCACCGCCTTGGCGGTAAGGGGATTTACCGCCCCATCCCAAGGTCGGTGGGGCGGTAAATCCCCCTTCCACCATTGCCCTTCCCCATTCCCATTTCTGCCCCATAGGGCTCTATGGGAATGGGGAAGGCGCTAATTACGGCACCGCAATTTTGCGGTGCCGTAATTAGCTCTGAGGTCCCTTAGCGGGTTGGTTTTTAACGCCTGCAAAAAGCAGGCGTTAGAGCACCAACCCGCTAAGGGACCTCGTAGTACGGCGGTAAGGGTTAACGGTCACCGTTGCCATTAACGGTGACCGTTAACCCTTACCGCCGTCCGTGTAATGAGGCCCATGGACATAATTTGCCAACGCCAAGCACATGGGAAATTAAAAATGTGCACAGGAGAGTAGATCTTTTTCAGTGGAACAGAAACAAGCTACAGTATATGAAACACTGTTCCTTCGACAGTGATCTTGTGTTTGCAAAGTCATAAAACTGGTTTTCGTTCAGATAGAGAAGAATTTCCTTTGGTCACGCTCCCCATCATGCAAAACATCGTGGCACCAGTGAAATTTTTGGCACAGCCTGGCAGTCCTGTCTGCTCATTGGAACAGTGGTTGGACAATTTTCAAGTCTACTTAAGGGCTATTGGTGGTGCAAAGTACAATGATGATCTCAAGGATCTCAACTCAACTGTGTGGGTGCAGAGGCATTGAGAATATTCAGAACTTTACCAGATGCTAATGATACTGAAGAATGATCTGGAGATTCCGCGAGTAGTTCCAGGAAATATAAGAATGCGTTGTTGAAACTTAGCAGACACTTTGGGAACAAGACAAATATAGTTTTGGAGCGATATAGATTTTTTTCCAGAAAACAACTCAAGAATGAATCTGTTGATGCATATGTTGCAGCACTAAGGGGTCTCATATCTACATGCAAATTCACAGGTGTGGCAGACAAGTATCTGAGAGACCAGCTTGTTCTGCACATAGCTGACCCCCGAATTCAACAACGGCTGTGGCAGGCAAAAAATCTGACGTTAGAACAAGCGTTAGAGATAGCCAGGTCTATTGAATTAGGAGAGAAATGTATGGAAGAGGTGCAAAGTAAGCAAGAGAGTTTTGATGTCAAATCGGTTCAAGCTGTGCATGATGGGGAAGTAGCCAAGGATGAAGAGGCCTTGGTTGCAATGGTGAAGAGGATTGTTAGAGCAGACCTTGGAATAAACTCCAGGCAAAACAGGGAAATGTTCTTCAGATCACAAAACAAATGCTACAAATGTGGATGGTACAAACATGCCAATCCAGATAAAGACTGCCCGGTGATAATGGCTGAATGTTTCAGATGTGGTCCAGTGGGCCATTTTGGCAAAGTGTGCCGCAATACTAGAGGGAGAGGCAGATTTAACACACGTGAAAATGTTACTAGGAATTACGCTCAAGTGTGTAGAGATACTACCACTGACGTGAGGGCTGTTGAAGAAACTTCTAGTTCAAGTGATATAGTGGCGATAACAAGTGAATTTGAGGAGGAGATACAGATTTTGGCTCTCACGTCAAACCAGGGAGCAGTGGGTCCATGGGTACCTATGACCATTGATGGAGTTACCCTACGGGTCATGGTTGACACAGGATCCCCTTATACGATGGTAGATAAAGAAACGTTTCTGGGAGCATTGAAGAGAAAGATGGAAGATCTACATGTAACTAAGGTTAGAGCAACTGGCTATGGTAAATCTCCAATTAACATTATAGGTTACGTTTGGGTACATTTAGACTTTGATGGAAGACAGACATATTGCAAATTGTATGTGGCCCAAGATGGATTTTCAATAGTTGGCTGGTGGGAACAAGCAGCATTGAGGATTAGAATTCACCCGGGTGAGAATACACCCATCTTGAGCGTGATGGATAACTGTTGTGATTCTGCTGCGACATTGGCAGAAAGTTTTCCCGAAATTTTCAATGACAGCATCGGTGTACTCAAAGGTTTCAAGCATCGTATAATACTTAAAAGAGGAGCAAGGTCAGTGGTACACAAAGTGAGGGACATACCAATTGGCACGCGTGAAGCACTAAAAAAGGAACTAGAGAAATTGTGCTCCCAAGACATCATTGAGCCTATAGAGAGTTCTGAGTGGCTTTTTCCCATTGTGATCGTAAGGAAACCGGATGGGTCAATCAGGATGTGCGTTGACCTGAGAGATCTCAATAACAACATATGGATAGATCGACATCCTCTACCTAATATTGGAGAGATGCTCACGACCATGGAGCCTGCAAAGTACTTGACCACATTAGACTTATCCTCCGCATACCATCAGGTAGTTCTAGAAGAAGAATCCAGGCATCTTACATCGTTTATAACGCCCCTGGTGCATTCAGGTTTAAAAGAATGCCATTTGGTTTGGCATCGGCGGCTGCCGTTTGTCAAAGACTGATGCAACATCTATTTGAGGGTTTACAAGGTGTACACTATTTCCAGGATGATATTTTAGTCTCCGTGATGTCAGAAGAAGATTATGACACCAAACCTCTAGGGGTCTTGCAAATTATAGAACAAAAGGGTCTCACTTTAAAAATTGAGAAATGCAGATAAAGGGCCTCATTACGAATCAGGCGTTAAGGGGTTAACGGCGCCGTAAACGGCACCGACCCTTAACGCCTGATTCCGAGGTCCCTTTGCGCCATGGTGAGTTTAACGCCTGCTTTTTGCAGGCGTTAAAATCCATGGCGCTAAGGGACCATGGTGTTAATTACCCCACCGTAATTTACGGTGGCGTAATTAGCGCCTTCCCCACTCCCATTATGTCCTATGGGGCAAAACTGGGAATGGGGAAGGGTAAAATGGGAAATGGGGATTTACCACCCCACTCACCTTGGAATGCGGCGGTAAATCTGCCATCCACCATGGTGTAAACATAGTTTACCGCCTGGGTCGTAATGAGTTGTAATAACTTACCGCCTGGGTCGTAATGAGGCCCAAAGAAAAGAGAGGTGGCCTACCTTGGTCATTGCATCAATGCTGAAGGGATTAAACCTAAAAAGACTTTGGTAAACACGATACTCAAGCTTCCTGATTCTTCCAATAAAGACCAGCTGAGGGGTTTGTTGGGTCTTATTGAATATTATTCGAAATTCATAGACCATTATGCAGACAGAACAACTCAGATGAGAATTCTAATGATTAAAGGTGTAAAATTCGAATGGTCAGAAGAATGCAAGAATTAATTAAAGTCAATAAAAATGTTGATAAACAGAGCACCTGTCCTAAAGATGTTTGATTGCAGTGCAAAAACTATTATGTCTGTGGATGCAAGCAGCATAGAGTTGGGAGGTGTTTTAGAACAAGTGCAGAATGGAAATGTGGTGCCGATTGCTTTCGCCTCTAGGACATTCAAGGGTGCAGAGAAGAACTACTCTACCATTGAGAAGGAAGCCCTGGCTGTTAAATGGATCTTAGAGCATTTCAAAGGACTTATATGGGGAACCCCCATTGACTTTAAGACAGATCATAAACCTCTATTCATGTTTTAAATCCAAAGAATCCACATTTAACTTCTCCACGTATCAGAAGGTGGATATTAATTATCATGCAATATAATGTGACCATTAGATATACCCCATGAAGGACGAACATGGTTGCTGACTGTTTCTCCCGTTTGCCATGTTCTTCAGAAGATGAAGATCTTGATAGGAATGAAGAGGAAACTGATTGCGTGATAGCGCAGATACATCCCAGCTTTTGTAAGGAGGAATGGATTGAAGCCACAAAATTAGATGCGGAACAAGGCCAACTAAGAAGAGCGGTGGAAAGTGGCTGGAGAGATGTAGCTGAGAATATTGAACCTTGGGGAAAGATGAAGGATGAATTGTCATGTGATGGAGTTTGTATATACCGCGGAGACCGCATTGTTCCACCCACAAACTAAAGGGAGAGAATTATGGAAATTGCGCATGAAGGACATATAGGGAGGAGTTTAACGAAAAGAAGAGTAAGGGAGACGTTTTGGTGGCCCAAAATGTGGGGTGACTTAGAAACAATAGTAAAAGAATGCTCCGCGTGTGCAGTGAGTGACAAAGGAAAAGTCACCAGGGCCAGACCTCTACAACCAGTAACAATACCAGATTCAGTGTGGACAAAATTAGCCATTGACATTGCTGGTCCATATGAGATATTAGAACCACAAAAGATTTATTTTATTGTATAAGTTGACTACACGTCGAAATGGGTGGAGTGTGGAATTATTGAAGAGTCAGTCGCTTCTATGAAAGTAAAGACATTTTTGGAAGAAATTTTTAACAGGGAAGGCGAACCTCAAGAATTAATATCACACAATGGCGCACAATTCATGTCACAGGAAGTACAATCTTTTTTCAAGGAGCGAGCTATAAAACACAACACGACGGCAATATTTCATCCCATGAGTAATGGTTTAGTTGAGAGAATGAACTGTTTTATAAAAGATGTCATTCAGCTGGCTTTTGTAAACAGTTCGCCATGGAGACAGACACTTAAAGAGGCGCTGAACACGTACAAGGTCACTCCACATTCTGTAACTGAGGTGGAACCTTTTACCCTTATGAGGGGAAGGATTGCCACAAACAGACTCAGACCTGATTGGTTGACATTAAAGAAGAACAAAAACATAGATATGGAAGAAGTTGTAAAAAGGGTGAGGAGGAAACAAGAATAATAAAAATACTATGACAAACAAAAGCATGTGAAAGAAAGCAAAATTACAAAAGGAGATTGGATCAGAGTAAAAGAACCCAGGAGAGTCATGAAAAGAGAGTCCAAATATCGCTCTCCACAAAGATTAGTAAGATGTTCCAAGAAGTCAGTAATTTAAGAGGATGGGAACAAGTGGTCATGCAACAATGTCATTCTGGCAAGAGAAAAGGACAGACATAGATGCAGCCTGCGAGTGACATAGATCAGGACAATGTGTTTATGAATGATGTTGATTCAACAAGAAGACTCATGAGTCAGAGAATGCATGGAGGAATCTCGGAAGATAATGCAATTCCTACAAGACCCAGAAGAGTTGTGCCAAACAAAGAAAAAGATTTCATTTATTATTGAAACTGTTAATTGCTTGAACCATCATTATTCACACCATACTTTTATTCATTGTGGTGGAGTCTTCCCATGCGTATCCTTTTATTAAGTTATTATTTATAATGTGTTTGTGTGTTTTCTTTAAATGCTTGTATATAGTTATTCACCACACCTTTGTAAATATTGTGGGGAAGGAGATGTTATAATGTAGATTGTTACAGTAGAATATTACATGTTCAAGGTTCAATTCAGAGTCCTCTCCCCATGTGATTCTGGAACATGGAACAGAATCACACTGGACGAAGACGGGTGTTGCATCGGGAGTCGCAGGGGAACTCTCTGTGTTAGTAAACAATCTTCAAG
The DNA here is from genome assembly GCF_040938575.1 of Ambystoma mexicanum. Classification (NCBI taxonomy): domain Eukaryota; kingdom Metazoa; phylum Chordata; class Amphibia; order Caudata; family Ambystomatidae; genus Ambystoma; species Ambystoma mexicanum. Next base: position 920,003,343 of record NC_090932.1, on the reverse strand, counting down.
GTAACATAACACTGTGTGTGGACAATCCATGTTCATAACATAACAATTATAAATGAACGTCTGTTTGCTACCATCGTGTCACCCAGTTTATGCCACCTAACATTGGCGACGAGGATCTAGCAACAGACTAGAGGCAAAAGGACCCCCAGCAATAGCAGTGTTGGGCGCTCCCCCAGCAGTAGCAGCGCCGGGCCGCCCATCCAGGGACCAGCTTCAGCGTCTGTCCGCCTATCCAGCATTAATAGAGGCTCGGGCCGCCCTACTGACAGCCAACCCCTGTCAGTGAGCAACGGCTCACACCGCTCGGCGTACAGCATTGCAGCAGCCACCGCGGGAGCATACCTACGTGGTGATATCCCTCCCCACGACAAGTAAGTTAGTGCCCCAAACCTTTCCGACAAGGCTGCCGTCGCCGTCCGATTTTCACGGCCGCGGTCAGGAGAAGTCACAGTGCCACATGCCTGGAGGTACGAATACAGACTGTGCGCTCTGCCTGCCTCTGATTCTCGCGTCCAGTGCTACGGTCATACCATAGTGCACAGAAGTGTGGAGCCTCGATTATCTTGCACTTCTCGGTCTCACTGCCAGAAAGGAGTCGTTCACACTGCTGGAAAGGAGGCGTTCACCAGTACGGAGTACCATCATAATAGTGTAGTCCGCTTAAGAGAGGAGCCATCACCGTCCTGTAATAGAAACACACGACTCACGGTGATACACACACCCAGAGGCAGTCAGGTGCATGTTGCACACTGTAAAGTGAGAGAGGTGCATGTCACAACAGTGTTACGCACCATAGGACAAGGACACAGTGTAATGTGCAGATAGTGAGGCATATACAAAGGAGGTAAAGGCTGAAGAAGTGGCCACAAGTCAATTGGTCCCAGATAATTAACTGCAGATGGTGGGGTGAAGATAAAGGAGGTTCAGAAGCACAGAGACAGGAGGTGAAAGGGCCTGGGAATGGTCCAACGCACATTAATTGCTCGAAATGGCAATGTCAGGAATAAATGGACCACCAACGTTCATGCCCACTCCAGGAACTCCCAAGATTGCGTAGTCGCAATGGAAGAAAGGCTTTCTACATTACTTGAAAGCAGCTTGTGGCAACTTATATCCCATTGACAGGAATTTAGCTTTACTTATGCATTTCCTTGAATATGAAGGACAGAGAATTTTCGAGACACTGCCTCAGGTCCAAGAGGATTGTACAGGCGATGCTCCAAATGAACTTGATGCTCTCTTGAGACTTGACGAGACAAAACGAGCAAGATTCTAGAGTGCTTCAAATTTCATATGCGCATACAAGAATCAAATGAATCTGTGGAGGATTATATTACTGCACTGCGCCACTTGGCTCTGTCGTGCAAGTTCAATGATGCTTTTGATGAACACATAAGAGACCAGTTTATGACTCATTGCTGTTCCAACAAGATTAGGGAGGAACTATGGTTAAGGGACGAGCCATCCTAGATAAGGTACTAACCAGGTACTAACCATAGCGTGCAGAGTGGAGCAGTCTCTGGCATGTGTGGCTAAATTATCAAAGAATGAGACCAGATCAGAACAGAAGTATTGGCAGTGGGTGAAAACAAAGGAAAGAAGAAGTCTTACCCAGAAGGGAGAAAAGAAAGAAGGAGAGAAGAGAGTGGACTGTTTGTGTTTTCGCTGCGCCAGCGGGAGTCATTTTGCAGCGTTCCTAGGATGCCCTGGGCGGAAAGTAACATGTTCTAAGTGCAGGAGAAAGGGACATTTTCCTAATTGTTGCAAGAATTACCAGTCTGGACAGTTCAATCAAAGGAAAGTACTGTATGTTAATGAGGAGTCAGACCGGAGATCATCTGAAGATGAGGAGTCATCTTATGTTGAAAACATCACCGTTGGCACAATAAATATCGTTGGTGATAATGACAATGACGATGACTGCGAGCATCCATATGCATGCATCAGTGTGAATGGTCAGGACTTGATGATGATGGCCGACTCAGGGTCCAACATCACATTGATATCCATGGAGGTGTTTGAAAGAGAAGTGAAAGGGGAAGTTAGATTACTGGCGAAACTGGACATCAATCCTGGTGGATACAATCAAGACAACATTGAGTTGTTGGGTTACTGTGTGGGTCAATTTGAGTTCAAGGGTCACCAGTGTGAATGGAAAATGTATGTGTCAAAGAAAGGTTTGATGCTATTGGGATGGAGAGAACAGAGAAAGTTGAAAATAAGATTAGACCCCAACGAAGAGGAGCAAGTACTTCATGTGGGTTGTTCGATAGCTGAGAGGTATCCCCATGTTTTTAAGAAAGGTTTTGGGAAGATAAAAGGGGTCCAACATCAAATAATTTTGAGAAAGGGTAGTAAACCCGTGCTGGCGAAGTTGAGACCCGTACCCATGATGTTAAGAGAAGGTGGCAAGAAGGAAATATACAAATTGTTGCAGATGGATATAATCGTGAGGGCTGGGGGTGTGGAGTGCACATCCCCGGTGGTGGTGGTGAAGAAGGGTTCTGGAGAGCTCAGATTATGTGTAGACTTACGCAAACTCAACAGATGTGTATTGGTGGACCGTCACCCACACCCTAACATGGGGAAGATGTTAGCGAGGGTCAGCCGTTGAAAAGTGTTTCCTAAACTTGACATGGCATCTGCCTACCTTCAGGTGGAGCTTGAGGAAAGGTCTCAGAAACGGATTGCTTTTGTTACCCGTGAAGGGGTTTTTCAATTTAAGAGGATGCCCTTTGGGCTAGTGCCGGCATCGTTGGTGTTTCAGAAACTCATGGACAAAATGCTATGTGGTGTGAAAGGCATATTTTGTTTTCAAGACGGCATGCTTATTTGTGGTGAATCTGTTGAGGAACATGATGCTATACTTAATGACATGTTGAGGATATTTGAAAGGAAAAGTATTACTTTGAGAGAGGCGAAGTGTCTGTTTGCTTTAAGTCATGTACAATATCTGGGTCATGAAGTATCAGGGAGTGGGGTCAGGCCAAAGAAAAGCTTAGTTGATGCAATAACAGTGGTGGAGAGGCCCACCAACAATGTGGAATTGAGATCTTTTGTAGGCTTAGCAGAAGTTTATCAGAAGTTTGTAGATAACTATGCGTCCAAAGTTGTGGAGTTGAGGAAACTATTAAAGAAGGGCCCCAAATTTGTGTGGACACAAGTGTGTGAGGATGAATTCCTGAGGGTGAAGAACGATATTGATTTGGCCCAGCCCTTAGGATGTTACGACACTAGGCACAAAAGTGTAATAACGGTTGATGCATCTGATTCTGGAGTGGGTGCAGTTTTGTCCCAAGTTAATTTGGATGGGTCACATGACATAATAGCACATGCGTCACAAGTATTAAGGGGTGCAGAAGAGAGATAATCTGTTTTGGAGAAAGAGGCTTTAGCGTGCTATTGGGCAGTAGAGAGATTTAAGAATTTTATTTGGGGAACAGATTTTATAATTCTAACAGATCATAGGCCATTAAAAGTAATTTTCAAGAACAAAGGATTGGACAAAGTAACAAGAAGGGTGGCAGGATGGGTCACCAGGATGCAATGCCACAGATTTCAGATGGAGGTGATATCCGGCAAAGAAAATGTTATAGCGGATAGTTTGTCTCGTTTAAGGGTGGCACCGAGTGCAAGGGAGGATGAAGATGTGGAAATGGAAATGATCTTTGTCAATACCGAATGTATAGTGTGTAGAGAGGTGTGGTTAGAAGAAGGAAGGAAAGATGAGGTTTTGTCACGGGTTATGACATATGTGTTAGAATCAATGTGGCCTAGGAGGATGGAATTATTGGAGGGAGAGAAACCATTTTGGGAAGTAAGGGATGCATTGTCTGTAAGAGATGAGGTGTTATTTCGATGGGAGCGTGCAGTAGTTCCGATTGGATTACGGGCAAAGGTCATTGATTTGGCCCATGTTGGGCATATTGGTATCACCAAAACCAAAGGAGTTCTCAGGTAAGATTATTAGTGGCCAGGTTTTGAAAGAGATATTGGCCCTCATTACGACCCTGGCGGAGAACCATGGTGCAATTTGCACCATGGTCCATGGCGCTAAGCTGCCAACTCCGCCATGGTGGTTGGCGGACTTACCGCCCCATTCCGACCTTGGCGGGGCGGTAAGTCCCCAATCCCCATTTACCCTTCCCCATTCCCATTTTTACCCCATAGGGTATAATGGGAGTGGGGAAGGCGTTAATTACGCCACCGTAAATTACGGTGGCGGAATTAACAACAAGTCCCGTAGCGCCATGGATTTTTCCGCCTGCAAAAAGCACGGGAACTCGTAGTCAGGCGGAAAGGTACGCCATGCTTTACGGCGTAAACCCCTTTCGGCCAGGGTCGTAATGAGGGCCATTGAGAAGAGAGTGGGTGATTGTCAGGTGTATATTAGGTCAGGAAAGGGTTTGGTTGCAACGAAACAACCTGTGATGGAGGTGAATATTCCTACGGGGGTATGGAGACAATTGGCAGTGGACATTTTAGGTCCTGTTGACCTAGGATACGGGAGAGGTAAATATGTTGTACTTCTCATGGATATGTTTTCCCGGTGGTGTGAGTTTGCGATTGTTAGGGACATTTCAGGTGCGAGTATGGTTGATATTTTGCAAGAGTGTTCGCGAGGGAAGGTATTCCAGAGAGTGTCCTAACGGTTAATGGGACGCAGTTTACTGGAGGATGTTTTCGTGAGTACTTGATAAAATACGGGGTCAAACACAAGAAGTCAGCCCTTTAATACCCAGAAACTAATGGTATCGTGGAAAGGATGAATAGATGTGTGATGGAAAGTGTACGCATGGCCGAGGAAAGTGCATGTGATAAGAGAGTAGCCAATCAGGAAAGAATATGGGCCTTACGAATGGCTCCACATGCAGAGACAGGTTTATGTCCTTTTGAGGTGATGCGTGGTCGCAAACCTAGTTCTGCAGTGAGTCCGCCATGGCTAGGCATTTGCAGAGAATCTAATGTGGTGGTTGAGGATGTGAGAAAGTTGTTGAAGAGGAGGAAGGAGGAATGGGACATGAGAGAAAATATGAGGAGAGGCAGAAAGGAGCTGAGAGTAAAATGTGGTGATATGGTGCAAATTAGAAAAGCTGTGATAAAAAGGAAAGGGGATCCTTTGTATTCTGACCCTGTGATAGTTGTTGCAGTGTTGAAAGGGGCCATTCGTGTCACGGGTGGTCAGGTATGGAACAATAGTGGAGTTGCTGTGGTCAGGAGAAGAGTTGTTTGAATGCATGGAGGAGAGATTGGGAGGAGGTTTACTTTCATTAATGTGTGCTATATAAAAGGCGGGAGATGTGTTATGATGTGGCATAAGGAACATCTGTTATAGCAGTGAATCCTAATGATGTCAGGTGGAGTGTTGGTGCATGAGGATTCTGCCAAGCCAATGTGATGTGTATGTTTATCTTTGTAAAGGTTCTATTGGAAATCAGTTGATGGACTGAGGGAGGCCAGGCTGCGTGTGGGCAGCTGGGGGTCATTGATGTTATTAGCTTATAAATAAACGTCTGTTCGCTACCATCGTGTCACCCAGTTTATGCCACCTAACAAGTAGACTGACTATATTTAGCTTTGTTATCCTCTAATAAGCATAAACTCTGCCTATATTTTGTGCCTATTAACTTCAACACAGAGGCATATCCCATAGTTGTTTAACTATGCTATGACATCTCTGAAGGCTGACAAACGTACTCAAGCTTTCCTGCCACACATCATTCCCCAACCATTTTGTGCATATATTGCATTCCCTCCCCATATCACCTTAACTCTAACCCTATTTCATACAATCTGTCTCTTTGCACCATGTGCTCCTGTCCAAATTCATGCCATCAAATACCTTTGTGTTCTCCCTAGAAATTCACAACTGGTCCTATGAGAGCCTTTCAAAATGAGTCCATTGGTAAGCTCTTCTTGTGCCAGGCCTCTCGCAAAAGAGACCCTTTACCTTCAATGTGTGCAGATGGTTTCACAAAAACACCTCTGCTTTCTTCCTTCCCCATCCTTTTGCAGAGAACACCCTGGAACTCCCATTGCTTTTTTGACCCCCAACTCTCTACTCTCCTCGCCCATCATCCAGGAACACCAATGGAACTGCCACCACTTCCAGGGACCCATACCCCCCTCCACCTCTCTCACTCCACTCATGCATCTGCTCAAACCTCCCATCACCTTTTATCCTCTCTCCTCACCTCCAATGCTGGTCTGAAGCCCCACAGAGCTTCACTGTCCCGGCCATCCCCACTGCAGCCCTACCTTCCACTCCAGCACACCATTAAGCAAAGGACATGCACTTTCATTTGCTTGCATTTCATCACTAGAGACATTGTTAACTATCTGATCCACTTATCAATTGGTACATGATAAAATAAACACATATATTGACATTGTTTATTAATCTTCCCCTCAAGAGCTTCAGATGCATCCTTTATAACCAATTGTTCTGACTTCTCCTGTTTTACTCTCAATTGCCAATATGCTCTCCTGCAGTGGATATTTCTAAAGGACACTCTTCACTTCTTTTCATCACTGAAGACACTTCATCCCCTGTCTTCCTTATTGACTTGGACTCTGTCTTCGTAACTATACAATGTTACATTACTGCATTACATGACATCTCACATATTTGTTTGCAATACAGCTTGCAAAATAAAAATTGGGCATACTTTTTTCTTTTTTGACTTTGAGGGCCTCTCTGCCTTGGAATGTATGATTGAAACTGTTACCTCTGTCTCTGAGTAGCTCTTTATTTTTAAAGAGTAAAGGTACAATTCTTGGATAGTGGCTGATAAACAGCTTTATATTGTTTCAGAGTCCCCCGCCCTTTGACAGGGGGCAGTAAGAGGACAGTTTCCCAGGCTTACCCAGGGCCCCTCTTGGGGCCGCATAGCCAGATGGACCAAACAAACAAACAAACCTCTGTAGTAGTGAGTTAGCCTGAGGTTGCATCCAGACAGACGTAAACCAACCAGCTTTCAGAAAGATAAACTCTTTGCCCTCAACGAATGCAGTTACAAGTTGCTGTGGTCCCCAGTGAGCATTTAGATAAATTACCCTAATAACAAAAATAATACTAACATGACAAAAAAAATGTCAACATTTTTTTCAGAGAAATCACTAGATTACATCAATCAGATCCACTTGGTTTTCAGGACTCACAAGGTTCGCGGGACACCCATGGGAAAAAAACGTTGTAACATTTCAAAGTCTCAAGTCGGTGAGTGAAAATATGTTCCTCCCTGGCACCAGTGTCAAGAAAAATATCTTCTGTTATGAGTCATGCAGTGTGATGGACCCGGTGGTGTCATCACTCATTTTCCAGCGGTGACCTCTACCCATGTGGCCACAGGATGGCAGCCACTACCTCATCTGCATCTTGGAGGTGACTATATGCGGGAGGATCACATGGGGGGAGGCAACACTCAAGGGAGTGACACAAAACCATCAGACGAGACATGGTATCCCCAGTTGCTTTTTAGGGCTATCCCCTCCATTTTGTCATGATTTCCTTCACCCACCCATGGTAGCTACTAAGAATACCATCCCATGCTCTGTCAATAAGTTACCAAGAACTGACTTCCATTTCTATGAATGTAAAAGTAGGTTGACGAGAAAGCTGAGTGGAGCAATGAAGATTGATAAAGACAAGAAGCACAAGCTGCGCTCTAATGGTAGTGAGTGCATAATTTGTGATGGATTTAAAACACTGAACCAGCTGAGAGGAGGCAGACACTAGCTAGGAGGATCTCATTCTCTCTTAACTGATGAGGGACCACTGTGCTGCTGGCAAAACAGTGGAGCCAACTGGCTCACAGGGAAGACCAACGGAAGAAGACTGCAGGAGCCAATCTGTCATGAGGACACCATGAGAGGGAGAGAAAGGAAGACTTTCTGGTGTTCATGGGTGCCAGAGCTCAACATCTACACCACTCGAACATGCAGAAGCCACAAAGTGAGGTTGGCAAACCCAGGGAGAAGGAAAGGGACGCCGAAGAGCGGCTGCATGCTTGCTGCAGAAGAAGCGAAGCACGCCACAGAGAACCGGTGAGTCCACAAGAGGGATTATGTGACACTGGGTCACTTTGGCAACCCTAACGAAGGCAAATAAGCAAAAATGAAGCATATTAGACAGAATGTAAGACTCAATATTTCCAAAAGGAAAATAATGGAATAAATACAAGATATTAGGCCTCATTCCGACCCTGGCGTTAACCAAGGCGCTATTAGCGCCTTGGTTGACGCCGTTTTTTTTCTGACTCCGCCATGGTGAATGGCGGAATTACCACCCCATTCCAAGGTTGGCGGGGGTGGTAATTCCCCATTCACCATGGGCCCTTCCCCATTCCCATTTTTGGCCCATAGGGCTCAATGGGAATGTGGAAGGTGCTGATTACGGCACCGTAAATTACGGTGCCGTAATTAGCTCCTAGGTCCCTATGCGGGTTGGTTTTTTAACGCCTGCAAAAAGCAGGCGTTAAGTACCAACCCGCAAAGGGAACTCGGAATAGGGTGGTAAGGGTTTAACGGCACCTGTCTCGTTACCGGTGACCGTTAACCCTTACCGCCCTACTCGGAATGACCCCCATTGTCAAGTTTTCAAGTGTGTTAAGTGAAGCGCACGAGAAAGCTCTGGCAAGAGAGTATAGTTTGCAAGTGTGTCAAGTGAAACACATGAAGAAACCCTGCAAGGAGAGTATACCAGGATGATTCAAGTTTGCAAGTGTGTGAAATGAAGCACATGAAAAAGCCCTGGCAGGAGAGTATACCAGGCAAAGTCAAGTTGGAAAGTGTGTAATGTAAATCACATGAGGAAGTCCTGATATGAGGATACATCAGGTATAGCCAAAGACTGTGTTGAAATTACATTAAAGAGGAGACAGAATCTGGCAAGGGAATATACCAGGTATCCTACGAAATTAAGACTAACAGCCAAGTTGTTTAACATGCAAACCATTTTTGCTAAACATCGAAGTCTAAGGAAGACTCCTAGGAAGGAGCTTGGATATCTAAAAGAAGAACAACTAGGGAAGGGAACAATCCCTGAGATCTGGGAAAGTCATCAAATTGGGAACTTTTTGTGTAGAATTACGTATTTCCTTGTGAAATTGAACCTTTGTGTACACTTTTCGAGGCCAAGACATTACCCTTTTTACTGCAGGAATTATTTTTAAAATGTGAGAGACAGAATAGAACTTTGGACAGATGACATTTTGCTTTGGACATCTTGACATCGAACAGACCGTTAGTTATGGTTCAGATAGGGAAAATAGCTCTTAAAGTAGGAACAGCAAGGCCTTTCCCAACCCCTTTTTGTTTGAAATAAAAGTATATAACCAAAACAAGACCTCTCTGTGCCTGATTCTCATTCCTGCCCCTTCACATATGGTGTCAGAGTGGAATACTGACCCAGATGACATGATGACTTGCAGTAGTGCAGGGCAACAGATAGTGTACATATACTCTTACTATTTAGCCCGGGCTTCAGGTACTTATTTCTCTATGCTTCTGTTACTGGTAAAATGCTCGGTTTTAGTTTTATTAAAAGATTTCTGATAAAGTGGGTATGTACATAATTGAGGTACTGTTCATAGAAGGCAAACGTTTTAATAGACAAAAAGCTAAAAGGTGGATTGCTATTCGGACTGCTGAATAGTGACTTCTCTTGGTGCCATTCAAGTTTTTGTTTGACCATATGTATGGAACTTTTCTTCAAACTCTCAGGATTGTTCCACATCACTACTTTGCCAATTTCAGAGAAGCTAGTATTCACGAGTTTTCTAAACCATAGTCCACTTTGGCTAAGGCTATCCGTTCCCCGATAGATCCAGGTCGGAATGCAGCATAAGCCAATATTAAACCGCTCTTACAGCAATTAGTGTATCGGTTGGTAGCCATCCTAACTCGTAATGCACAGCGATATTGGGCGCAGAAACGGGTAGTCCTAGAAGTTGTTAAAAGAATGTATTTTCATTCACAGTGAGCGATTTGTAATTTGAACAACTGATATTTCTGAGCCATACATTCAGGCCTGCCTGGCTTTTGCTTTGTAAACAGTTAGGGCTGGTTGATTCAGACGTGTGAATTTCAACAATGCTCCCGCATTTTAGGCCAAAATTAAGTTAGATTTAATACACTGGGCATGCCATGTTCCCTTCCTGTTAACTCACAAGCTCAAATAGTAAAAAAGAATTGTGAATTCATCAATAGAAAAGACGCTAATACATAAATTGAGGGACCTGACTTTCCTCCTGCTCCGACAGCAGACCATAGACATTATTGTCTTATTGTAATTCATAGCTAGACCTTTCAGAATTGCATAGTTTCCCTTGTCTCCGGAGGATATCTCGGGGGCAACGAAGCAAGATGACACGGAGCACCATAGGTTCGATCCACGGGAAACCTCTGGGTATTAAGTGCGTTATAAACAACCTAGCATATCATACATTAGTAAAAAGCTCTATTAGCCTGCCCACACCAATTGTAGTTTTTAGAATAAAATCACATCATCAGTGAAAAGCAGAATGCCCATTGATTGTCCATTTAAGAAGGGGGCATTGGCCACCAGTTTTGATACTTTCCCAGCAATGTCATTAATGAAGAAGTTGAATAAGGCAGTGGTTAAAACGAACCTGTGCCTCTGGGCTCTGTTTCCATCCTAAAACTGCTTTAAACCTGCCTCAACCACTTTTGAGTACTAATCAAGCTGCTGCAGAACCACCAAGCTGCCTTTGGCACCCACCTCTTCTTCGATCCACTTCGAGATCGAACCGTTGACAGCTGTATTCTTGTTGATTGCTACCTTATCTCATCACCTGGATCTGATCAAACAGACTCTACCACGTTGGGCTGCCACCTTTACCATTGCCTCCCTGTTTCCTCAATCAATTTGAGCCGATCACTAATACTGGACCACACAGCGTCACTGGAGCACATCAACCCGACTCAGCTGTCTTGATGCCCGGCTTGATTCTGTTGAACCACCCAAGAAGAATGATGGCTCTATACCCCTTGCCTGGTTTTGGGGTCCCTAGTTACAATTTAAGACACCACTCCTCACATATTTGAGCATATTCTTTTGAACTGCAACATTTCTTCAGAGGCTATTGCCTGACTATCAACGTCGTCTAATCCGGATTCACTTTTTATTTCCAACATCTGCATATTATGTGTCTTCACATACATGGGTGGGTTATTAGTGTTTTTAATAGTGTATTTGTATTTTTAGTTTAATTAAAGACTCCTATTTTTGTAGAAATTTGGTTAGACATTTGTTGATTTTGGTACCATAGTACAATTGTTGTTTGGATGCTTCTTTGCTAGCTCACAGCCATTCTGGAGAGTTTAGCCTTGGCCCACATTACTACAAGAGTCTGGGTCCACATTACCACAAGAGTTGAAATAGGGATACTTGTCAGGTTGCTCCTGTTTCATCCTCAGGATTGGGATCACTGCTCGTTTGGCTGTAGTGTTCTGATGAGTAGGGGTTTCATCCATTACTCATGCCTGTACTCCTAGAGTGCAATAGTCAGTTTGTCACGTCTTTCAAAATGTCCCAAAATTTTGGAGAGCCTGTCACTGAGAACCTAGAAGGTAGTCACTCATTAATGATTACAGGAGATTTTAATTACTTAGTGGATATATTGGTGGCATTCATATAGAAGACCCACTCTATGTCTTTGTGTTCGGCACTAGATGGTGAAAGAGGCCACCCACTCCCAAGGTCTCACCTCAGCACTTCTGTTTGTACAAAATATAGGGTTGTTCATTCCTTTCCTTGACCAGCAAGTGTGGACAGACCACTACATGGTAGTTTGTACTCTCTATCTCCCTGTGCCCCCTGTCATATCAACTCCATGTGCCAAAAAAGGACAGAAACAAAGAAAACACTTCTTGCCTCAGCTACTAGATAAATACTGGAGCTTTAGTCCTCCCAAATGACTTTGATGCAAGGTGGACATTTCTAATTGACTTCCTAGGTCCTGCTATTGATTGAACCATTCTGAACTCACCTTTCAAAGCACAGACACACCATGGGTCCTGGTGTTCCATTGACATGGTAAATCAGAAGTAACGCTGATGACAAGTAGAGTGGAGGTGGTGAAAGATCAATTATATAGAAATCAAATGTGAAAAAGAAACAGCTAGGGAACCCTGACAAAAGGCGTAGGTTCACTGCATACATATAATCAATTGTACAGAAATCTTATCCACTCACTTTTTCATGAGTTGGACTCTTCGCCAGAGTTGTCCTGCCCATCCATTTCTCTTGATTTCTCTTGATTGTACACTAGCCACTTAGATTTGTTTTCAATCACAAATTACAGAGTAAAGGGACTCGAACCATTGAGACTGACAAACCATGTACCATCTCTAATGCATACCTCATGTTGGAGGAGAAGTCTGCTCTTTTAGAAACATAGGGGGTCATTCTGAGGTTGGAGGTAATGGAAAAACGATGCTGGTAAAGGATTACTGGCATTGCATACCGCTCCGGGCAATTCCGACCTAAGTCACTGCTATTAGCGGTACCGTAAATAACGGTGCCTCTAATAGCGGCATGGGCGCGGGCACGTGGCCCATCATACCGGCAATAGCGGCATGCCGCTAAAGGGAGTAAATCACAAGTCAGGCGGACAAGCAAATACCGGCATCATGAAGGTGCAAATAGTGGATAGCGGCATGCCGTAATACCAGGATCGAGAACCAACCGTAGAATACTATGTGCAGTGTTCCCAACTGCCACAGGTGCACACTATCGGTACAGGTGGAGGCAATGGAGTCTGGGCCAGTACAAAAGGAGCACACCCACACACCATACCCCTTCCCAAACCAAGATGATTCCAATAGTAGTAGCAATACTGGAGCTGGAGGACATGCTTGCATTGCAACACCAGCAATAACAACAACAGCAACAGCAGGCACCACAGAGGAGATGCAGCAGGAGAAGGAGGGTGAGACAGGCCCTGCATGCCCCACCAGTGCAGCCAGCATAACCACGCAGGCAGCACCCAATCCCTCGCATCAGAGCCAGTCCTTTCAACCTAACCCCTTAGCAGATCCACACCCTGTACCGTCTGGACCAGGACACCACCACCATCGTGGACATGATACACAATGACATAGTCAGCCTCATTGAAATACGCACCGCCATCCCCCCTCTACTGAAGGTAGTGTCTGTGCTCCACTTCCTTGCAACAGGCACCTACCAGCACACAGCGGGGCACATGCATGGGATATCACAACCCTTATTTTCTTGCATTCTGAAGCAAGTGCTGGATGCCCTCCTCAAGCACACAAGGGACTGCATATCCCTACCACAGACTCACCAGGAGATTTTTGAAACAAAAGTTGGCTTCCATGCACTGGCAGGCATGCCAAATGTATAGGTGCCCTCGACTACACCTACGTGGAGTTGGGGGACCCGCATGCCATGGAGGTGGTGTACCACAACCGCAAGCAATATCACTCTATCAATGTCCAGATGGTATGCGACGCCAGCAAGATCATCACACATTGTTGTGCCCGATATCCCGGATCAAGTCATGACTCAATGGTCCTGCTGAACTCCACGCTATCACGCTTCTCGGAGCGACATGCTGGATGATGTGCCTAGCTGCTTGGTAAGTTGCATGACACGCACATGGCAGTGAAATGGGGGGAGAGATGCACACACCACCATGGTGTCAATGTTTATGTGACAGCACGATGTGCACATCACTAAACACTGTGCCCCAAAGCATCCCAAACAGAATATGACACCCAAATCCCATAGGAATAAAGTAAGGTTGACACCTATCACAACATGACTAACAGTAAACCACCCCACATCCCACAACACGTGCACTATTCATCAGCTGACCTCACCCTCCGTAACACCATACAGCAACATGCAGTGTATATGCACTATGTTGCTGTCTCCAGCGAATCACCACACAGGACAAGCATCCATGGGAGAGCATTGGACTGAACCACCAAGGGAATCCACTGTCTGTCACAGGGCCACCACAACCACAGGAATGCTGCATGTCACCATTGGAAAAATCAGCACTGAATGCCTAATATTGCAGAGCCTACTGCCAACGCTCCCAGTCAAAAAATCCTACAGAACACAACACATCACTAAATTGACACAAACACAGCTGTATGCGTACATAATGCATGAGCTACAGGACGGCAGAGCACACCGTGTATCATCTTGAAGATGCAACCCACACCATTCTTCCATGGCACAGGACTCATTGAGGGCCTAGAAATGGTGTGCATACAACCAGGGACATGTGCATGTGACCAACAATAATCTACCGGCATGTGTGACTAGTACAGCTGTCCATCATCAATCGACTGACATATACCTTTTTATGCCTCCCATGCAGGTGACAATGGCTATGCCTTGATCCCGTGGCTCCTCACCCCTGTCCAAAACCCATAGAACAGGCATGAGGAGGACTACAATCGATCCCACACCCATACCCATGTGGTCATTGAGCAGACCTTTGGACTGTTGAAGGTATGGTTTCGCTGCGTTAGCCCGTCGGCTGGGGCACTCCTCTACAGGCATGAGAAGGTGGCCAAGATCAACATGGCATGTGTCATGCTGCACAACATGTGTATCCGACGCAATGTGCCCCCGCCCCCTGACATTGAACTGCAACCACCTGGTGATGATGAAGAGGATGAAGAAGAAGTGGCTGCACATTATTGCGGTGCCGATGCACAGGAGGGACGTGCTTTGCCTCAGTCAGTGATTGCAAAATATTTCTGACACACATGGCTGCAGAGGGTGACATGATAGTTGAACAGAGGACACTGGGTGTGGGGGTACATGTACACTATGCACTGTATATGAATAAATGACACATGCGCAATGATGAATGTCCACTCAAGTCTTTCTTTTAACACAACGGGTGTATTGAAATTTACAATGAAAACGAAAGTGCACTAACCCTCCACCACCCTCACTCTCTCCAACTCCCCCACAACACCCCCACACACCCTCAACCCTATACCCCTTCCCTCACAACTCCCCCACACACCCTCACCTCCTTCCCCCTCCCTCACAACTCCCCCACAAACCCTCCCACCCTCCCCCTACCCCACAACTCCCCCCCACATGTCCCAACAAGTGTCTAATGCCTTAATCAGGCTGGCCAGTCTACTTTTTGGCACTCCCCGCACCTGGTGGCAGCATGTCTGGCCGGCACAGGGTGTGCGACGACCTGCAGAGTGGGCTGGTCTTTGTTGAGCTGAAGGACGATGATGTGGCCACTTGCTCCATCTGGGGTGCCAGACGTTCTGCCTCCATAGCATCAGCGATGTGGCTGAGGACCTGCCCAAGGAGGCGGTGTTATCAGCAATTATCTTGCCCAGAGCGGCAGTGTTTTCACGCCACTCCTGCCTTGCATGGGCATTGTCATTCACAAACTGACGCACAAGGGCAGTCAGCTCCTCATGACGCTGCGGCCCCGCCGGTACACCTGTGGAGGTGGAGGGTGCCTGGGTGTCATGTTGGACTTCGATGGGCTCCACTATGGGACTCATGCCCCCTTGGTTATACTCCCCCCCAGACTGCTCCGGGGTGGTGGCATTGTCAGACTCCAAAGATGTGATCTGGAGGGATGGTGCTGGACTTGGTGGGCAGGGCTGTTCTGAGGAGTCGTCCTTCACAGGCACCCACACCTCTTCCTGTGCCTCCTCCAGAGCCAGGGGTGCTGTGGCTGCCACCTCCCCGACTGAGCAGGACCCTGCTGAGTGTGGAACATCAGCTGTGTCCTGTGGCAGTGGGACAGGGGTTGCAGCTTCCATCTCGACTGCCCTTGGCAGCACTAGTGCCGTGGCATCTGTAGGTGGTTTCCTTGGTATTGCATGGCAGGCCTTGGGTTTGGCCTTTGAGGTGGAAGTCCTGTTGGCCTCATCCCGGGCCCTCTTCCGGGGTGTGGTTGGGTGTGGGGGTGAGTGCCGCGCCTCGCTGTCATGGTCTGAGCCTGTGGGGGTCGAAGAGAGGGACAGCATGAGCAATGGTTTGATAAGCATCATGCATACATTTGTATAATTGCTCATCTACACATTAGAGGGTAATAGGCAGTTGAGTTTGGACGATCACGTTGCTTGCTACATGGGTGGGTAATGCAGGCATCCGTCAGTGGTCACTCATGTTGGGGCAGACGTATGGTATGTGACATGCATATTTCTTGGGGCCTGCATGCAGTGTGACTCATGCCAATGACATCTTAGTGTGGTTTGTGTATGGTATGGCATTGCCTTGCTGCAGGCATCTGCATGTGTCTTTGCTGCGTACCACAACTTTGCTGGGAATGTGTGTGTATTGGGCCATGGCTTGCCTCTTTAGACAAACATATTGGTGGACTATCATCAGACTCTGCATTACAGTGCTTTCTTAGGACACTTACCTCCGTCCGCCGATGACGTGGCATCACACTCCATGTCTCCAACACCTTCTATTGACTCCATGCCAATCAGGGTAGCACATATGTCCTCCCACCGGGACAGCTTTATGGGGGAGCTTGCTCCTCCGCCAGTCGACATTGCCTCGATCCTGTTGGCAGAGAGTATGTGGCGGACTCGCAGCCGCAAGTCGTCCCACAGCTTCCTGCAGTCTTTGATAGTGCGGGGGGTGTTACCAACCGCGCTTACTTTTTGCACCACAAATGCCCAGATCTCATTTTTGCGTATTATGGCCTCCCTCTTCATGCTCTGGGTAAACACGACGTCTGCATTTTGTTCTAGGGTCTCCGTGAGCATGGTCAGCTCATCTTCATTAAAGCGCTCCTTGCGCTGGCGGGAGGCGCCCTTCTTCACAGCCTTGGGCATTGTGGTGTTGTAGTGTTTAGGATCTCACACACAGCAGTATCCAACAGGTCCTGGCTGCTGAGGATAGCAATGGATTGTGTTTTTAAAGATGGCCACTGTGCTCTTTCCCGTTCCTGTGCGATGACGCTACTTCTGGTTCCGCTTATTTACGGTGACTGATATTAGCGTTCACCGTTATCAGCGGTCACTGCTAATGGCGTCTTGATTCATGCCGGTAGTGCCATCTACGCTTTAGTTGATGGCGCTAAGGCCCTTTTTCGGGGCTTTAGCGGCATGCCAGTAATGTCATTACTGGCATGGCGCAAAGCTCATGCCCGCGAGGTCGTAATGGCCCTCTATTAGCGGGCTCTTACCTACACAGGCACGTTATTTGCTGCATGCCAGTAAAGACAGTTACTTCCCTCCAACCTCGGAATGTCCCTCATAGTCTTCTTTAGCCATGCCAGTCCTCCTTTTTGAATTGTCACCAGTCCCCAATACTTATGTTCTTTCTCTTCTCTGAAAGATCATGCCACACTAACCCCATTTTGACCTGAACCATGCAGGCCTGTGAACGTGAACTAGTCCCCTTCATTATGGACATCATTGATAACATACTGCCAGAACAGCCTATTCCCACTGGCCTCATTAAACTCCTTCTGAAAAAAACAACTAATCTTGATATTGCAAATCTCTCAATTTCAGGCCCACCACAGCCCTACCTACTATAGCCAAAGTTCTAAAAACCATTCTAATTTTCTAACTTGACCCACTTCAACCAAACCTTAGGCTCCCAACATTGGACAGAGTCTGCACTAATTCTTTCGGTGCTCTTTGCTGCCTTCAATACCATAAACATTTTTGGCACCACTTTTTGAGTTCTCACCCGGTTCCCAATGTCTACTTTCTTTCCCTTCTCGTAATGGTCAAACTAATACAATCCCACATTGACCTGATTCTTGTCTGGGCCAACACTGCGTGTACCCCTGCACCTATCCCCTTTATCATGGACACAATTCATGACTCCATGTTATAAGGGCTAAATGCCACCTGACTTAAATATAGCCCAATTAACGATCTTGCTCCTACGGGTCTCTCAATATATATTCAGACCTATCACAATCCTATCTATGAAAGTTAAAGTCCTCGAAAGCATTCTAATCTCCTAGAGTTACCAACTTCTGGCAGGCTTTGAAACATATCGTGACACTGAGTTGGCCCTTCAGAAGTTTGGGACAACATTCTGGCAGTTCCTGATGGAGTTTGGAGCTTACATTAAATACCACAGGCACTTAAATTCTATTGTCATGGTTTTCATGACTTGTCAGAATCTGCTCCCCTGCCCTCAGCTGGTTTAGTTTATTTTTGACAATCACCTCTAGAGGTGCCGCTGCCTCTAGCAGAGTTTTTCTGACCATAAAAGGTGACCCTGTATGGGGTCTCCATTCTGAGAAAGTGAAGAAGATGAACCACTACCAATAACCATCTTCTGGATAATATGGACTGCATCCTGTATCCTGCATTAGTGCCAATTTTCTTCCCAGGAAATCGTCCGTAGTAGCCTTTTGTGCTTTTGCTAGGACTAGGAACACATTGTTTATGGTCCTAAAATATTTGTTAGTCTTTTTGAAGGTCAGCCTCTCTATGTTTGTGGTTGAAAACCTTCAATGTCTGTCAATGATGATGAATTTAGCAACACTGTAACTGATGTTCGACAAGTCAGTTGTGAGATGGTATCTTAGGATGTTCAGACATACAATGAACTGCACTGGGCAGAACAGTGTATTCCTTTTCCAGTATAGCAGGGGATGATGAAGTCAACTCCAAAGTTTGTATTGTGCAAGCGTTCCTCAACCATTTCTGAGGCACTGAGCCTGCACTGAGTGTAACTTCTGTCCAGTATTATCATCTGCACCAGCATTGCCCTTGACAACACAGCTAAAACTGTTTTGTTTTATTATTGGTTTACTTACAACTACTGCCAAATGCTGCTTCTGGGGCTGATTGTACCTCAAAGAAGCAGAGCCCTGGCAGAAGTAGGCCAGCATTCCCATGACAGAATGTTTCCAGAGCATAGTTTGGGGTTCAGCCCAGCTAGAATTAGATACATTTCCCTTAAAACATGGGTTCCAAAAATGTGCTAAGTAATGTCCGTCCCTCTCCCTTATGGCCACTATGAGCCCTTCTTCACATTCCTGTTTGATGGTTCTCAACATGCGCTTGAACATGATTAT
Source organism: Ambystoma mexicanum (assembly GCF_040938575.1). Classification (NCBI taxonomy): domain Eukaryota; kingdom Metazoa; phylum Chordata; class Amphibia; order Caudata; family Ambystomatidae; genus Ambystoma; species Ambystoma mexicanum. Next base: position 919,984,300 of record NC_090932.1, on the reverse strand, counting down.
CAGTGCTGGACATTGGCTAATTTCTGTAACAGTTTGGCTGACATCTAGGGTTACCTGAGAAAGAGCAAGAGGCATTGTGCACCATTGCCCAAACCATTAGATTATGTTAAGACTTTAGAAAGCACCTTACACATCACCTAAGTACTTACATTAATGCACTATGGTGCTCTTCTACTATTGTTGGGTGTCCTGACCCACGTTTGGACTATTATGCTGCAACATTTGGTGCTGTGGGCTTAGGAAATCCAAGATGGCGGAAAAGCCCACATTTGCGCCAGAATCCAGGAGAACCGTGCAGTTTTGCGCAAACCAAAATGGTCCCCTGACCTGCCACCCACCAGTGCAAAGAAAGATGGTCCTGTTCAAAACCCGTTTTTATTAATGTCAAAAATTGCTAAGATCATGGGCCCGGAACCAGCAAACAAAAATCCAACTATGGTTGAGTGTTTTACTTTACTCTACTACAGATCCACATCGATGCCATGTCAAGCAAGGATCATATACTATCAAGTAAAATCCTTTCCTTTTGAAATGTATTAATTCAAGACAGCTGTCAAAAATAGGTGCAGTACCGGCATTGGACACTGACCGGCGCTGGCACTCTATAAATCCTGACAGGAGAGCTGTCTTGCAGAACTGTGCAGTGAACAGAAGTGGGTCTTATGTAATTAAAAGTTCAAAAAGACATTCCTTTCCTGAGAACTCATAACACCCCAGAGACCCACACCAGGAGGCAGGATATCACATGGCCCTGTTGATTGAGAGGGAGGGGACTTCCCTGCAGCCTGCTGGACCCAACAAAATAGACCCTTTCAATTGAATGGAGTATGCTGATTTTGGGTGTGGACTGTAAACAGAGCTCTGCCTGAAAGGAGAGACATGTGATCCCTGACTCCCCCAGTTCCTAGGGGCGAGCCAGACAGGACTGTGGATTCATATTGCAGCAAATATATGTTTAAGTTAAATGCTTCTAAAATTTTGTATTAAGATCACAGAAATGTACAATTTGGGGATCCTGAAAATGAAAAATGCCCTCACGATTTGAGCCCAAATTCCACTTTGTACGGTGTTCTGGGACCGAATCCCGCTATTTATTAATATTGCAGACACTGTGTTTAGGATAGAGACGTAGTAATTTCCAGTAATATGCTCAGGAAAGGGGTGCAGGTCTGTGTAAATTTTGAGGGAAAAACCAATATTGCCATTTGTGAACCCAGGCTCTGAGGGGGATCAGAGTTGGGCGAGAGTTTATCTTAAATTAATCTGTGAAATATGTATGTAATTTAAACAACGTGTGTATCTGGGAAATGTTTCTTCAATGGACTGTAAGACTCTGACTCACTCTGACACACTATCCCTTCTCAAATCAGGTCACAGAGAATCCTTGACCTATCAAATCATGAGAGGGTAGGGCATGCAGAATGAGCCGACCCACCCACTTTCAAAACACATAAAAAGAGACTGCTTGGACAGGCAAGAGATTCACTTTTAATTTTCTTGCTGAGAATTTTGCCGGACCACACAACATCTAGAAGGAACATCCAGAACTTAGACTCCAGATAGACTACAGAACTTAAAGCAAAGGCCTAACCCACAAGCTGAGAACTCTTCTCAGCAGGCCTTCAGAATCCAGCAATCCAACCAAACTATTCTACAGCCGGGCGAGCTGTTGGATTCTTTGCCAAGAACTTTTGCCAGAACCGGTAACAAACCCAGAAAGCAGTGCTGTATCCAGAATCCACTTGATCCAGACCAGCAGAACCACAGACCAGACCGCTGTGAAGTGCCGACAGCAGAACCACAGACCAGACCAGACCAGATCAGAACCAGAGAACCAGTACCAGAAACCGCCCGGAGCCCAGTCCAAACCTGCTGACCGGACCCTGACGGCCTATTTCAAATTCATAGTGTGAGTACTCAGCCAGAACTGTGCAAAACCAATCTCTTAGTTTAAAATAATCTAATTTAAACTATTTTAACCTATTTAGAACTGCATCATAAGAAATTGTGTGTCCATTCTGCAAAACTGTCATCTGTCATTCTTAGCTTTACTTTTATTTGAAAAAACTACCTTCATAAAATCATCCGTATCTTTGGAATCGTGGTTTAACTTTCATCTTAAAGCTAAGATTCTAAGCTTTCCAACAAGCCTAAAACCGACTTCCTACTCCTTATAGTTCCTCCGTAATCGCGATTGACGCACTCGGAAAAAAGTGCTGCGAATTGACAGCTTGCTTCATTTCAACCACGTGTAAAAATATCTGCCTTTTGCTTCCGTTACTGAATCCAGTTTTCAACCTGATAACCATCCCTGAATCATTGGGCTGACCTGAACTGATTTAAAGTAACTCTCACTCACCCTGAACCTCTAAAGGGAATTAAAAGCATTTTCAGCATATTTTTCAGTTCATTGCCACCACATTTAAAAGGATCTTGCCTGCTTTAAAATCATACCTGTTTTCCTCTAAGCTCGCTGGGGGGAACTGGAAATTTGTATTGCATTTTGTATTCCTGAGAATTGTGTGCTCTACTTCCATCTCCTTATCTTGCATAGGGGGGGAGGGAATTGTCAAAGAAAAAGTGATCATATTATCTTTTGTTGAAATCATATCAAATTTATTTCTGTGCTGCATTTTTCCCTCATTGCTTTTCCTTGAATCCATAAAAGTATTTTCTGCTACCTTATCCTTCCTTTACTAACTCCTCATTGATTGGAAAGAAGTGTGCTAGTGTCAGATTATCTATTGTTGATCAACATTATATTCATAAGTGTGCTATCAATTATTAATTTATTTATAAAAGTGTGATATATATATATATATCTTGTTTACTTTCTCAATAAACCTTTTAAATTGCAAAACAAACCGAATTCTTGGCTCAGTGAGATCAGGGGGTTTCATAGAGAGGGGTGTTATACAAGGGTTTATCATCCAGAGTATAACTTGTCATAAAAAATATATATATATAAGGGCTTCTCTTGGGCGTCCCAGACGAGGCACTGATTTAGTGGGATTGCTTGATTGGAGTCACTTAACACTATCCAACTTGAGGACGTGGAATACCACCTACCAAGTTGACAATGGAGAAAGATTTACCGCTGCTGAAGCTCATACAAGGCATTAGCAGCATGCAGGAGTGACTGTAATACAACCATACTTTTTAGAATGTTGGCCACCAGCTTAAAGGATCCTGTACAACGGTCTATGAAGTATGCCACAACCAAATGAGATGCATTGGCTAAATTCAAATAAGGAGGCTCAAGGCAGCGGTGGACTGGCCACAGGAAACTCCGGGGATTTCCCAGTGTGCCTCTGCACCTCGGGCCTCTTTTGTTTGGTAATCTATACTATTTCCATAGTCTCACATAGGAAAAGGGTTGGGCTTGCTGAAAATGTGTGATATGGGGCCACTTTGGAAATTATTTCCAGGGCCTCTTTTGGTTCCCAGTCCAGCCCTGGCACAAGGGATCAGAATGAGAACTCCCCCTGCCTTTTTGCAGTCAGTTTCGTCTATATTGCTGTTTGATATGATATGATATTTTATTTGTATCGCACTCATACACAAGGATTTCTGAGCGCGACCAGGCAAAAGGGAGGGGTACAGGGGAGAACAAAAACAACAAACTTACTAGACCCATTGGCATTGAGAACGCGCAAATGCATGGAAAAGGGAAAAAGCTCTTCTTGAAGTTTGCGTTCTGTCAGAAAGTTATGTTATTGAGATCTATACCGCACACCGCTGCCATATTCATGGTCTACAGGTGCTCCTATTTTAGAAGTAGGTGATATTTGCAGGCAACACTCTCTGTGAATTATTTTGAGTGGAGAGAATTATAGAGCACAAACGTTGGCCTCTCATACACACACCCATTCTGCAGTTATACATGTATGTCATGCTACTAACCCAAGCACTTACCTACTTTCCTCTTCACAGATCTGAAAATGTGGCATAAATATAATAAGCGTGGGTGGACATTCTAGAAAAGCAGAATATCCATCCTTAAGTCTTGGAAACCCTCCATCGCAGAGGAAAAAAGAACCCGGGGCACATCAGACATTCGGGAACCTGTTACATCCATTTCATACGCGTTTTGGATATGTGTCTTATGGTGATTATTTTTATTTCATTTGGGATATTTTTAAAGCACAATGTTCACCAGAGATTATCAATCAACAAGAGGGAGACCAAAGGTTTGATGGGAGGTTTAATCTGATGTAAGGAACAGGGAGGTTTTTTATCTCTTCCTGAATGCTGTTAGGCCTTTAGTGTTCCAGATGTGCACTGGGAGTGCGGTAGTAGAGAGCTCACTATTCGGCAGAGATGGCATCACAACCTTTCCTAGAGCAGCAGACTTCAGATCCCAACATCAACCTTCTATTGGTTGGCCTCAGGACTCTTTGGGTGTGAGTTTTTAGACTTTTCCAGACAGAAAACTGGCCCCCTCGCCATGATATGCATGCAGGATAATGCACAAGGCATTGTGCCTCACTCCGAGTATGGAGGTAGTCATGGTGCTATTTGCGCCATGACTACCTCCCATACCGGGTCCGGGTCCGACCTTGTTCAATGGGGACTTACTGGTCCATTCCCACCCTGGAGGGACCGGTAAGTCCCCATTGAAAAATCCATTCCCCATTCCCATTTGAGCCCCTATAGAGCTCAATGGCAATGGGGAAGTAGCTAATAACGGTACCGCAATTTGTGGTACCGTTATTAGCTCTCTGGTCCCTTAGCGGCTCCCGCTAAGGGTGCCGCCCATTGCGGGACCCGCTAAGGGACCTCGGAATAGGGCGCAAAGGGTTTACCGGCACCGATGTCCTTAACGGTGCCCGGTATCCCTTTGCGCCCACCTCGGAATGAGGCCCAATCATTGCATTTTGTGAATGGGATGGCAATGGATGGCTCTGATTACAGTAAAATATGTTGCTATTGGTTTAGTCTGAAGATAAGGAGAACTGCAATGGAATCTGACGGTTTGGGACATGGGAGGACAGAGATGAATCTGATTGCAGTAGTTGGGATAGAACAAGATGAATTAGTTTATGACGGCGCTTTTGTGGTAAATTGTGAACATGTCAAGGATAGAATAAATTGTTGTTTTCTGTCCTCGCTAATTCTCTGCTTTTGTTCCATGTTGTCTGTCTTGTCCTTGCGCTTCTATGCCCGCTGGCGATGTTCCAGCACATTACAAATAAAATAATTAAATAAATAAAATAGGCACTGGTTAACTATGAAGGTTATTTGAGCATTGACAAATTGGGTTTTAGTTGTAGTTTGAGCTCCTAAAGACGGACAGGTGTCAGTCATCTGCACCGGTGTAGGAAAGGGGCAACGAACCTGATTAGGCATTTTTGAGTGCCATTATGATGGGCCGTTGTTGAATATGATCTCAGTTTTGGTGATGTGGAATTTAAGTTTGTTTACATTCATGCTAACACTAACCTTTGTCAGGCAGATATTGAGATAAGTTGCTGTTTTTGGGGTTGTTGTATAATCAAAAGAACAGCTTGTTGTTGTCAGCATACAATAAATAACACATTGTTTACAGTTCTGATGGGATCTTCTAGTTCCTGAGACAAATGTTGAAGAAAAGTGTGGATAGTATAGAGCCCGATGGTACCCTACAATATAAGGCTACTTCAATTGATTTGCAAGTGAATAGTGCCATTGATTTGAAAAGTTTGGCCAAAAAGGATCAATATAATTGTACAATTTGAGTGTGACAGCTTTCAAGTGTTGTCATTTGCAGGAATGGCAGATTCAGTTCACCTGGCGGAGCAAAGTCGATTTGGTGGTAGTACAATAGATTGTTTTCTTCAATAAATGTTTGTAGATGAGTAATGACTCCACTGTCCGGTAGTTTATCTGGTATGACAACTGTGAGATTGGGTGATCATTTCTTAGATGTGTTGAGTCAAGTGATGGCTTTCTTAGTAGCATGCAGAAATCAGAATATTTGAGTGTTTTGGGCGCATGGCATGTAAGGATTGGGACATTGGCTATTGTATACAGATCTTTCTTCATGTGAGGGCTGTTTAGTTGTGATACTGTGAGTGGTGAGTGGTCTCTATTTGAGCCAATCTCCTTCCCTTTTTTTAATAGACATCCAAATGTTTCTTGCTTTAGTGGGGTGAAAAATGTCAGAGTTAGGGCAAGTGATGACTGTTCTGGGATGATATGGAGATATCGGGTCCGGCTAATAACTCTGATGTTTTGTCTGATGATGTTGATTTTTGTCGAGAAAAATGCTAGTAGTTTGATAAAAACCTGTACTGAATGACCGAAGGGTTAAACCCTGATGTTGGTTGCAGATACTCTATTTATGTACAATTGCCAAAGGTTATCTTAAGATGCTGATATAAGTTGGTCAGACATGTGGCACTTTCTGGATTTAATGATTTGTTTTTTGTATTAAACTAGTTGGCGTTAAAGGAGAGTTTTAATCTGCAGACCGTACCTGCTGTGCAATTTTCTTTCTAAATCGCAAATGTTCTTTCTTTGGGTAGCTCAGGTGTGTTTAAATGTTTGGATGAAGGTGCTGGTTTTGACTTTTTGAGTGGCGATGTAGAGTACAGAGCTGTTTTAAGACCAATTTAGAAGCCACTGAGTATAAAGGTGGAGTCTAGGGGTTGTAGTAGGTTATTTATACTTTGAGCAAAGTGAGATCTAATTGGGTCACTAATGACTTGTGAGCATTTCCCATGGGCGGTGGAGCAACTGACCCTGCAAGATGTGAGGGAGACAGACACGTCAACTAATACTAAGGATGATGTGCTAGAGGACCAAGTTTCTATGATGGAAAATATTCCTGTTTCTAAACTGGCAAGGAGGTTTTAGGTGAAGTGTTTGTTTTTAATTAATGGACTAACATCAAAAAGTAGATCTTTGATTGCCCTCTGCGGTCGATGTGTGCCTTGGGTTTGTGAAGGAAGGGAAGAAGTTACGCCAGGAAGGGCAACCACATTTCCTCATTCACTGTCAGCCGGTGTAGTGCATTATTCCTCTCAAGTACCAGCTGCTGTCAACAGCCCAGCTAGCGCCAAGTGCAAGTGTGGTCTGATTCAGTATGAGGATATGCTATTAATGGCTTCTGCCTGCGTATGTACTCCAGTGACATATTGAATAGTCACTCATCTCTTTCATCTTTTCTGTTGCTGCTCACATTAACACTGACACAGGAACTGCTCCTAGTTTACAAACGTCTGTGGCACGCTCTTGGACGGTGCCACTGTCAGTAGTGGTGGTTCTTCATCTGTGATATTTGTTTTGATGTATTAAAAGGTGAGGTTTTCATGCTGTAACTCGCGTAAGTGGATTGGAAAATGTTTAACCATTAACACAGAACTAGTCAGAATGTTGGCCATGGGAGGGGCCACCAAGATCAGGAATACGCTTCCGGCGATATACGACAGTTGTTATTCTTTTTAGGTATTCATTGGGTCAATGGTGGAACACCTTACATATGTTCACTGTGTGTGGCATTTCTTGGTTCCTGCTCTCACCTTGCCAATGAAGCAATTTATGACACTGGTTGATGACTGTGATGCTCTCTGTCTTCATGTTCTTAATGGAAGGAAAACCACTGTACTGGAGACTGCATGTTCCAGCTGTTAGTATTTGAGGAGGTACTTCATCCTGTGCCTTTCCCTGGATGGACAGTGAGGTACATTCATCAAGAACACAGCCAACATCACTACCCTCATTCTCGCCTGCAGGCAAGTGTGCGAGTGGTGACAGGGTGACAAAGAGGCTGTGGGTATTATTTGTAGACAGTTCCTCTGCTCATGAATTGTAACTTCTGGTTCCTGATCCTTTGATGTCTTGTTGATGTCTGTAATGGATCCTACCTTGTATGGTCTTTGCCTGTTACATTAATTTTTAGGGTCCACCTTGTATCATCCATCAATGCCTCTGCTGCACTTTCTGTGAGCACTCACACATGTCTGATGTTGCATCTTTGGATCCATCTACCATTGAGTGAAAAGTGCTCCTTTTGCCAGGCTCACACTAATTACAAGTGTTGGTGGTTGTTGTCATTGATAGACGAGCGATATAAATTGGGCATTTTTTAGATTTTATTTTCTTATTATGGACTGACCAAACAAGTTGGCCTTACATAAATTGGATCACACATTTACATACATTCGTAATTCATTCATGATTCATCCTACAGTATGTATAGAAAAAAAGCTCCACAAACACTGTACACTCTAAAATCAATAAGCTCTAAAAACAATCAATAAACACAGTATCAAACAAATCAAATAAATCAATGATAAATCCAGCACTTAAAATGAAAAGCAAACCAAATTTGAGCTGAGGTCAAATTTATAACCGCACTTACCAAATAAATAAACTGACTAGGTAGGTAAGTAAACTCCCCTTTCCATCCTGGCATTTGGGCCTGAGATCCATCATTACCTCATCCCAGTTTTTATTTGTATATCAACACTTCCGTTCAAGTCCTCTTTTGTGATATTGTTTATGCCCCTTATACGGGATTCATGATGATTCTACGTATCTTTAATTGGCGTTGTGCCCACTGCACCTTGGAATTTCAATAGAGCAATGATTAAGCCCACATTCCAGCCCCCCACCACTCTATAATAAAACTCTTTCATTTGCAACCACTCTTCGTTTTTCACAATCCTGAAAAAAAACTTAAGTCTCAGCTCCTGTATGGAATTACATTTGATAATCCTGTGCTTTCTCTTTTTCCTCATGCCCGGAATCTGACAAAAATCACATGCTTCACAACTTGGAGTGATTCCTGACCTGATAACCCGCATTTCACCTGTCAGGAGCACGTTCAACTAGAAGCGCATGAATTGCTGATGCCAATAAGGATGAGGAAAACATGCTAAATAATCATGTTCACTGGCTTGTTGATCCAGGTCAAGCTCTTATATAGTGTATAAAATGGTGTATAGTGTATTGGATGTCATCAAATTGGCTCAAACTAAAGGGTAGCAAGACGGAGGTACTGGTGGTCGATACCACCTTGCCTCTTCTTTATTGGACCAATGATTGCTGGCCGGCCTCCCTTGTCCCTCTCCTCGTCCCTGTGGCATCAATAAAGAATTTGGGGGTTGTTATTTCCTCCTCTCTTGCGATGGATGCCCAGGTTGCGGCAGTATGTAAGAGCGGTCATTTTATGCTGCGCATACTCCGAAAAGTCCTCCCTTTTGTGCCGGAAAAATGTCGTGCTCCAGTGGTAGCAGCACTCATCTTGAGTGGTCTAGATTCCTGTAACTCACTGTATCTTGCTCAGCCCCGCTATGTGATTCATCGGTTACAGTTACTGCAGAACGCTGCTGTCAGAGCTATCCTTTAGCCCCCTATTCGAGCCCACATTACCCCTCTGCCGAGCAGATATTGTTCAAATCCTTGTGTAAGGTACATCAAGCTTTCAATGGCCTTTGGCCAGAATATATTCAAGAATAGTTCCCCCATTATGTACCAACCCAATGTCTCCGCTCTCACTCTGCTTTTCTGGTTAAGGTCCCCCGGTTTAGACTGACTCGTACTGGCGGCCGTGCCTTTTCAATGGCTGCTGCCAATGCCTGGAATGCTACTCCCCTGCCATTGCGGATGACAGTTGATCATCCGGTACTTCTCCCTGGAGATGTATAAATGGGAAACCCCTTGAGAGCTTCAGCAATGTGGCAAAAAATGACAGAACCCTCCAATGATACCAGGCCTCTAAAGAAATCATCCCCAATTCAAACTGCAAAGTCACCATTGGGACGCATGTTGTTAGCCCCAGGGACTTCTGCCAAATTAGTCCTTCATTTAGATTCCAATGTATGTCTTGTGACAAATATCAGTTCTACTACCCATAAAGGAGGGACGGCACAATGTTTTGATTGTAGTAGTCTAGAATTGGCCTGATAGTAAATCTGCGATGTCTTGCATATAACCATTTTAGCTGAGAGACACCCAGTGGGGCCTTAGTTTTAAGATAATCAACAACATCGGATTTCCTAGGGTGGGCTCTAAAAAACACCCCTAGATATTAATTTCAGTGGATGGAGGTACAACAAGGCTATCAACAGTCTACTTGAATGTAAAGGGCTTGTTTAACTAAGAGGAAAACCTGACTATAGCAGTCCTATTGCTATTGATTACCAGTTTGTTCTTCGCATACGACACCAATGCATTTATCAACATTTGCAGGCTGACCCGTGTATGATCTGCAAGTATTATGTAATCTGTGTAGGACATGAAGCACACTCTCAGATCTCCCAATTTAATCAGGACAAAGGCTTCCAAATAAACAGGAAGGTGTGCCAGGTAGATGTTAAAGAGGCACAGGGCCAGTACACAGACTTGGCGCAAGTTATGGGAGGTTTTAAAATCATCCGTTAACTGCCCCAGCCTATTCCACCTCAACGGGACTGAAGAGTTTGTGTGGATGCATATCAAACTGGCCAGCGGATCTTCTGTGATATGTCGTACTTGTAGCTTAGCCTACAGCCTGTCCAGATTAATTGTATCAAAAGCTTGCGATAGATAGTTCACTACCATATATATTGGAACCTCACCAGCGGTCTTAGACATTTCTTGCATACAATTAACTACAAAACCATTCATGTTGGTTCCAATCCCTGTGAAAACCAGTTTGCATAGTATTTAAAATCCTGGCAGATGAGACACAGTTCTCCATTTCCAACAAAAGCAGAGATGCAAAGATTTTACTCTGTGGATCAAGGAGGGACAATGGACGATAGTTGGTAGGCGCAGATCTGTCCCCTCTTTTAGAAATTGGTATTATCATCGATTTCTTCCACAACCTCTGTATTAATCTTTCCTGCATTATGTTCTGAAACAATAAATGCAAGATAGAAGCCTAGAGTGGCGGGTTGATCTTCATAATTACATTATTCAACGCATTGGGGCCACATGCGTTTGAATTTGAGGCTGCTTTAATATGGGATTCTACATCCTTAACAGGAAAAGCAAGAGACCAAGAACAATTTGAGGCAAACATGGAAATCGCAAAATCAGGAGGCCTATATAAGTGAGCAGTGTGATTTTCACAATCTTTCTCAATCACTGCATTCGTTTGTAGATCCTCCTGAGAGCTTGTTGCAATGACTATTGCCCAGGCATTTATTGCATTTTTGACACAACAGCCTGCAGCATTTTCTCACCTTCTTTTTGTTTTCTGTCAAAGTTCTGCGAGCGTAACCACTTTGCAAAGCTAGAGCTTTTTATCAATCTAAGTTTGGCCCTCAGTAGTCTCCTTCTGTCCAGAATAATGACATCGTAACAATGTCTCGCTATCCCAAGAAAGGGGTGCCATTGGTTATTATTACTGCAATTCTTTTAAAATACTGGAAAGAAAGTAGGAGATATTTAAGTGTTTTCCTCCACGTTAATGTTTTCTGCAAAAGTAGCAACTCCTTTAACAAATTTAAATTTGGTGCCCACGTTCTTGACCAATTTGTGGCTCTTATTGTGAACAACTAGACCAATATTTTTGCCCTTAACCCTTTTTGGTTTTACAGAAATATTGAAGTAGCTTTCAGAGGCTAATGATCACTCTAGGCTTTCTCGACCACTAGTAATGATTCACAACACATAAAGTGTGACTGACTAAGGACCAGAAGGACTAAGGACTAAGGACCAGATAGTCTAAATGGACACTCACGTTGTTTCCAAATCATGTGGGCTTCGGCAGAACATCCCCTTACATGCTGCCATTTTCTGTCCTTAAATCTTGTGTATGTAAGAAATTGTCAAATTTTTCCCAATTTTATCTACTCGTCTCAGACCAAGCCGTTGTACCAATGTTAAAAGAATTTGTCACACCAGAGTCAGAGTTCAAATATCCTGCCAATATCAGATGCATCTGGGATTCAGTAACCCCAAGGTGATCACAAATATCTGATATCTGTGTGAGAAATGTATTGCGATCCGAACGCACAGAATTCCAATATACGTTCAGCAAATACTGTGGGTTTTGTCCCCAAATCTAGCCCAAGTTAACCTTAAACAACAGAATCCCATAGATGCATTTTGACATAACCTCCACTTCTTTACATGTACTGTTGTTAGTGAAAATGGCCAATCCGCCCAAAGGACAACCTCCTTCACTAGGGATTGCCAAGTTTTGTGTCGTGGTGTAGCCATTGAAATGTATGGGCTTCAGCAACCATGTTTCTTGTAGATAAATTACATGATTATCACAAATAGAATTGGTCATCCCCTCATCTGAAAAACTGTTGTGGCCCTTAATGTCTCAGATCATAACACTTAGTTTCTCAGTTGTTGAAGTGGGACTAAAGACCCGTGCCCCTGTCACCCAGTTTTTTGGAAGTTCAGGGGAAGAGTGGCCGGCAGCCAGCCTCAATCCGACACACCCTCCGAAATAGTTAATATTGAAGGGGGTGTGAAGTGGACTCTGCAATCACACGTTGATTGATTGTTGCACATGATCTTTAATAGATTATGTTTCAATGTGTCCATTCTGTCCACATTTAAAGTTGCAACCTGAAAGATATCATTTTCTGAACATAGCACCAAATCATAGGCCATCTGTTTCAATGAGTATGTTTCTGTCAGGAGCATTTTTGCCATGGTTTTAGATAGTATTGTTAGTTCGTACGTTCATCATCAGGGAAATATACAGTGTCAATATCGTTTTCGGTTATCAAATGGAGACAGGAAATCTCGTGCAGTGGCTGGAGTACTATTTGTCTATTAAGGATGACTAGTGTCTCTGTCTCCAGTAGTAATTCTAGAGAAAGCTTGTGTGGCGTTGATTGGTTATTAAGAGAATCCTCTGCTTTTCCCACCTTAGAGGGAATGGTTAATGAATTCAAACATGTCATTGCCATAGGGCATGTCGTGGCATTTACTGTTTTTGGTTGGATTTTTATTGAGCGGCCATCCATGACAACATTATCAAATGACAGATTTATCGAGCTTGAGAAAGACTCACATGCGGGTTTACCTACAAGGGTCTTTGCAGCGCCCCCAATGAATTGGTGCAACATGTTTTTATTTTGGAAAAGGGTCATTCCCCCCAGAAAGGGCTCATACTTCACGAAATTTCCAGTGGATAATGTGTCACAATCTATATTCACCTGTTTATTGGATATGGTTGATTTAATCAGGCCCTTAAGAAACTGACCTCCCCGTTGGACGGGGGATAAACCACTTTGGATTTTATGCTGCTCAACTAAGTTGAATGCAGGAACGTACAATCGTTCTACCAATCGTTCCGAGGTGCACAGGTAATGGAAGTACATTGAGCAATGACCTCCATCACTGAGTCTGCATCAGTGCGCGGTGAGGCCGAACTGCAGCAAACATAGGCAGGAACAGCCCAAACTACAGATTTCCGAGCAGTGGCATCAAATTGACAATTCTCAAGATTCACAAGTTCTCCAACTGAAGGTTTATCTGCTGAAGATATCCCTGTGCTATGAAATTCTTCAGGGACTTTTTCCAAGATTGCAAGAGGGGTACAGAGAATGAATTGCCCATATTTCTCTAACCTAGCTGGGCTGGCATTAGGAGATCTTAGCACTTGTTTGCTTTATAGGTCTTCTGTTGAAATGCGGACACTGGAAAATATTGGGTCAAGTTTTTCTTTTTTCCCCCTCTGTATTGCCAGTGTTACTTTCTTGCCATATTTTGATTTTCTTGTGGCTTTTATTGGCACGTGAGGATTCAAAGGGATGTCCTCCACAGCTGCACCCACTATTGGACTTAAACCCAAGTTATTTGTTACCACATACACGTAGTAACTGTGGCTAGTATGTGGTTGTGAGGCCTCATTGCCTTTTGTTGGTTGTATTTCCTCAGCTTGTATATGGCTAGGGGCAGCAATATTCATTGTGCTACATTGTTCCAAAGGGCTCGATTTCGGATGGGACAAAATAAGTTTGCATCATACAGTCTCAAACATTATGCCACTCAGCTTTAAGGTATGAGCCATTAACTCATTTCGTATGTTATAAGGTTGACTAGTGCAGAAAGAACTGTATTTAAAGCTGTCACCTCAGGAGGTGTCAACTTTATATTTTGTTCCAATGTTTGACAAGTTTAATGGAGATTCTGAGTGTGTTCACTCTCCAAATTTCCGCGATCATCTCCCAGGTGGGCAGGGGCAACCCCTAATTCTTGGCTCGAAGTGTTGCGTTTGGTCAAGAATGACAGATAATTATCCTTTAGGAAAGATAGGGTTATTGGCTCTCTCAAATATATTTAGCTTGTGTTCGCTCTAATGGGCGGCATCTGCCAGCATACTGTCATCCCCAAAGATGTTTGAAACATCTAGGTGAGTTGTCACTGATTCTAAATTCTGATTGTGAACTAATGTTGTTTTAGCCGCTGGCCGACAAGCCTCTATACTTGTCAATTTGGCTGGAAAGAAGTTGCTCATTGCTCTTTGGGAAAAATCAGGCAAAGTTCTGACCTTTCCTTCCTTTCTTATTCTTTTGCCACTTTTTGGGACACAATGGGCACTCATACAGACCCCTGAAAAGAAGATTTCGCCCATGGGCTCTGCTGAAGAACAATCGAAGATTCTGAGCATAGTAAAATGCCTAGAGCTGTTGTAATATTTATTTGCAGAATCTGACTTCTTCCCGTGATGGTAGGTATTGGTAAGCATGGACTTATTATTATGGTCTGTGGTATAATAGACTGTAAACCGCCATGCGGAACAGAAGTAGTGCCATCTAATATTGCATCCAACCCTTGCACAAAGGCCCCTAGGAGAAAGGGCCTCATCATAAATAGCACAGTGTCAATTATACCTGATAAAGCCTTAGCTGCGGGAGTGAATGTGGCAACTCTCACTGAAACTCCCTCAATACTTCCGCTATTTCAGCAAATTATTCGCCCAGTAGCGGATCCCATAGAGTACATACTAGAACAGACAGCAAATTATTCATGTTCCTGCTTGGATCAGGCGGAATCGATTGTTCAAGGTTCCACTCCAATAATTTTGCCAGAAGAGGAGCCACGGCAAGCTCTGTATATGGGGCGAGGCATTAGTCACAAAAAGAAGTTAAAACAGCACGCAGTACGCACAAAGAAGTAAAAAAACATCGCCACTGCACCAAAAAACTCGCAAAAACACGCTGAGCTCCTTCTTTCGGGCCATAACAGCAACAATAACACACAAACTACGACCTTAGATCAACAGTCTTATTTGACCTTACATTCCAAGGCCCCAGGGGCAAGCAGTCGGGGTCTAGCAGCTGTTGCGGATAAAGTTCATTCAAATGGGCAGCCCAACCCACCCCCGAGATTCCACTCGGAACACACACAGGGAATTGCTCCCTTGACACATAACATATCACACGCTGAACAAGCATTAATACATCATAAAGAAATTTGTCCTTAACACCCTAAACATCATGACTTTCACACTTTGATTATGAAGTGTCAAGATGCACCATTCATCAAATACGACCAAAATAGAAGGAGCGTGTTGAACATCTTCAATGATGTGATCGAACTTGAAGATATTTCCTCCTGTGACATAGACCAGGTGGAATTTTTGTCGGACTTTAATTGTTCCATAGTAAGACTGTGGATCCCTTCGGGTGTTGTATTAAAAACAATTTGGAAAGCCAAGATGGATGTGTTAAAAATGGGCTTTCTGATAGCACAAGATCCCAATCGTGGTCTCAATAGGGATCTCCCTGCAAGTACAATTCCATCCGGTTCCTCCATGGACTCCCCATGACACTGGTGTTTCGCATCATTCTACCTTTTGCCACACTATGATGGCATAACCATCAAAATCAGATTTCTCCACCTTTTTTTCCCTGGCCAACTGGAACACACAAGGACATTCACATCTTCAAACCTCTGTAGATAATCGCATAGACACATTCTGTATCGTGGCTTTCCAGGAAACGTGGCGTACTTCAATGCCTTTGTGGGGTGACCATGAAATGTGACTCTTACCAGCAAATGCCATGGGGAAAGGAAGACCATCCTCTGGTCTACTGGTGGCAGTTAAAACAAGTGCCGGGGTATCCATCAAACCGTGGGTCACTTTCAGCTCCTTTCTTCAATTAGAATCTCCATGCAGCAACAAAACATTGCCCTTGTTCCAAAGTTCTTCCTGACCATAGAACGATTTCAGATCATAGCACAACAGAAAAGTGATCACAACATGTTGTCAAGTGGGCTTGGCCACAAACCCAGACAAAAATAACAAGACAATGGACCAAGCAACACTTATCTGTCAACAATGCTAAGATTCGATTTCGGTGGTCAGAGCCTAAGTTGAGCCATTCACTCGACGGTAATGTGAGTCAGAGTTCTGTTCTGCAATATACTAACATGCTGTCTCCATGCAAGAATGCCTTCACAGTAACAGGCCAGAGAGCTTTTAAACATACCCATTCCTATAACCATGAGCTCAGGAATAGGCGAGCGGCTTATAGAAGGGAAAGGAAATCCATCCTGACACTCACAAAGTCTGCACAAGCTGGGGCTTTCAAATCAGCAAAATGTAAATACTACAATTGCATTCGACCGCGAAAGGCGCTCATGTTTCAGAAAGACAGTGAGGCCATGTTATCGGCAATGTCCAATAAAAACTCTGCTGAAACTTGGGCTCTTTTAAACAATCGTACGCATGAAGTTCAGCGTAGTGTTCAGTCTAATGCGGTGCAAGAACATCAATGGTTAAAGCATTATACTGAACTCTATGCAGATGAACAGTTTGACAAGTTCACAAATGACCAGTCTTCAAGCTCTCCATGGTTAGTAGAATTTTCGGCATCTATTGTTGAAGATCTCATCAAGAAAGCCAGTTCATCTCGGGCAGCAGGCCCTGATGGGTTAAATAACGCCATGCTTAAATCTAATTCTAACCTATGGGCGACACTTTTGAATAAATCTTTCTGCGCATATTGTTAAACTGCATAATTCCAACCACATGGTGTTCTTCAATGATCGTCCCAATCTCCAAAAAGGTAGATTGCATGTCGCCGCATAATTATCATCCTATTGCGTAGCTGGACGACCCAGGCAAGATTTTTGCCTGGCTAATTTTGCGAGACTTTAATGCTTGGACATTATCCCATCAAAGACGCAATCTGAATCAATCGGGCTTTGTGGCTGGCATGGGCACGGCGGTTAACCTTCGGTGTCTTAATGCAATAAAAGTGCAATGCCACGCTACGAAACAACCCATATATTTTGCATTCGTAGATCTGCACTCTGCTTATGATTCAATCTCTTGAGTGCTAATTATGTCAAAGTTAAGCAGAGATGGATGCCTGCACTCCCTAACTGATATCATATATGCCTTTCATTCCAACACCTCCATCCGGATTCGTTTGTCCATGGAAGGTTTGCTTTTTGTTGTTATTCTGACATCACAAGGGCTGAAGCAGGGATGTGTACTTGCTTCAGCCGTCTTCAACTTTTTTATATATGATGTCAAACAGGTCTTTGATGATGTCTGCTTTGATTCTCCTAAACTTAACAGTGTCTCGATTAAGGCCTTATTTTATGCAGACGACCTGGTACTCATATCCAAAACTCCTAATCAGATTGCAAAAATTGCTTACTGCCTTTCATCTATACATAAAACAAAATGAACTAAAAATCAACACAACAAAAAACACAGTCTATCTATCTAACAAATCATCCAGAGAACACATGTCATGGTCGATTAACAAGGTGAAATTAGAAGTGGTTCCCAGTTACATGTACTTGGAAATGGTCTTCTAAGGATCAGTTCAATCAAAAGGCCAGGCCGAGAGCATTGAGCGAAATCTGGACACAGCCATCTCGCAAACAAAAATAACACTATACAGATATGGTAAATTCTTGATAAAACCGGACTTGACTTATTGGAATTTAAAAGCCACTCCATGTCTACTGTATGGTTTGGAAACAAGAGCAAAGTTGCCCAGTCATTTTCTCAATAAATAACAAGCCACATTTTGGAGAAATATTTTACACCCCCGCAGTGCATCCCGGGTCCCTGGTTGCACTACAAACTGGTCCTTGTTTCTCTTAATGCTATCTATCACTGGCAAACATGTGCCTTGTTCAGAAAATGTCTTGTATCCACTGATTTGAATGTCTTATTGAAGTTGTTAGCATCTTATTTGTTCTCAGCTCAACATGCTTTTGTCTGAGCCTGGATTAAGAGCATTTATCGTATCCTTGCTTTGGCAGATGTAATAATCGAAATTTTAGTTTCAAAACCTGATGAAGCTAAGAGGAACATATATCAAGCATATTGGATTGAGACCAGGAACTTGCGTCTGAAATATAAACATTTTGCTAGCAATACATTTGGAGACAAAAACATTTGTCAGATGGAACCATATCCCTGCACATCACCATCTCCGGAATTCCACTCTTCAATCCTATGTCTTCGTCTCAATTTGTGGCCTACTAGAGACTTGTTGACCACGAGAAAGATCATCTCAGTGGATCAGAACTTCTGTTGCTTCTGTCAGGATTGCTCATGTCGAGAAACCCTTGAACATCTGACCTCACTCTGCCCTGCCCTTACTGCGGTGCGATTGACACATTTTTCAAAATATTGTTCACATCTTGATTCATTGAATGTAGAGATGCGATCGACTATCATTTTATGTACATCTTCAACTTCTATTCACATTGCTACTGTAACATTTTTGAATGCATTATGTTAGATCAATCTGATTTGGCAGGACACTCGAATTTATGTTCTAAGCTATGAACAGTTTTAACTATAATCATTTCACTCCCTCTAGGTAATTCTTGGTTTTTTTTTGCTTGGACTGTTATATGTTTCTTAGTTTTTTTTATCATGATATGATTTTATGTTAAAAGTATTGAAAAGTTGATTAAGTTCAGCTGACTCAATAAAAATAAAAAAAATAAATAAAAAGAAAGGGCATCCTAGTTTGTAGTCCAAGTGTGAGTTTGACTGTACTGCCGTTTTAGGGAGAGAGGCAGTTAACATGGTTGGAGCAGTTGAGGTGGTAGGAGCATCATAAGAGTTTCACCAAATAAAATGTCCTTTGCCGGTTTACTTCTCAAGTTATATATGGTGTGTATAATAAAATCTGGGGAAATCCAAAGGCACAGAAGGCGGCAGTTTTGTACTAAAGCAAACAAGACATACGTAAATGGGTAAACCAACACGAACTGTCAGCCAAGTGGGGGACTCACCGCTTCTTACTCAATATCCTCATTGACCAATGTAAAAGCAAGTTTTCTCGATAAGACCGGTTAACAGGTGACCACCAGTCTGAATACCAGAAGTAAGGGATGAATATAAGCAGCCTCTCCGTCAAACACCTCAGACCGCCCTTGCCCACTTCCTAGCTGCACAGAACATGGAACACACAGCACGACACAGCGCGACACAGCGTGACACACTGTGTGCGCTCCATGCTTGCCTGGGGTTTAAATGGAAAAGCACTTATCTTTCTTCGTTGATAGAAACAACAGACTCAAAGTGTAAGAGACTCCCAGTGCTGCTGCTTTTCAATCCACGGAAAACACAGCTCAACACACTGATTACAGCAGCCAATTTCAGCAGCAATTGAATCAGTTTGCTCGCTCTTTATTATAACTTTCAAGAGCAGCAGGAGTTGAAAAAATACTTTTTTACATACAGGTGCCAGATTACTACCAAAGACATTGAACAATTTTCTCTCCCTAATGTGACCACCGCCACTGGTACTGCACACATGCTGCTGAGGAAATTTAAAATAGGGCATCTTCAAAACATCCCAGCACAAAGTGTCAGGTATTCTGCAATAAGCTCCTCTAGCAGGAAGTTTGCAGAGATCAGTGATGGATATGGCTTCGCAGTCTTTTCACACGATGAATCCGGGCTGCAGAAACAGCCCACTACACAAAGTATGTGACCACGTGATTTAAAACGTGCAGATGATCTTATGTCCCAAGATCAGTGCATGTTCTTGCAGTCAGGGGGCACACAATAGGTTTCAGACCTTTCTATGCTTTCTGGAAATCCTCCCAGAGTGAAACACATCTCTAGAGAGAAATCCTCCTTTGTCCCAGATGGTGAGAAGAGCAAACTACCAGTATGGCATGTTTGTCAGTTAACCCATAATCATCAGGAAATGCCTCTAAAACACGGAAAATGATATGATTATTGTCAACACTTGAGGTTCTAATTTAATAGATTTCAGATACGAATGTGGTTTGTGTCTTACCATGAATTCTATAAAGGAGACATTGAATAATGAACTCCGAGCTGCCATTGGTATCCCTAGAAGGGAACACATCTCAGCTGCCAGGAAACAAGCCCATTGGTTACCCGTCAAAGAAAACGTCATATTCAAATTACTATCCCTCACCCATAAATGCATCCACCACGAAGCACCGCAATACCTGTCTCAGAGGTTCACCAGACCACTCGCAGAAAGACCAATCAGAACCCCATACACCAATCTACTCTAAGTGCCCAAGGTCACAAAAGCACGAGCGGGAGGCTCCAGCTTCTGCTTCATTGCTGCAACCCAGAGGAACTCCCTTCCACACAACCTCAGAGGGATCTCATCCCACCCAGCCTTCCGCAAAGAAATAAAAGAAGACTGTTTATCTGAAATCTATCAGTATCCACCCATAGGGCTCTAAATGAGTTCAATTGCCCTGCATGTATCACTGCTTCCTATCCAAATAACTGTAATGTGTGTACATTGTTGGGGGGCGGTCCTGAGCCCCCCTGTTGCGTTCCCGTAAGCCCCAGCCCCGAAAGGAGACACAGACACAGCCTTTCGGTTTGGGCTTCCCGGTCGCTCTGCTCGCGGCCGGGAACGCCCCTTTATTTATACACTAGGCGGCGGCGTGCTACGTCACTCCGCCGCGTACGCCCGTCACTGCAGGCAACGCCACACTCCTCCTTTTTCGGGAGGAACCACAAAACAGTCCTTTTAATGATCATTATGTTTTAACACACACCACTATGCTACAAAACCCCACTGCACACCCAACACCCCTTTATTGTCAACCACCCGGATCCCTGCGTCACAATTTACACACTAAGTGTCCAAGAACATACTCATTGAGGTAAGCATGTTTCCCTCGCCCAGCCCTCTGGGGGTACCTCCTGCCTACCTCCGGCCCGCGGTGTCCCTCAGCTGCGGCTCCCCGGATTGGGGAGTCTGGGAGCTCGTCCCGGAAGTCACCGTCGCCGGGGTCCTCTGGTGGGTCAGGTTCCCGTGGAGTGTCAGTCCGGGGATCACCCAGTTTCTTGAAAAAACTCACATTCCGGGTAATGGCAGTTCGCCCATCCGAGGCCGTCACCATGGACCCCTTGACGGCCACCACATCCAAAGGCTCGGGTTCATAGGGAAGCGAGAGCTTCCCATGGGGGTGTCAGTTGCGGACCAGAACTTCGTCTCCCGGCTCCAACCGTTGGGGCCGGAGACCCCGTCGTAGGTTTTCCTGGTCAACCCTTGTTCTCCTCTCCGTCGCAACCCGCTGATCGTCAATCACTCCCGGTTCCTTCTCCCCCACCTCTGGGAGCAGACCCCGGGGACATCTTTTGAACAGCGCTTCCGCAGGAGCCACTCCAGTTGAAGCATGCGGGGTGGTTCGATACACCCGCAGGAATTGGTACAGGGCCTGTTGAAGGGGTTGACCCTGTCCCTGGGCAATCCGGAATGTCTTGTTCAAAGTCCGCATGAGCCTCTCTGCGTCGCCATTAGCTCGGGGCCACAGCGGGGACACCTTGCTGTGCTGCACCCCGCAGCTCTCCATTAGCTCGGAGAACCGCTCACTTTGGAAGGGAGCCCCGTTGTCTGAGCACAGGGTGTGAGGAAACCCGTGGGCTGCAAAGATCTTCTCCACCGCCACCACCACATGCTCAAACGCCACAGACTCGACGAACTCCACCTCTGGATATCTGGAGTACTCGTCAACAATGGCCAGGAAGTGGGTGCCCACCGACGTCGATCCAAAATCCGCGTGGACGACCTCCCAGGGCCGGGTACCTCGAGGCATCACTTCTATTTCGGGCTCCCGTTGCAGAGGAGAAGCTGCCTGGCACCACTCGCATGCCGCCACAAAGTCATCAACCTTCCTTTCTAGTTCTGGAAACCAGACTTTCAGCCGGAGTCGCGCCTTGGTCTTGGCCGCGCCTTGGTGTCCATGGTGTGCCAGGGTGATTACCTCCCTCACTTTTGACAGGGGTACGACAATCCGGTCACCGCGGAGCAGAAGGCCCGACTCCGAAAACGACAACTCATCTTTGACCTTCCACAGCTGTTCAAGCGTTGTCTTGGCCTCATGCGTCCGCCCGGCCACTGCCTCAAGGACGGACTTCCAGGTCCCGTGTTGCATCGAGTGCCTTAATACTTGAAAGCACTCATCCTGGGCCGCCGCGGCCTCCAGCTCCGCCAGCGGCATCGCATTTGGTGTGGCCGCCTCTACCACCATCTGCACATGGTTGTCAGCCTCCTCCTCACAGGCATCGTGCCCCTCTCCCCCGCGCACCCCCGGGTGGCGGGACAGGTAGTCTGCCGCTTTGTTGGCCCCAGGCCGGTACACCAGGGTGACAGAATATTCAAGGAGGGCGAGCATCCACCTCTCAATCCTTGCTGGCGGCTTCGACGATGACCCCACCAGAATCGGGAGCAGCGGCTTGTGATCGGTGACCACCGTCACCGGACAACCCAGGACATAGAGTCGAAAATGTCTGCAGCCCCACAGCACCGCCAGGGCCTCCCGCTCGATCTAGGAGTACCTCTGCTCAGTCTCTGATAGTGCCTTACTGGCATATGCCACTGGTCGAACTCCCCCGTTGCTGTCCACCTGAGTCAGCACGGCCCCCAGGCCAAAAGGACTGGCGTCAACAACGATCTCCGACTCCAGGGCTGGGTCAAAGAACGCCATGGTGTCTTCCGTTGTGAGGGCTGCTTTGATGTCCTCGAAGGCGGCCTGCTCAAGTGGGCCCCAGTGCCACGCTGACTCTTTCTTTGTCAGCGCCCGGAGTGGTTCCGACCTGGAGGCGAGGTTCTGGATGAAACGTCCACAGTAGGTCACCATTCCCAGAAAACTCCTCACCTCTGACACTGACTCTGGGGGCTGTGCCGCCTTAATGTCCTGGACCTTTCTCGGATCAGGCGAGACCCCTCCTTCCTTAAACACGAACCCGAAGAATTCGATGGAAGTACGCATGAACTCGCACTTTTCCTTATGCAGGGTAAGGCCCAGAGATTGGAGTCGTTCCAGTGTTTTGCCCAACCTCCTCATGTGAGCAACTTCCGTTTTGGCAAACACCAGGATGTCGTCGCTGATGTTGAGGACACCCTCGAGATCTGCCAGGGCGCCCCTGATGATGTTCTGGAACACCTCCGCCGCAGATGACACTCCAAAACTCAGCCTTTTGTACCGGTACAACCCCCGGTGGGTGGTAAACGTCGTTATATACCTGGACTCCGGGTGAAGAACGACCTGATGGTAACGAGCTCGGAGGTCCAGTTTTGAGAAGAACCTCGCCCCCTGCACTTCCGCAATTATGTCGTCGATCGTGGGAGTGAGATGCCGCTCCCTCTTTATTGCCTTGTTGGGGAGCCTCATGTCGACACAGATGCGGACCGCATCAGGCTGCTTCGGCTTTCTGGCCACCACGATCGGGGACACCAAGGGGGTTGGGCCCTCCACCTTTTCGATAATGTCTAGTTTTACCAGACTGTCCAGCTCCTTGTCCACTTGCTCTCTCAGATGAAACGGTACCCTGCGATGTTTCAGGGCGATCGGTTGGACCGATTCATCAATGTGAAGCCTGACCGGTTCGCCGGTCATCTTCCCGATCCCACTGAAGAGTGCTGCGTACTTGACCAGAAGGTCATTGATGTCTTCCACGTATACTGAATAGGCGAAGCTGACGATCCCCAGGGCCTCGGCGGCCGCACAGCTGAGCAGGGTGTTGTCACTCACCGGGGTGACGTAGAAGCGAGCCTTGATCTGTGCGCCGTCATGCTCCACCCGGGCTACAAAGGCACCATCCAGTGGTATCGGTTCCAGCCCTCCAAACGCAAAGATGCGAGCTTTCGGTGCGTCCAGCCCCGGGAGGGGATCAAGCTTGTCATAATGTCCTCTGGCCATTACATTCACGGAGGCCCCCGTATCCACGAGCACCGGGACTGGGGAGTGGTTAACCTCTACCACACATCTGGGCTGCCTCCGGCTCTTCCTTTTCAGAACCTCCACACTCGAGACGAAGAAGATGTTCTCTTCGTCCTCCTCCTCGGCACCCTCCACCTGGGGATCCACCTCTCCCTGATCCACGTGGGCCACATTTGTCGGCGGGTTCTGGCGTGGGGGCCACTTCCTTGGCTGGCCTCTCGGCACCATCACGGGCAGGGCTGCACGGCATACCCTCGAAAAGTGGTCGGCTAATCCACACCTCCCACAGGTTTTTCCAACCGCCGGACACTCTGTCGGGTGAGGGAGGTCGTATCCGCACTTCCGGCACGACTCTGCAGCTCTGCCTGCCTTGTCACGGGGCCCTCCACCGGGACGTCTCATGCCTCTTCCGCCTCGCCACACCGCACACACCTCCTCCGATCGCACTGACCGGGACCCTGCCTCCATCTTGTTGGCCCGAGCCTCTGCCACCTCATGGCACCGGCCGAGCTCCAATATGCGGGGCAGAGTGATGCCTGGCTCTCTGAGGACCTGCCTTCTGAGTTTGCCGGACGAGCATGCCTGGATAAGCATCGTGTGCATCATATCTTCTGCGTCCGTCCATGCACATTCAAGAGAGAGGCGGCGCAAACGGCCATAGAAGGTGTCCAGTGTCTCATTGTCCTTCTGTTTGGCCGACAGCATAACAAATCTCTCAAAGTCCACATTGGCAAGGGGGAGGAAATGCGCAAGGAGCGCCGCCTTAGCCGCTTCATAGGAGGCATTAGCAGGTGTGAGGGATTCAAATATCTCCTGGACCACAGGTCCTGCGGAATACAGCATGGTGGCCACTCTGCTGTCATCGTCCGTCACCTGAGAGGCTCTGAAATACATGTCCAGGCGACTTATCCACCTTCTCCACCGGGGGCCCATGCTCGACGGAGGCCCTGATGCATCAAACTCGGGAATGGGCTGCAGAGCAGCGTGGGCCGCAGGAGCTCTCGCCTGAGCCATGATGGGGATCCCAGGTTGGACAGCTGGCAGCACTGCGGGAGGTCCTGGCAGGGGCAACTGTGGAGCCGGTGGCGGCTGTTGCATTGGACTTACTGGAGGCTGCCCAAACAATTGAAGGTTTGGCGCAGTCCCTGCCCCGTCATCCGAATCTCCAGAGTCACTCATAGGACCGAGCGCACAGGCACCCCCACTAGTTATCCTGGGGGCCGCAACTCAGCCACGCTACACCACCCACAGTATGAGGGCCTTCAATCAGTCACATCAGATGTCAAGTACCCACGTGGGATGGGCACCAGCTCCCAAATCCGTACTTCCCTGATGATGAAGAGGACGAAGAAGAAGCCACAGCGACTTGATGATGAAAGGGATGAAGAAGATTGCAGTCTCCACCCACTGGCGTCCACCACTGACCTGGTAGTTCCAAAAATTAAGCCATGAGTATGGAGTAGGCTAAGCAAGTCCAGCCATATTAACCCTTCTCCCGGCTTTCACACGACGTAGTTACACCAAAACTACACAAAAATCCACAATCCAAACATGGGTGTGCAGATCAAGCTGCCTGTAAGCAGAATTGGCAAAAATTAGGCCCGGATTCACTTCCCCTCACCAACCGGAGCTCGGAGAACATCCACGGCCTGTCACACAAAATGGCCGTCGGCCGCGTGTACGAGCCGCAGCCACGGCGTAACACGGAGCATCCAGGCGCTCCGCGTATGCAGAAAAAATTTCGGAAGCCTGCACCGCCGGGCCCGGGCATCCGCACTCGCTCGTCGCCACTGTTGGGGGGCGGTCCTGAGCCCCCCCGTTGCGTTCCCGTAAGCCCCAGCCCCGAAAGGAGACACAGACACAGCCTTTCGGTTCAGGCTTCCCGGTCGCTCTGCTCGCGGCCGGGAACGCCCCTTTATTTATACACTAGGCGGCGGCGTGCTACGTCACGCCGCCGCGTACGCCCGTCACTGCGGGCAACGCCACATACATTGTCATCCATGTAACCTGCTCCAAACCTGCTACGCCTCATGTACCCAGTAGCAATGTCGTAACCTGTAACTAAGTCACTCTCTTGTAACAGCGCGTCGATGCCCCTGGGCTGCCAGTGTGCTTTGTAAATGCAAATAAATAAAAACATAAACATATATATATAATTCTCAGTAATATGGAATTGGAAACCCACTAATGTGTTCATTTCACAAGTCTCCAGAATGCAAAAACATTTGTAAAAACCTGGCGTAAAAGGGTTACACCAGGTTTCTGCACATATTGCTACTCTTTTGGAGGATTTTGTTATTTTGGCATGTGGAGAAAGAACACGGAACATAATTACTATTTCCACAGGCTCCATTCATGTATAGAATTCCTATGGAATCCATCTGTTTTAACACTTGCTAAAAACAGGCCGACCCCATAGGAATCTATTGTAAAAGCCTCCTGCAAGTGCTTTCACCAGGGTAAACACCTGTTTGCATGTTCGACCAAAATTGCACACAGAGAGGACCAAGGTGCACTGAAGTGCAATCGTATGCACTCCCCTCCTTGCAATTTGCTTTTTAAGAAAACGCACCTATGAGAATGTTACTTACCATTTCGTACTCCTTAATTTTTAACAATATGACATCTTACGTTAAGTATTGACATCGTGCTTCAATCGCTCTCTTCTATGGTTGCGATAGGCTAACGTGCCTCAAAAGTATATTCTTAATTGTGAATTTAAGGTGCCAGCTTCGCAGCCTTTGAAATTGAATTCTTGCAATTATGAAGCAAGTGAGCCACAGGCTGCAGCAGCGCTGCACGATTTCTCAGACTGCTCTAATGCGTCTTAACCTTGCTCTGGAGGAGCTGCCTGAGGGTTTGAAGGTTTTCAATTTGAGATGCCCTTTCAATTATTGGCTTCCCTCTTCAAAGAGGTCTCCAATTAATGGCTCATGGAGAAGTGATTTTAGTGAGGTGGAACCTGCCCACGGGGAATTTGACTGTGTCAAGAAACTCAGTTTAGGAAAGGACAACGAGTTGCCCTTAGAAAGTCACATTTTAATCACATTTTGTATTTAATGATATTTAAGTTATGAGAGCGTATAATTACAAAATGAAAACCCCTGATTGGCATAAATTGAAACGGAATTTCATATGAAAAATGACATAGCGACAGATGGTTGTAATCAATCAGAAAATGTATCATTATAAAAGTTAGTGTTACCTTGCAGCTTCGTGGGGCATTGGAGTGGCCAGACATCATAAATAAATAGTATAATCAACAAATTGTCATGAGAAAAAGATGTCCCCTCATGGGATGCTGTTATATTGTAGGATGTAGTCTTAGCAAGGATGACGCAGGAAGGCGCTATGCCAAAGGCGTTGTTCTTTATTCCAAATACTTGTTGTGCAATTCCAGTTACACTAAAGATATACATACACCGAGGAGGCATCCACAGGCCACCCTGGTTCATAGCTCAGCCCCACCTGACATAAACATAGAACATTCCTTAAAATCACTCACCCAACATTCTCTGAGATGCTCATGGCACATCAGTATTCCATCTTTCAGTCATGATGGACAGAAGGACAGGCAGGACACGACTCAACTCACATTGTTACCTTTCACACAACAAACACACACTCGAACATGCATCTCCAGTCTCAGACCCACTTACTGGCCTACTTACAAAACAACAGGAATGCCCCACAGCATATGGACAGGAAGGTCACAGGCACACAGCCTGGTAAGACCCGGCTGACTAGCTAGCCCCTTGAGGAATTCACTAGTCCCTGCAGAACCCTTTTGCAGTGTTGAGGCAAGAAATTGCAGTTTTCAGAGGTTGGTGGCATCCACGCAGGGGGAATTCCACACTGGGCTATCAGGACAAGTATATGTGTGTACTGTAACATGCAAGTGCCCGCTCAGGGGCTACACAACACAAATGTTCCTATCTATTGTTTACTCCCACTGCAACCTCCAACTTTGCAGCCAAGTACAAGGAACAGCTTAAAGTGGGGTATATGCTAAAAGGAATCCTCGAATGTGTTCACCTCGCCCCAGCGTTGTTGATTTTCATTAAATAATACAATTATACACATAATTCATCTCAGAGAGGGTGGTCTGCTCATCAACACCTCCCCCTTTCAGAAAGCTCCATGTCAAAAGCATAGTGTGCACCTATGCCCTGCTGCACCAGTCTCCCTGATCTGCCACTCCTGCTTTAGGGTGGCAGAGAGCAGGTTCAGAGGTCACAGGCGCCCTGGTTAAAGACCTTGTTGAACTTGTTTCTGTGTCTCGTAGAGTTATATTCCTTCCAGCCTCACCACCACAAGAGAATTAAATACGTGCATCAGCATAACAACCCAGCAAACCAGGCTAATGCACAGGGGCATTGCTAGGGGTGGGGGGGCAAAGGGGCTATAGCCCCTGATCTTTTGGTTGTAGCCCTGGAGAGAATCTCAGGAGCTACAGCCAAAAGACTAGCTAGCCCCCAGTCCCAATAGTCCTGACATCAGCATAGCCCCGGGTCTTTTCCAGACCTAGCAACTCCCCTGCTAATGTATCAGAAACTACCTTGGCCGCTAACACTCTGCCTGTCACTCCTTTACCAACACAGAAAACTCCTGCAAAAGACACCTTCATTA
Organism: Ambystoma mexicanum; assembly: GCF_040938575.1. NCBI lineage: Eukaryota > Metazoa > Chordata > Amphibia > Caudata > Ambystomatidae > Ambystoma > Ambystoma mexicanum. Next base: position 919,955,581 of record NC_090932.1, on the reverse strand, counting down.
AACCACGCCTTGACATTGCTGATTTTATAACTTCTGAAAAGCTTGACTTCCTTGCTGTTACGGAAATGTGGCTAAATGCAGCATCTGGCCCCTCCCTGGCTCTCGCCATACCTAATGACTATGCTATTATTAGATGTGACAGAAACAATAAACAGGTGAAGTGAGGCGGCCTAGCCTTCATCTTCTAAAACTCTATTGACATCAGAGTCATTCAGGATTTACAAATCCCCTCTGCTGAATCCCTGTCCATCAAACTTCCATTATCGCCCAACCATACAGCAACAGTGCACCTTATCTACCGACCGCCAGGACCTATATCCACATACACTGAGGACATTGTGTCCCTTATATCCACCAATACCAAACTTAATTCACAAAGTATCCTACTTGGGGAGTTCAACCTTGGATTTAATGACCCCTTGAATACTAATGCCATTGACCTAGCCAACACCCTATCAGACCTTGGTCACACCCACATCATTCACGAGACTACTCACATCAAAGGAAGAACATTGGACTGGCTTATTAACCTTAATTGCACGATCGACCTGCTATCTAACGAACCATGTATTTGGTCCGATCACCACAAAATAACTTTCTCCATCAAATCTACTACTCTATGCCCTGCACCAATCATTGTACCAGCCACTTACACTAGGAATAAGAAAGACATTACGCCTGATGAACTTCTTCCCTTAATACTCCCTCTTCTTAACAATACTTCTACGTCTGACCCCACAGTCCTTGTGGACACTTACAATCAAGTAATACTTAAAGCACTGAATTCCATCGCCCCTCTAAAATTGCGGAAACCTAAACCCCAATGTCATCTGAATTCATGGTTCACGCCGCACCTTAGGGAATTGCGCAAAATTAAAAGAACTGCAGAAGCACATTGGAATAAGTGTCCTTCAGTAACTAATAAGAATGAGCTGACCTTAGCATCCTCTAACTACAAAAAGGCCATTATACTTGCTAAAAAAGACACGTACAACATAAGGATCATACAAGCGGAATCAAACACAAAATAACTCTTTAAGATACTAAAAGAACTAGAATCTCCTATCGCCTCTATTGACAAATGTATCACTGATGCACTATGGTGCACTAACATCCAGAAGGCTCTTCTGGATAAAATCGCCTTGCTACAATCTAAAATTAACGCAAAAAAATGCATACTACTCTCTGACCCTAATTACAAGCAATTTCCTAGCAAGACCTCCACATGTGAGCCTACCTGCAAACCATTCAGCTTTTCACCTCTGTCAACTTGGGAAGTGGAAAATATTATTAGGAAAGTCAAACCATCCAATTGCCAAGGTGACGTCTGCCCCGCCCCTACCATCAAAGCAGCTGCACACGACCTTGCGCCATGTATTTCCAACCATATCAATGCTTCATTCAAAACTGGAATAGTGCCTGACAATTTAAAAGACGCCTGGGTCATTCATCTTATCAAAAAACCAACTCTTGACCCTGCCAACCCATCTAATTATAGGCCTATAACAACTGTACCTTTTTTAGTAAAAAATACTGGATAGAGCAGCTTACCTGCAAATACAGATGTACTTAGAATCTAACAATCTATTGGGACTGAGGCAATCAGGTTTCTGTCCTAGACACGGTACGGAAACTGCACAAATTCAAGCACTAAAAGACAATGGTAAACTAGCACTCCTCTTACTGCTTGATCTGTCAGCAGCATTTGATTTGGTCGATTACCAAACGCTCTGTCACCATCTGAAATCCGCTGCTCATTTCTCCGACTCAGCCACATCGTGGATCAGTTCCTTCCTGGCCAATAGAACTATGAGGGTCTTCTCTTCTACTGACTCTGCTGAACCCTCCCCGGTACCTTGTGGGGTTCCACAAGGATCTTGTGTGTCTCCTACGGTATACAATGTCTTTACTAAGCCCCTATTTGACATACTTGACTATCTGGGTGTTACGTATACTAACAATGCGGACGACACCCAGATACTCATTCCCATCTCTGTAGACTATGCAACTGACAGCAAAACCCTCAACGAAATCTATCCAGTGATACAAGCATGGATGGCGCAACATGGTCTTTGTCTAAATGACGAAAAAAATGAGCTGCTAATCCTTGGTACACATGCCTTCAAATAATTTACTATAAATGGTAACTCCATCACCTTCTCCAACAATACCAAAACACTAGGCATTTACCTTGACGCTAACTTATCCTTCTCCAGATAAACCAATGCAGTTGCATCAGCTTCCGCATATACATGCAAACTCATTACTGCTTGTAGACCATTCATTACCACACCTAATCGCATCACACATGCTAGAACGCTAGTTCTGTCCAAAATTGATTATTGTAACGCCCTCTACTTAGGTATGAGCAATAAAAACATTAACAAGTTACTTGTAATTCAGAATAACGCCATCAGGGCTGCCCTTAACATCCCATAGAAATTACATATCTCGGAGACCAGACACAACTTGCGCTGGCTCCCGGTTGAGCACAGAATATCGCTTAAAACTCTTGCTCTAACACACCAAGCTAGGGCCAACCTCGCTCCATCCTACCTTACCAACCAACTCACCTCACACACGTCCTCAAGACTACTTAGAGCGGCCCAAATGAATACAATGTCCATACCGAGATTCAAACTCCATAAGTCAGGAGGTACTAGTTTCCCCGTACTGGCATCTAAGCTATGGAACACACTCCCTGTGTCACTAAGATCTGAACCCTCTTTCCACTTATTCAAGCGTAATACAAATGCTGGCTTCAGGACATGGACACAATGACAGTCTAACTTCCTTAGATTCCTGTTTTTAGTCTTCTTTACTGTACTTATACTTATTTATTTGCTTATCATTACTGACTTGTCTGCTATTTCTATAACTGTGTAAATTGAGCCTGAGCCTCCTGCCTGGTCTCAACCTATTTTCCTTATCTACTGTATGTAACGGTAACTGTAACATTCTGTAACCTATATGTAAGTTGATGCGCCTGGTTGCCTATGGGCCTGGTTGTGCTTTACAAATAAACAAATACAGATACAAATATTGCAAATGAATTAAAGTGCATATATTTTTAGATTCTTGATCGGACATTCCTTTATTTTCAACTATTGTATTATTTCTGTTTGGGTTGCTACTGTTGCACATTGAGACCCCTTCTAAGCGTACAGCCTTCCCTCTGCCCATGTTACCAGAAAAGACGAAGGAGGTTTATCTGAACAGGTTATCATGCCTTGTTCTATCGAGAGAGGGGCGCCCGCTACCTTTGTAAAGCAAATTTCAAGGAACCTGGGATTGGTAACCCTATTGGTAACCCTAGGTCTCCTGGGGGCAACCAGACGTGGTCTCCCTCTCACTGTGCTTAGAGAGGCATCAGCTTCACCTCACTGATGATCCCCAACAAGGGTGAAACACGTGTATGGGGTTGCTGGTGGTACTCTCGTTCAGGTTGGAATTGCCATTGCATTTCGGTGCTGGACTGCCCCTGGGCAGGACAAAGACTGATATGCAAATGGATATTTCCCATCTGTGAAAGGCACAGTGAGAAAAAGCAGTGGCTGCGAACTCTCAAGTGGTTAATAACCACTGAACAGGTTATCATGCCTTGTTCTATCGAGAGAGGGGCGCCCGCTACCTTTGTAAAGCAAATTTCAAGGAACCTGGGATTGGTAACCCTAGGTCTCCTGGGGGCAACCAGACGTGGTCTCCCTCTCACTGTGCTTAGAGAGGCATCAGCTTCACCTCACTGATGATCCGCAACAAGGGTGAAACACGTGTATGGGGTTGCTGGTGGTACTCTCGTTCAGGTTGGAATTGCCATTGCATTTCAGTGCTGGACTGCCCCTGGGCAGGACAAAGACTGATATGCAAATGGATATTTCCCATCTGTGAAAGGCACAGTGAGAAAAAGCAGTGGCTGCGAACTCTCAAGTGGTTAATAACCACTGAACAGGTTATCATGCCTTGTTCTATCGAGAGAGGGGCGCCCGCTACCTTTGTAAAGCAAATTTCAAGGAACCTGGGATTGGTAACCCTAGGTCTCCTGGGGGCAACCAGACGTGGTCTCCCTCTCACGGTGCTTAGAGAGGCATCAGCTTCACCTCACTGATGATCCCGAACAAGGGTGAAACACGTGTATGGGGTTGCTGGTGGTACTCTCGTTCAGGTTGGAATTGCCATTGCATTTCGGTGCTGGACTGCCCCTGGGCAGGACAAAGACTGATATGCAAATGGATATTTCCCATCTGTGAAAGGCACAGTGAGAAAAAGCAGTGGCTGCGAACTCTCAAGTGGTTAATAACCACTGAACAGGTTATCATGCCTTGTTCTATCGAGAGAGGGGCGCCCGCTACCTTTGTAAAGCAAATTTCAAGGAACCTGGGATTGGTAACCCTAGGTCTCCTGGGGGCAACCAGACGTGGTCTCCCTCTCACTGTGCTTAGAGAGGCATCAGCTTCACCTCACTGATGATCCCCAACAAGGATGAAACACGTGTATGGGGTTGCTGGTGGTACTCTCGTTCAGGTTGGAATTGCCATTGCATTTCAGTGCTGGACTGCCCCTGGGCAGGACAAAGACTGATATGCAAATGGATATTTCCCATCTGTGAAAGGCACAGTGAGAAAAAGCAGTGGCTGCGAACTCTCAAGTGGTTAATAACCACTGAACAGGTTATCATGCCTTGTTCTATCGAGAAAGGGGCGCCCGCTACCTTTGTAAAGCAAGTTATCTTTTAACTATGCCTCTTTTGCCTGCTGGATTGGGATCACTCTTGGTTACTAGAAGTGTGAGGCTGAGTAAGCGGTTTAGCCACTACTTATCCTTGTACATCTGCAGAATAGAAGTCATGTTGTCACAGGAACCTGCTGAAATATCCTGCACGTCGATCACTGCGGGGATGGAGCTTACTGGCATAGGTAAAAAAAATGATTCTCATCCTCCAAGGGCCTTTCTCTCTCTCACACAAGTATCCTCGCTCAGTGTTGCTGTGCTGCTCCCTGAAGGGAAAAATAGGGGTCTGCCCACACTTCCTGACATCCCCAATACCTACCAATACCTCTGACCTCCTGTTTCCACTTCCACAAATTATCTATCAAAGAAGTTGAAAAAGCTATCCTCACACTCAAACCGTCTAATTGCCATGGCGACCCATGCCCTGCCCAAATCATAAAAGATGCTGCCCGCAAACTCTCCCCCTTCATCACTAAACTCATAAACGCCTCATTCACATCAGGCACCATACCCAGTAACCTGAAACACTCTTGGGTCCTCCCCCTCCTTAAAAAACTAACCCTCGACCCTTCCATCCCCACTAACTATCGCCCCATAACCACAGTGCCATTCCTACTTACAATTTTGGACAAAATAGCATACTTACAAATCCTGCATCATCTGGAACAAAACCACTTACGAGGAGTTCACCAGTCTGGCCTCAGACCTCAGCATGGTACTGAGACTGCGCTCATAGACCTCAAGGCACACTGAGAGACAAAGGTAAGACAGCACTCTTGCTTCTCCTCAACCTCTCAGCCACATTTGATTTGGTAGACCACTCGATACTTTGCAACCACCTGGTCTCCGAGGCCTGCTTCTCTGAGGAGGCAGTCGCCTGGATCCAGTCCTTCCTTGATAACAGGACAATGCAAGGTTTCTCTCCTCTAGCAGCTGCGGACCCTGCCCCTATATCGTGTGGTGTACCTCAGGGCTCCTGCGTATCTCCTACTCTGTAAAACATTTTCACAAAGCCCCTTTTTGATGATCTAGATGGTCTAGGTATCACCTACACGAATTATGCAGATGATACACAGATCCTCATCCCGTTGACGGGAGATTACGACAAGGATTTGGCCTTTGTGAACAGAGTATACCTCATCATCCAGGCATGGATGGCATCTCACGGTCTATGCCTGAATGATGACAAAACAGAACTCCTCATTCTAGGTACCCCATCTAACATAAAAAAAATTAGGCCCTAACTACACATCTTTCATAATTGACAACAACAACATTATGGTGGCTAAGGCAGTCAAAACCCTTTGGTTTCTATATAGACTCTATGTGCTTACCTTAGGTAAACAAGTAAATGCTATGGCCTCAGCCACTTCCTACAGCTGCAAGCTAATCAGAGCAGCCAAGCCCTTTCTATCACGCAACAAATGCATTATCTTAGCGAGAGCCCTATTCTTATCTAAACTGGACTATTGCAATGTCTTCTATATAGGCAGCAACAAATACATTACGTCCAAAATCCAGACCCTTCAAAACAATGCATTGAGAGCAGCTTTAACCTTCCCTAAAAATGCCCATATATCTGACTTTAGGAGATCCGTCAACTGGCTATCTACGAAAGACAAAATCCTCCTCAAAACTGCTTCCCTGACTCCGAAATGTTTTAACCCCTCAGCCCCTCAATACCTCACAGCCAGATTCACTAGACTAACAGCCTCCCGCCCTTTAAGAACAGTCAACTCCAACCTCCTACTAGTACCCAGATTTAAGCGTACTAAATCCGGTGGGAACAGCATAATACTGGAACTCCCTCCCCCCTGCCTTAAGGGAGGACTTACCCTACCTACAATTTAGATCTAGCCTCATTCACTGGCATAAGGAACAAGACATCTGACCTTACCCCACCTGCAAACTCCCAGTTTCTATTGCATACATGCGTCTGTAATGCTTTGTTATAGATACGTATCTCACACTTATTTTCAGTATTTATTGTATATACCTGCCTGTTTTTCATGCATACAGCACTGTAACCTTAGCTGTACCTTTCCTATCGATGTCTTATTTTTTGTATTTATTGTATATACTTGCCCATTTTCCATGCATACAGCATTGTAACCTTAGCTGTACCTATTCCTGTCTATGCAACATCAGCTTATCAACCATCTTCATGCCTTTGCGCCCTAACACCTCTGGGTCTGGTGCGCTATATAAGTAAATAAACAAACCGTATGTAACAAAATGTAAACACACGGTCAACCCCCCGGGGCCCATTAGAATTTCCTAAATCATTTGCTTGAAATATCCCCCCTCCCACATCAGTAAGACATTTTTTTGTTAGCAGCCTGCACAACAAACAGTTTTATGCGGGACCCCGGCGGCAAGTCTGTGGTACAATTCAATTCAGCACACATTTCCCGTTAGCACCAATGACTAGCTCCAGTCTTGGAAATGTGTTTAGTCGGCTTACTCCTCCATCAGAGCCACCAGAGAGGACAATCAAGCACCAACCTGTAGAGATAGCACAGAACCACAATGAGGTGGTCCGGGGAACCACCGCAAGAGAGACTGGGTTTGCTGTATACTTTTAATTGGTACTTATTCGGTCCGTAGTTTGGCTGATCTCATTTTCAAGCCATATATCCTAAACATTTGAGTGGAGAGTTGTGAATTATCATGGCTAAATCATGGATTTATAAGCCTTTATTCAAATACCCACGCAAAAAAACATATTTTATATTAATCATTTTAGGTATTAAAAAGTTGGTGAAAATTTGGCGTGAGTGTTCGGATTCGGCCACATCTAGTTCATTAGAAATTTGACGAAAGTTGAAGGATGAGAACAAACATTACAGATGCTAACATTTTTGCATTTTTCTATGTACATTTGGATATAATGTTAACTACTTAACTATACTGCTCCAACAGTATAATGCATGCACGTGTATAGATAGACTTCCTTGAAATCCATCTCTCTCTCACACACTTTCTCTCTCTCTCTCTCTCTTTCTCTCTCTCTCTCTCTCTCTCTCACACACACACACTCTCTCTCTCTTTCTCACTCTCCCAAAGAGATACAATTATTCAATAGTTGTAACATGGCAAGCTGGCTTTTCTTTTTAAATGTTACAATTGTCATTTCTAATGATGATTTCCACTATATATTATAGTAATAATAATCACTTAAAAAACTGAGCAAAGACCTTATCAAAACCTACATTAATGATATAAATGATTTTCTGATAGCAGGTTATCATTCCATTAACAACTTAACTATACTGCTTAAACAGTATAATGCATGGACATATATAGAGAGATTTCTTTGAAATCTATATACATTGCATATTAGCATATTATTTAATATGTTAGACAGAACACATTACAATAGTATTAGCACATAATACCTCAGTCTCTCTCTCTCTCTCTCTCTCTCTCTCTCTCTCTCTCTCTCTCTCCCTCTTTCTCTCTCTCTCTCTCTCTCTCTCTCTCTCTCTCTCTTTCTCTCTATCTATCTCTGTGCAAAGACCTTTATAAAAGAAAATCTACAATAATGATATACATTATTTTCTGATAGCAGGTTATCATTCCATTATTGACAACCTGGTGCACTACTAAATACTTTTTAAAAATATTATGAAAAGGCAATACGGGAACAAATGGCACATATGAGGGTTCCAGCCTGATTTCCATAGAATCAATTAGCATTTTGGGATCATAGAAATGAGTACAGGCGTGTATTCTTGAAAAAAGTATCTGTGATAAAAAGGTTGCACGCGTGGACTACTGGGTGCAAAATGTACACTGGTCTTGGTACTCATTTTCTTTCACAACACTCTAGCATTAAAATTGTTGTAACATTGAACTATATATACTTATTAGGCCAAACATAGAAGTATGTTTTGAGAATCTAATGAATGCAATATTGGTCACTCTTCCGGGGCCACATGGTTTCCCTAAGAAAATGTTTCCTTTTCCTTCGCAGAACGTTAGCCAGGTGTCTGGGTCAGGATGGCTGCACACATGCTCAGTTCTCACATGCACCAGCATTTCAAGAGACATGCTTGTAGGATACATTGGATTTTTTAGAATATGTATCATAACACATTATTATATAATATATCATCACATTGATTATGGGTGGACATTTATAGCACATTTTTGCATTGGTAGCACAACACAGGTTTCAAACCTTGACATTTCAACTATCCCTTTATACCTGTTCAAGCACTTCTAATTTCAATGAAACTTGAGGAGAAAACTTTTCACATTGTTTTCTTCAGAACAGGCACTGCAAATGTATTACGCTGGGTCAATTGACTTGGGCTATGCCTTCTACAGGACTATCTGTTCCCACGCATGTGCTATTGTTGTGGAAACTTGCACTGGTACTGGGTGAAGGTGGCACTGCTGCAGAAAGGGAATCCTTTGCAGTGTTTCTACCTGTGATGAAGTGGGCATGAAAATAGAATACTCATCTTGATGTTGTTCATGTTAGATTAAGTAATACACTTGTAAGGGTATACACCACGCACTGTATTTCTACTAGCAAGCCAAGGTGGTGAGTGCATTGCCGTTTGATGCATAGCATGATTAATTCATGTGATCTGTTCCAACAAAGACTTCTGCATGGTCAAGACAGATCTTGTGTTCTTCTCTATGGTGCCTGTGAAACACATAATTCCACTGTTAGTACTTGCAACTGCTGGCTAGGTGACAAATTGTCTTCCTGAGCCATAATGTGTATGGTCTTAGTAAGGGCAGAGCATGTGTGCATGTTTGTTTAGGCTTCAAATTAGCTGTCCTTGACTCTCTGCAATGCTCAACAGATAGAAATTAGCAAATGAAGGTTTTTTTGATGTGGATTTCTGTGGCTAAGCATCTTTCTTTAGTGTGACATCATGTCTCTTGTGTTACCTACATGCCAGTGATCAATTCACTAGACATAGGTCAAAGTATTGCACCATTGTCTTCAACTACCTATTAGATATGAAATCTTCTGCTTACAAATGTCCTTATGTGCCGCCTGCACTTCTATTACAACGCTTTTTTTTATTTAGCAAGGAACAGTATTATTATTTTTATGAATCATACCTTACACAAAGTAAAAGAAAATCTACATTAAATACAAATACAATTCCCAAAATATCAATTCATCGAATGAAGATCTGCACATGATACATACACATCTAAACATCAATATAACAATTCATTTGCAATGATCAAGATCTGCACATAATACACATCTAAAAGCATCAACATGCCTCAATTAATATGACATGATCAAGTCAAATGTAAAACTGTATCTAAAATGCAATTTCCTTGTCTAATCCCAAATTGCAGTTGATAAAAAATGTCTTATCTAACCAGGGCAATATTCAATGACACGTGTAATCCATTCATCAATCTCCCCGACATACTTAGTGAAATGCCAGCAGTTGCCGAGTGCAGAGATGGTCCCAAAACCTTATTCTAAGGGATGTCAATAGAAGGCCTTCACTTACAGCATGGAAGATAGTTTCTGAACAGTTCTTATCACACAATCTACATTTTCTTAACTCTTTCAGAATGCCCAATTCGGGTTCTATGACCTCTAAAGTTGGTAAACGGTTTAACCAAAATTTCATGTACGAAGTTCTGATATCCCGAGAACTAAGTATTTTCAAATAAGGTCTAATTGCAGTCATGGTTGAATACCAAAAAGCTGCACCTCAAAACAGTTTCATTCTCATTAAATTCCTACCTTCACCAACCTTATTCCACCTTCTTATCATCTTATTATTACCCATTTTGAGTCATCACCATTAAAACATACCTCAAGCATTAAGCCTTCACAACACTTTCTAACATTTTGGATATAGACATATGTTTTAGCTCTCTTTATCTCACCCAAAATTAGGCATAGGCTTGGACTCTCCATATCCATAACTTTATTATACAACCTAATGCATGTATTCACATACACAGATCACCAACATTGTAATCCCAGTTCCAATCTTATAATACTAGTTGATATGGATTTGGGTAAACCTGAAACCTCTTTCCAGATGCTCGCCTCCAAGCTATCAAAACATTTGAGGGAGTTGAGGGATACCACCTCAACTCCATATACGACCATTGCAGACACTTTGGTGCGATAGAACCCAATTAGTTATAATGTCAGAATAAGGCACACAATTTTCTCTTTATCGATTTCATCAATGAGATACAGGCCTTTACTTTTGCAACAATTTTTCCTTTTTGTTTCTTAAGACCATTCCTCATATAAAGAATTAGTTCTAAGTATGTATTTGATTCCACTTGTCTAATTCTTACATTATTGATGGTCACAAAAATACTGTTTTCTCTGTTTCTTATTACTTATCGTCATCATTTGGGATTTCTCTGCATTCATAATCAGTTTACTGTCCAGTAAAAAAGCGTCTCCCCATTTAGTGACCTCTGTAATTCTGCCAATGGGAACTCAAAAATGATGAAATCATCCACATAGGCTATGCAGTTGACTCTCAGACTATTCAATTTAGGGGGAAAGTGCCCCACTTTAAACTCTCATCCTACAAGTCCACTATATATAGGTTGAAAAGTGTTGGTGCAATCACGCAACCTGGGTGGACACCACTGCCTACTTGTTTTGCGCTCGATAAATCACCCTCCACATTGAACCATATTCTAATCTTTTTGTTAGTATTGTAAGGTCGGCCTAAAAACCTGATTAGCCAAAAAATCAATCAAATGAGCAATACAATTGCCGGAGTAGCAAGAAAAACAAAAGTGTATTACATGCCGTCTTGGGAATAATATCAGCATCATTCAACATATCATCATAAAATGGCAGTTTTTATAGGAGTGAGTGACATCATTGCTTTAACGATGGTACTAGATACATGTTAATTCTTATTTAGTGATTGGACAGTGATTGCTATCCCCTACCAGACATCAATACAATACCTAGCTCTATTGGTCTAAACTACCACTTGTGACCAATCTAATGACCTCTTCTTAACGATGACCTACTAATCAGGTTATCCAGTTTCTCCATTTTTATTGGTTGTTGTAAATTCTTATATTTTGCAACAATCAAATTAGGTCCCCATTGGCTATCCTACCTTGAGTCCTCCATGGTGGGTGTCTTCCCTCTTTCTTCCCCCTTCATTAACCGATCATTTTGTGAGGTAGGGCAACAAAAATGAATACATCATAATGTTCTCATTGGACACAAATTTTGGCATCTTCTGGTTGTTCTCAGACTTGTTACTGAACAAATGACAGCTAATATTGTGACTTCCCTTCGGAAACATGTGTCACTTTTCAGAACATTGATGCGATTTCTAAGTAAGTACGTGTGCATTTCACTTGTTGTTTTCGATGTGCACACACTTTGCCCTCGGCCGTATCCTTATGTTTACACGTGTACACAATACTTGCTGCAGCTGATTTGTACAAAGATTCTTGTCCCACTCAGCTCGCAGAACCATAGGCCCTCCTTGTTTATGCACCCAGGTCCGGTTCATTCCTGCTTGCCAGCAGCCAGCTAATTTCCATTTTTTAATCAGTTTCATCTCCAGGCACACAGCATTTTTGCAGTGTGATTGTTAGCCCTGGCTCTTATGTGGTACTGCGACCCACCAGGCTGGCACACAGCTACATGTCATCACGCTTTAATTAGTTTGCAACAGGGTTTATTGCCTCTCGTGGTAGAAGTGCTCCTGCAGTTCTTACTTTTTAACTTTGCATGGCTTTATTGGTATGTTCTTAGCCCCACTTTGACAAATGTGTTCTAGGCTAACATCATTCTTTGCTTGACAGTATATCAGGCGTACTTCCGCTGACACGACTCTCTCCGCTGCATTACCATCCAGGAGGCTACCCCATCAGATTTATTATTGGAGGGGGCCACCAAGAGCAGCGTTACGCTAATTACAGGTAACAATTGGCCGCTTTCATTAGGTTCTGTTGGCTAATGCAGTTATCCCTCTGGGCTTATGTGTGTTCCAATTGTTTTTCCACTCTTGACTAGTCACAGTTCCATTCGCGGTCCGACTCCAGCATACGACCCTTCCTTTCCATCCTGTATGGTAATGGCTACTTATACAAGGTTTGTTTAACTTATCATATCATAGCATGCTTATTCCCTTGTCATTCATTTGGTCATGGATTTTTTCTGCTGCTTGAGGGCTCTTTTGGTGGTTTATGACTGTCTTACCTTCACCCTCCGGCCTAAATGGTGCTCCCTATTTCTGTTATTATTTTTTACACTCTCAGGGTCGGTTTCCTCGCCTCTGGCTTTTCAAATAAAACTCTGTCACTGGGGTCGTTTTTAGGTATACTTCCCCAGCACAAATGTTTAGTTTTATTGGTCTGTAACAGGTGGCACATGGTGGTTGTACACAATCTATTGTTGAGTTCAGTTTATGAGATGGGGCACTGCCGCATATTTATGCAGTAATGCTCTTCTCTTGCAGCCTCTTGCCTTGTATCTCCTGATGAAGACGTTGTGCATTATACACTCTACGTCGAAACCGGTTGAGCTTACTCTTTAGGGATGTGATCTACATAACATTCTTTTTCTCAGATCCACCCTTGTGATAGATTGTTTTTAATGAGTTCTATTGCTGTATGTCAAATACATTTTAAACATTAAAATAATTAAACGGGATGTGATGAATGGTTGTCCCACTCCCATTGGTAATCAATGTTAATCAATTCAGTCATTTTTAGCCATTGTTGGTTGGTTGAATGTCACTATGTATGATGTATGGTTTGAATGCTGCACTATGAATGTCTGTTGAGATGGATTAATTTTAGCCAAGTATTATTTTCACTCATGTTGTCGTGTTATGTGATTTATTGATGTTCTTCAAAGTAGTCAGTGTCATTAATTGACTTTTTCGAATTTTTGTATCATGGTAAATAAAAAAAAAAAGATACATTTTTGTAAGCAACACAGTTTTGCTCTCTGGACATTTCTTCAGTTTCTCACTTTTCAGAACATTGCCATCCTTTCCCATCATGGGACTACATGATCTCATGTTACATATGTCTTGTGCTACTCCAGGACCATGTGTGAATCTTAAATATAGATCTACGTGTGGATGTGTGTGTGTGTGTGTGTGTGTGTGTGTGTAGATGGCTTACTTTGGTTTAATGAATATATGTGGGACAGTAGGTTCACTCATTTCCCCCTCCCTTCCATGATATTCTACTTTATTCCCTTCTTTTGCCTCTATTGATAAAGTACCCTTGTTGCTTGATACTTTCAGCGTCAATATAAATGGTCATTTTCCGACAGTGGATAGTGTGCCTCCTTGCCGGTTTTTCCATGACTGAACGCATTACCCTGTTCTCACCATACTCTAGCCTTCACCTTGCAAGTTGTAATTACTGTGTAAGAACACTGTTATATTTTCTGTTGCGTGGAGTTTGGGAACCTGCATCGCTCTGCACTTCTGACTAATCCTTGTGCAGCTTTTTGCCTCTGCCTCTAAAGGCTCTGACCTTGTTCGTGCACCATCTAGAATGGACATGAATTAAGTGGATTTTTTATGTTAATTAGCAAGGGTTAGTGAATCGCGCAGGGCAAACAAATTCATAACGCTGCCATAGCGAGTAGTAATTGTCCTTATTCTCGGGTTAAAATTCCTCCAACAACCAAGACTTTTTCTACAGATTGGTTTATTTTAATCATGTAATATGCATCTCAATGCAGCCGACACGTGTTTCGAACACAGGTCATCCTCAAGGCAAAGCTTGGTATGCTTCAAATATCGTTTTAGGGTTTGCGCAGTTCCTCAAACCATCTATGTACAGATGAAGAAGAACGTATCTGACCATCTGTCAGTAACGCATCTATATGTGCCTCAATAGGTGTGATCTGATATATCAAGGGTGATTCTCCAGTGCCTCGTCAGTTTAACTAGCACCTAAGTGTAGTTTTACTTTGAGGAAAAATCCATGTACTTCCTGTGACCTACTTACTCATAAATGACCTAGAAAGTTGCATCTACCTGTGACATTACTGCACAAAGGCTTTTCCACTGCTTGTGGTGACCTTTGCATCATTCTCTGTGTCAAACCTAATGCACTACTGCCCAATGTTTGCCTACTGCATCATATCAAATGGACTGTACTCTCAATGTGCATTTCTGCTTTATGTTGCTGCCCTACATTTCTTCATGGAGAAATGTATCTCTCATCCTTGCTGCTCACATAAAGCAGGAAGGGTGCACATCTAACTGGGGTCATTGATTGTTTAACATGCCCCCCAGTTCTCTCTACAGGAGTTTCCTTAATTTGTGCTTCCTCTTACATTTTGGGCATTGGGCGTGCAGCCCAACATTTCTGCCTTTCGTTCCTTCTGGAATTAACTCTTTCATTAACTCTTTATCCGTCAGTACTTGCTCTCTTGCCCCATCGTGTATGGTCTTGGATACCCATATTTTGCCTACTTCACGTACGTTTCTTCCACCATTAGCACTCAGGAAATGGCAATTGTAATCCGCTGTGGGATCGACATGGCATGCTACATAGTTTTCTGGATCTGGTGGCGTGAAGCAAATGCTGGCTGGGGGTGCTATTGTGTGTTCTATGCATGTCATCTTTGGCTTTGTTTTTATCTCCACCTCCTCTGTCTGGGTGTGTTCATCTTTACAAAGAGAAGTGGCATCTCCTGTTCTTACTGCAAGAAATCTTACATTACTTCCCTGGGATACAAAATCGGCCTGTAACACTTGGTATAAACACCAAGTCAAAATTAAGAGGGCGAGCATAGGGAAAAGTACTTTGCATATGATGGTTTGCTAGTTTGGCATCCAGGAAAGTAATTTGGCCAACCATCTGATTCATTGGTGATTCCTCCTTCTACCTCCATTCCTGTCTGCAAATATTGAGTGCCTTTATAGCTATATTTAATGGGCCGGTATCTCTATTTTTTGGGGGTACGTATGTTCAACATATTTCACCGATTATCTTGAACAATCCTCCCTCCAGGGCTGTGAGGAGATCTAATACTAGGCGATTCTTCACTGTTATTATGCGTATAGCTCTCAGTTCTTCACACATGGCATTGAGGCTGTGCTCTGTCATGTTCCAGAAGATTACTTGCAGCCACTTAATGTTTGTGGCTGTTTGTACACCAGGAGATAGGCAGGATGTAAAGAAAAGGTCAGTCTCGGTAAAAAGTCTGTACTGCATTGGTATCTTCTCCAAAGCATCTTCTGATTTCTTGCTGAAATCGTTCGACCTCTTTGCATAGGACAATGCCAATGGACTTCTATTTTCTTGTGTGATTGGGGGCACTCGAAGGAACTGAGGGGCGTTCATTTTGAATGGAAAGGTCTTTTTCAGGTTTGAGAAGGACGGTTGCATGGAGACTCCCCAGAGAGCATAATCCATTTCATGACAATGGCAGGTGGAAATAAGCCTTATTCCCGCACTGCCAGAAAACATTCATTAGAGTAGCGGTGCATCACGCAAGGCAGGCACAGTGAACGTCTGGTTGCAATCCACATTCTGTCCCTGCGGCATACTTCCTCTGAAACACAAGAAGATTGAGTGAGTGTCTGTGTCTTAACAGGTTGTTCATGCTGTTGCAATCTTGTTAATCTGGAAACATGTGATGCCCAAATGCTTCTGCATTTTTCATCTGTAGCCAATATCACATCTTCTGTATATCCCACCAGTCTCTCTGCTTTGAACACTGTTTGCCCATGCCTCCATTTTTTATTCTGGAAATATGCTCCTTCAATGTATATTTGTGGTTTCATTGTACATCATATGTAACCTTGTCTTCTTTTCCCTGCACATTCTTCTTTATTTACGTTTTTCAACCTGTCCTGGAACTGACCCTGTATCTTGCAGAGAACCAGGTGTGCCTCTAAGGGCGACAATTCCTTGGGTATGAACAAACAGGGGGTGGGGGGTGCAAACTGCATGCACTATTAATCCACAAACATAGCATGAATCATTATACTGGGTTCTATCTATCTTTTTCATAGTGTCATACCACACATTCATCCCTTCCGAATGGTGTTAATCTATGATACTGGCATGTATATTGACTTATAGCTGAATTTCTCTTTTTTGTCTGGTCATGAGGTTTCTTACCATTGCTGTTACATTTATTACATTTGTTCCACTATTCCCGCTACATGTAATCCCTAAATTCATTTTCTTCATCATAGAGTAAGAGAAGAACAGAAAAAACAAATCCCTATCTGCAGTTCCTTCGTTCTTTTGCTATTCTCTATTTGTGCTTCAGAAATCTGTGCTGACCACTCTGTTCCCGTTTGCCCGAATGAGCGCAATGAGTCTTTAGAGTTTTCATAGTCTCTAGTCTACTCAACTTTGGTTTGTGATGCTTTCTCTAGTGTCTGATTCTTGTTGAGGCTCCGAAGTTGTGCTTGTATCCCTTCAAACGTCAGTTAAATGTACCCAAGCACAGCGATCTTTACAGTTTACAGCAGTTGGTGTGACAAACACCACCTCATGCAGTCCTGTGAACTTGGGCTCTCTCCACTTTCTGTTGTGTGCGCTCGCGACTCTCTTGCTAGGGAGCAGTTGTAAGAGCTGTAATGATTCTGCGTTGCTTGGGTTCGGCGTGGCCTGTTGGTGCCTAGTGGGATACAAGTCTTGCAGATGTTGACATCTCCCTAAGGAATCTGTTAAATTCTTCGTCCCAAAATCTCCATGCTCCTATGAGTGTCTGTCACTGTTTGAGCTAGGGCATCCAGTGTATGCATTCGCTGACCCAACACCACCTCATGCAGTGTCAGGTGGTGGTCCTTGCTTGGCTGGTTGCACAAGCTGGACAGTGTCAGGGTCAAACAATACAGCAATATATTTTTTTGTGTATTACCCATTTTGGCCAGCTCATTTTTTAGCAGAAAATGTAATCATTCCACTAGTCCGTTGACTTGTGGGTGGTACGCTGAGCAAACTTTATGTTTGTGCACCTGTAACTAGGGCCATTGGCATTTTAACAGGCCCACAGTTCTCTCCATAGGGATTTCCTTAATTTCTACTTCCTCTGATGTTTGGAGCGTGGGGAGTGCATCCCAACAGTATACAACAGTTTGAGCATGTTAAGCAATCCCGGATCTATTCTGCTATGTCTCAATTTAGCCCATAATCTACCTCTAACAACCTTGTCAAATGCAGATGAAAGGTCCAGGCTTGCAACATACAGTGATCTCCCTGGTGCAATGACAGCTTGTGCCATGCAAGCAGAAACCACCAATCCTCTAATGATGGTGCCTATACTTTTCCTATAACCAGTTTGTAAGGGGTTAAATCTGTGTATACTCTCTGCACACTTCATTAGATCTTTCAACACAAAGGTGGCAATAATCCTTGATGAAATGTCGATGAGAGAACTAGTACGATAACTTAAGGGTGACTCCCTATGTCCGGCTTGAAAGATAGAGACAACAATTGCGTGACTCCAGGTTACAGCTACAGTTAGAGACGGCACAATTTGAGTGTACACATTGTGTAAAATATCTGTCCAAAACTCTCTATTTTTCTTTGAGAGACTAGGGGCTTCATTACGACCCGGGCTTCACCATGGCGCTATTAGCGCCATGGTTGACGCCGGTACCTTACCGATTCCGCCATGGTGAATGGTGGAATTACCGCCCCATTCCAAGGTTGGTGGGGCAGTAATTCCCCATTCACCATTGGCCCTTCCCCATTCCCATTTTTGCCCCATAGGGCTCAATGGAAATGGGGAAGGCGGTAATTACGGTACCGCAAATTGCAGTACTGTAATTACCTCCAAGGTCCCTTTGCAGGTCCCGTCCTTCACGGCTGGTAAAACCAGCCATTAAGGGAGGACCCACAAAGGACCTCGGAATTGGGCGGTAAGGGATTACCAGCACCAGTGCCCTTACCGATACCGGTAATCCCTTACTGCCCGGGTCGTAATGAGGCCCTATTTGTCATCCCATCGGGTCCACTTGCTCTCAAGCTATTTAGCCTCCCTATAGCCAACGTAATATCACCTCTATCAAATTCATCATCCCACCTATTTTTTGATCTGGTTAATGCCCAACCCAAATCCCTTTCTGCTTCAATATTACTCACAGAGGAGGAGAATTGAGTGACCAAGTCTTTTTCCACTACACAAGTAGGTTGAGATTATACATGAATTTGATCTTTATGATTTAACCTCCACCAAATACCTTTGGCATCTTTTTTTAACAGTAACATTAACATTCGCCAATGTTCCTTTATATATATCTGAAATGTGTAAAACCTCAACCAATTTCTGTACTTTTTGCAAAGATCTTCTTTCTTTTTTAAATTTTTGTTTGAATGACATGGTTCCTTATTGTTTATCATTCCATCAAAGTTCCTACACATGATCTCCGCAAATATCTTTTGCTTCCACTGGATTTCTGTGGCTGCCATTTCTTTTATCTTACTCAATGTGTTAGAAAACTCAGCATGGGAACAGAGAGAGCTTGTCTCTTCATCTGATAAACCATTCCACCATTTTGCAAATTGTCAATTAACTTGTGTGGTATTCCTACAAAACTGAGTTAACCTATTCTCCACTTTACTAACCACAACATTCACACAAGCCAATTTTAGTACACTGATTTCCCCCACATACATCCTAAATTTCAATTTCAGCATGGCATTGTCAATCAACTCTGTTTTAACTACTTCAAAGCTACCAATATCATTGAAGTCTCCATTAGCCAGAAAAATATAATATATTCTTGAGGTTGACGAAGTCACAAACCAAGTTGGTAGTGGGCAGGATTGCATAGCAACGTAGGAATGGAATTGGCTAAATCCCACCTCGCAAGGAAACTTACCCAAATTACTCCACTCTTTATTAGCTTCCACGAACCTTTTAGTGTCCTGTCACACTCTTTACTTTTACTCTCATCCATTTCATCAAACAGCATTTTAATGTACAGACAAGCAGAGTTGAAATCACCAGCCACAATTATAATACCCTTCTTGTTTTTACTGGACCAGTCGACTAATACATTTTCCAACTCATTCACAACCTTGTCTGTGTTAACCCAAACTGGATTGGCATAGACATTTATTACACAAACCCTGGTTTCTGTTTTTGCTCTGTAATCTAAAATACATATTACCAAGAGTGCCTCTGTGACTGTCTTAACCCTTTTAATAACCTGCCCTTGAACATTTTTGAGTGCTGTCAAGATACCCCCATAAGGGCTTCCCCTTTTACCTTTATTTTCCATTTTTACATCAATAATACACTTGTCTATGACAGGTTTTATTTTTAGCCAGGTTTCTTGGATCAATGCTACGTTGTAAGGGTTCAGATTCAATACTACCAAGAGGGGCACACATACCAGTTGCGCAAGTAACATGGTGACGTGGAGGGTGACAGATGGGTGCCATCGAGAGTGAGGATGCCATTGAAGCATTGACAGCCCCTAAGTGCACAGTAGACACAGAGGCAGTGCAGGGGCGACTTGCCACGGAGGAGCCTGGTACCCAGTGAGACTCTGAGGGTAGCCAGGCAACCAGTCAGTGCAGCAGACAGGTAGGTCAGCAGGAGAAAGAGAGAGAGAGAGAGAGAGAGAGAGACAGAGAGAGAGAGAGAGAGAGAGAGAGAGAGAGAGAGAGAGAGAAAGCAGAGGTGAAAAGGATGGTCTTGAGCAGCTTCCACAACTTTAGGTGATCCGGCTCAAGTTTGAGAGGGGCAGGGTGGCCATTCCATTAGGAGGCACCTGCAGAGGAGAAAGACCAACCCACACTCTCTGCCTGGGGAAGCGTCTGACCCTCAGAGAGTTAGAGGTGGCTGAGCGAAGGGCTTGAGAGGAAGGTGTTTTGGAAGAGAGAGTTGGATGTAGTGTGGGCCCCAGCCCCAGAAAGCCTTGTGGATGATGCAGAGGGTATTGAAATTGATCCTTGCAGACACCGGGAGCAAGTGGAGAGATTTCAGGGCTGGAGAGATACAATGCCTGGGCTTGAGGCTAAGGACAAGTCTTGCAGTCCTGTTCTGGATAGTATGAACAGAGTGAGATGGGCATAATAATAGTGGACCTGGACATGTGGGACTGTTAATGTTTAGGGATTTAGACCGGAGGAAGGCTTTGATGAAGTGTACAGTGAAGAGATTGGGTGTCTCCATCGATTTCATCACAAGATTAAGCTCAATGACGATGCTGTGCCTGTTGTGGCTAGAGTAAGGAGTGTTCCATTAGCGTTGAGAGAAGAGGTAACAGAAGAGATTAAGAAACTGGAGCAGGAAGGAGTAATAGAAGTTGTGGAGGCTGGCGAGTTCGTGTCTCAGGTGGTCATTGTCAGGAAAGCTTATGGTTGAGTGTAGTTGTGTGTAGATCTCAGTTTGTTGTGAACAAATTTCCCCTACCTAAAATAAGAGAGTTAGTTAACATGGCCACAGATGCTAAAATGTTCAGCACGCTTTTTAGCCGGGAGGGTACGTACAGGTTCAGGAGGATGCCTTTTGTACTGCTATCAGCAGCATCAAGTCATGCACTGCATATTAAGGGAAAATTCAGGTAGTATTATACGTTCAAGATGATATAGCAGTGACAGGGAACAGTGATGAGGCACATGAAAGGAGATTGGCTCTGGTGTTAAGGGTTGTAGCTAAAGTTGGATTTACCCTACACAGAGAGAAATGTAAATTTAGAGCATATAGACTACTTAAAACACAGGCTTAGTGAGAAGGGCCTTGATCGACAAAGGAACTGGTTTCCGCCATTATTTGTTTGGAGCCACCCACCG
Source organism: Ambystoma mexicanum (assembly GCF_040938575.1). Classification (NCBI taxonomy): domain Eukaryota; kingdom Metazoa; phylum Chordata; class Amphibia; order Caudata; family Ambystomatidae; genus Ambystoma; species Ambystoma mexicanum. The sequence continues at coordinate 919,934,122 of NC_090932.1, read as the reverse complement.
ACAGGCAGGCTGTCATGTTGTTTCTCGGTATGGTGGAGTACTACACAAAATGTGTTAGGCAATTTGCAGACAAGTGCACCACCATAAAGTTTTTGTGTAAGAAAAGAGTTCCATTTCTCTGGTCTGGGGATTGTCAATGATAATTTGATCAGGTGAGGTTAGCAATAGCCATGGATCCAGCATTGAGTAACTTCGATATGAGGTGTGAAAGGTGGTGTGGATAGAGTGTTGGCATTTGCATCACAAGTTCTGAAGGGTGCCGAAACACGGTACTCAGTGATTGATAAGGAAGCATTGTGTGTGATTTGGCCATAAGGAAATTCACTGCATTTTTGTCTAGTAGGGCATTCAAGATCTTCACTGATCCTAAGCCGCTGGTTGGAGTATTCATGTCGAAAGGTCTGGAAAGGGTATCCCAAAGGATTTTGAGATGTGTAATGCCCTTACCAGAGCACCAGATTGGCGTGGAGCTTATTCCAGGCAAAGATAATGTGTTGGCAGACTTTTTGTCCAGGGAAGTGAGTGAAGGGAGTGGTGAGAAAGCAGAGGATGCTGATCAAGTGTATCAGGTTTGTGAGAATGTGGTCAATGAACAGGATTGGAAAGAAGCATAGTGCGGAGATGAAGAACTCAAAGCAGTCAAAGACTGGGTGCTGAATAACTGGGTAGTGTGGACCAGTGAGGACTACTTGGGTGTTTTCAATGGGTGAAGGATGAGCTTAGTGTAGAGGGTGTTTTTTATGCCAGTTGGGGCACATTGTGCTACTGCAGGGAGTAAGAAGAAGAATGTTGGAACTTGGCAATGAGGGTCATCTGGGTATGACCAAGACCAAAGGGGGCTTTGGAGCGTATTATTGGTGGCCAGGTGTGGATGCACTGATAGAGGAGTTCATTGAAACTGTGCAGCTTGGTGAGATACAGGCACATCATTGAGGAATTATGAGCAGCCTTTGAGACCTCTGGAATTGCCTGAAATGCCATGGGAATTAATAGTGCTGGATATCTTAGGACCCATTGTAGGGAAGAGGAGCAGGAAAAGGTAAATGACTGTTTTGGTAGACTTGTTTTCCAAATGGGTAGAAGTCGACATAGTGTGTGTGAACCAGATTCAGAGGCTGTGGTGTGGTTCCTTGAGAACATATTACAGAGACGGGTTTGCCAGAAAGCTCCTTATGGATAATGGAGTAAGACACATGTCTAAGTTCATGGAGATGTTCCTAATGGGAATAGGGGTAAAGCATATTAAGACGGCACTTCACCACCCAGAGACAAATGGTGCTGTGGAGCACTTTAACAAAACTCTCATGCAGGGTATCAGGATGACCATAGGGCAGGGAAAAAATTGGGAAAGTCTGGTGTTTGAGAGAGTTTGTGCATACCGGTTAGCACCACATTCTACCACAGGGTTAGTGCCATTTGAGGTGTTGAGGTGCCGCAAACCTTGCATGACTGTGAGTCCTCCCTGGTATGGTAGGGCAGAGTTTGTGGAGTGGGATCTGGAGGATTTACACAAGGAGGTTAGGAGCTAAGCGTTCAGTATGAAATTGAGGTATGATAGGATTAAGAGTGCCAAAGGGGCGCAAGTAGCAGAGAGTGAGAAGGTGGGGATAAAGAAACCAGGGTTTGCGCCCAAACGGCAGAGTAAATATAGTTAGCCACTTGTGTTAATAAGGGTGCTTGATTAAGCTGTGATTCTGGGGGACGGGCTGATGTGGAACAAAGGAAGCGTGGGAAGGAATGAGAGGTGAGACCTTCACCACTACCTGATATTAGTGTGGGTGTATGCCCAACTTGTGGGGGGATCTGGACTGTTGAGAATGTGTGGAGGGGAAGAGAGTGTGTGATGCAGGCTCCCTCATGTTAGTATTTAGAATGTTTGTGAGTGGAGGTATGTTAAATATGTAGTTTAGTGTCCATAAGTGCACATAATGTTCTGTTTCTATGTTACTATTGTACAGCAAAACATGTATATGTTTGGAGAGTTCTTCAAAATATAAAGGGCTACCCCAAATGTTTGTTATAGGGGGCTGATACTCGAAATGGGGTAATCAATAGGCAAAAAAGAGAAAGTGAGTATACAGTTACCCTCCTTCTTTTGTGCAGGTATGGTGTTACCTCTCAAAGAACACTGCAGAACTTTGAATACATTCTGCACTGTGAAACGTACAACCTTCTGATTTAAAATACTTAGTAGTTTATTACATATTTTCTCATCAGTCTAACCCAAAAAACAAGAATATAGTATATTAAAACATAAAGACACTTAAAATAGTGTGGGGGTAGTAACGATGTGTTATTAGAAACTCTTTGTTCTGGATTATTATATATGTGTGTGGCGGATCATCAAATTGTCTGATAGTATGTACACCAAACATCACGTGGTTACTTATTTAGACCCTCCCTGCTCGCATTTTTGTTCTGTCCATTATGTTTCTAATATGCATCTCTCGCTCTCTCTCTCTCCCTGTACCTCTTTCTTCCTCTCATAGTATCTCTCTCACATTCCCTCTCTCTCTTCGTCCCTCCCTCCCTCCCACCCTCCCACCCTCTCTCTCTCTCTCTCTCTCTCTCTCTCTCTCTTTCACTCTCCCTTCTTCTCCCAATCAGCAATTGGCAGAGGCACAAACATAAGACCAAGTATTGAGCCAGTTTATGAGGGAGTAAAGTAAAATTAGGACATATACCTCGGACAAAACAAACAGAAACATTGGGCCTCATTGGGACCATGGCGGTGATGGTATGAACAGTGCTGGTAAGACATCGGCACCGTTCATACCGTCCCGCCGCATTACGAGTTCTGCTCGTGGGTTCCTGACAGCCCGCCACATCAGAACTCGTGAATGCACTGACACCGTTATCAACGGTGCCGGTGCAACCATGCTCCCCACCCCGGCAGGAGCCCGGCATTAGCGCCAACTGCGAATGGGCGATTACCGGCCCATTCACCTCGTAATGGGCTGGTAATTGCCCAATCGCAGGTGGCGGGCTGGTAGCAAGCATGGCGGTAGCCGTGTCTGCCATACAGGGACGCCTACCGCCATGCTTGTAATGAGGCCCAATTATATAAGAAAACAGGTGATTTACAAAGATTGAATTCAACTAAGGGAGAAAGAGCTTCAAATTAACGAGGGGTACTATAGAAATATACACAATTACATTATTAAGCATCACTTTCTTTTTGCTCAGTGTGGTTTAGAATAGATTGGACTTCCTTTGACAATGCGCAATTTATGTTAAATTCATTTCTTTATGCATTCACTTAGGCTCACGCTAGGTAATCGACTGCGAGTCCCACAATTCATCAATGCTCTCCCTCATTTTTGTAGACTTGGCCAGGGGATTTGTACTGCATTTACCAGAGTGCAATGAATATTTAAGTGCTTTTTTATGTAATCTCTTACGTTTGTGCTGTGTATATAGGTGGCGTGTTCCATCCTGCACCAACACACACTCTCATTCTCACTGCTAGACTTTGACTCAAGTACTTTCTAATCTGTTCACTCAGTCCTTTCCTTCTTCACTCTTCATAATCTGTTGAATCGCCCCTCTCCTTCTGTGGTCTCGCCCTCACTCTCTCTCTTGCTTCTCCTTCAACTGTGTCACACAGCCTCTCGGTGTCATGATGCTTGGCTCATGGGCTCAGTCGTTGGCTTCCCCGTTTCCTCTTTAACCACTTGCTTGCTTTGGTGTTCAGGGACTTCTCATATGTACACCTGCTCAGCATTACTTTCTTAATTTGGTTTTTTCTTCCATCGGAGCATCCACGCTTGGCAGTCTCGTACAGCACCTTCCTGCAGCACTTTGGTTCCTGCAGATCCCATTTGGTGAACCTGGATCTGGCAGCTCCTGTGCCCCTCCTGACCAGCATACCTCTGCCGCTACTTCCTAACACTTCCTTTCACGCTTCTTTTTTGTTTGGTTTTGAAAGGGTTGTGGCTCAGTGGGCTCAGACCCATGGTGACCACCATGGATAAAAGGTTCATTATTTCTTATGCACGGTTTCTCTGCGAAAGCTAGTTTGTCACCCAAGCTAATGGTTCAGAACGAAATCGAAGAAGTGAGGAATTTAAAATTTGAGAAAGACTTTGCAACAGTCCATAATGGTGTTCATGTTTAAGGATATAGTTATAGAACTGATTTGCAAGGTGAATTTAAGGTTTGCTATCAAATACCGAATAAAGTGTCACAGTGAACATTATAGTATCTTATGGATAAGACGGGTCTACTGAAAATCTAGTCTCTGTCCTGGGATCTGACATTTTATTAGGCTAGTTGGGCATTAGGTGAATAACTGGAAACTGAAGGTTGATGGCTGGAAAGTTTTGAATTAATCATAACCGGTAGCATTGCTCTGGTCACCCCTTCAGACAATATACAAATCAGACTCGAACCCACCCAGAAAGGGGCTGCCCAACCCCAACTTTTAAGTCACATTCCTTCTCCATGAGACCTCTGACAAGCCCAGATATGTTTCAGCCTAGCCTGGGTCTACAAGTATGGCAAATTTGCATTATCGAAACAACTCCAATGTTAATTATCTTATTGGAAGCATGTCAATATTGTAAATAGATGGGCCAAAAATAATAAAGACAGAAAATGGCTAAAGTTTCCCTTAGCCACAAAACATTATGCAACGTCTGATGAGCTTCAGGAAAAAGTTGAAAACACTGCAAATTTGGAAATGATCTTTGACAAGAGAGAGCATGTTCATGTTTTCAATATTTCTTCTGTATTTGGTAATCGTTTGCCTGTGTGCATTTTATCTGCTCTGCTAAAGATTACAATGTTGAGTTTACTCATATAATTTCATACAATGATAAAGAAAAAGCATGTACTGACATGGAATGTTTGGAATAATTCATTGTTTAAAAAGAAAATTGACAATGATTGAATTACTTTAGGAATATGTGCTGTAATATTGCCCAGGTTTCCAATTCACTTGATGTAGATTGAACTGCGATCATTAGCATACAGGACCATTAGTGAATATTGGTAGTAAATTGTCCATGAAAATATATTGATGGGTTTCCCCTAGATAACCTTCATGTTCTAATAATTGTCTGTGGAATCACGCACATTATTTTCCCATTCACACAATATTTGCTTCAGGCAATCATTTTGTACAGTGTACGGCATGAACAATGCAAAGAATACTGCGATCCACCACTGTGTACGAAACCTATGTGTTGCCCTAATGAAATGCAGAAAAAGGTGTAGAACGCACAAATGAAACACTTTCTTTTAGCCAATGAACACACTTTGTAGCATATTAACCTTAAATAAAGTGTGCAATGATGTATTCCAATGTTTGAAGTGACACAGCGGGCCTCATGTTTGAAATGGCATACAGTAAAACTCAAGTGTAAAATGCATGCGTAAACATTTTACTCATCAATTTCACTACACGCTATATTTTCATTCATTTGTTTGGTGGAGATGGGGCACACATTGGAATTTGTAGTCCCACCTCCCTTTTACTCTCTGCCATACAAATACTCCAGCATTTACACCAGCATGCTATTTCATGCTGGCATAAAGGCTGTGGATGCCCATGGACTCTGGCTGCTTTATATACCAGCAAAAAGAAGGAGATTCCATAGACTCTGATATGGTCATGGACAACGGTAAGGAGACACTGAGGGAAGATGTTTCAGTAGATGTGTGCATTATCACTCCAGTATGCATCAGTGGGTAAAAAAGCCCTCCAGAGCTTCCTCGTCAGCTCCATCACCAACCGCCAATCTGATGAACAACCTTCTAGAATCCACATCCCCTCAAGCTTCCACACATTCCTAAGATTCCCCATGAGTAAGTAGAAATAAAACACACCATAACACACCTCCCCTTCACACTCACACACACACACACATACTCACACACACATATACACATATAAAAAGAACACCTTTAATTAGCCAGTCTTGGCTCACTTCCCTTTGTTCCGGACCATGCTGTCATCCATCACCACCACATCTTGGATCTCTCTCATAATCCTTTGTGGACCCCAAACACAGGTCTCGCCCTTCCTCACATTCCCCCGAACACCAAACTCTCCTCTTTTGACACATTTAAGCAGATTGTAGCTCCTCTTCATGTCTCCTGCCCTCACTTACTCTATACCTCAAACTCTCCTCATTCTGGCATACCATGCTGTGAGGCTTCCTTCTCATCAGTAGCTCAAATGGAACAAACCCAGTAGTGGTATGTGAAGATGGCCTACATGCACACACCCTCCTCAGGATTGCCTCCTCCCAATCTTGGCCCCTCAGCTTGGCAACATGAACTGCTTACATGATGGTCTTGTTAAAGCGGACCTTTGCACCATTCGTCTTGATGTGTTGTAATGAAGCTTTATGATGTGACATCCCCACACCCCTGAGAAATTCTTCCACTATTCTCTATGTGAACTGGACCCATTGTCTGTAAGAAGCTTTGTGGGAAAAACCTTCTTTCTGAAACCCTTCATCAAGCAACCTACAACCTCTTTAGAATGAGCTTCACTCACTATGTTCACTTCAACCCATTTGGAACACAAATCCAACAAAACAAGGATGTACTTCCTCCTCCAGTGGCCCCAGTGTATCCACAGCCATGTAATTCCCATGGTATGAAAGTTACTCAAATGGCCTGATAGGTTGAACATAATTCCTCAAAGTCTTTTATGCTTCACCAGACTGCTCGGAGCTCTTCACCATTTCCACCAACTCACTATCATTCTTAGGCCACTGAAAATCTGCCCTCACCATTCCCTTCCACTTCATTATCCCCAAATGCCCTTTGTGTGCAAACACCATCAACCTGACTCACAACTCCACCAGCAGCACTACCTTTCCACCTTTGTGCAACAATCCTCCCTCGACACTCAACTCTTCACAGACTTTGTAAAAATGCCTAACCATTTAATCTTCATCACTCTGTTCCCTCCAACCACCCTGCATTCTCGTCATAACCTCAAGAAGGGTGTCATCACGCTCTTTCTCTCTCCTCCACTCCTCAGTGCTGAGTATTTCCTCACATATCATAGAAGCTTCCCCACCACATCCATCTATCTCGCTCTCTTCTACTACAACCAAACTCTTGGCTCATGACCAAAAATTGCCAACCCCTTTCTCCTTTCCAGAGACATGTTCGACCTCAGAATTGTGTCACTACATAGACGTCACCCACCTCATGATCCGCTTTGAACCCCATCATGGCCTTTAGAAATGAACACACACACAAGCGGCTTGCGGTACAGGAGCACAAGTCTCTTCTCCACAGAAACACACTGCACATCTTAACTGCCCAGGCTATCTCTACACCCTGTTGTTTCATTAGCAAAAAACATCAAGAGAAAGCTACAGGCTATTCTTGTTACAATTGCATTCCTGCCGTTAGACTTCACAGTTTCTTAGCACAAAAGAACGGGCACAGGAGAATTTATTTTTTTACACACAATAGTTTACACATTCATACAAATACAAAAACACATGGACTGTCCCTCATGAGAAGCACACCCTAAGCCTGTCAGGGCAGGCTCACCCTAGAAGGCTGGTGGTGTGCCACCTATCTAATAGGATAGCAGGATAAACTGTCCCTTATCCACAATTGTTCACTTAAGTGAAAAAACAGTTAAAAATCCAAACAAAGCCAACGTGGGTTGAGCAAGTTTACATTAGATCTTGTCTCATCTGTGTTTTGTGGAAGGCTACTCCTGGGATTTCCCTTAGTCTTTATTCACCAACTGGGTGGATAGCTTCTAGCACATCTGGATTTGTTCATGGATATTAAAAAACCCAGATTTCTGGGATCGCATTAAAGCCAAAATCCCTCTAGGGAAGGTGGTTAAATGATGTGTCCAATCTGTCTTAAATGGACATCATCTTCATCATGATAGGTCTCATGATCATGGGGTCGACCGGATTTGATGACCAATGGGAGTGGGGTCATCTTCAGGACCTAATTTCATCTGTCATGGGCATAGCTCCATCAGTGGTCCGCTTTTGCGGATCAGGCGGTCACCTCCATCCCCTAAAGGGAGACATAAGGTAAAAACCGGGGTAATTCCCAGCCGCTAAGAACTTTTATTGTGGCTCAGATAACAGAGTGCAGTCAATTGTTTAATTGAAGCAACCTTGTTGCTAGTGTCTGGTTCCCAAGAACATAATTATATGGCCTACAGGTGGGTGACACAAAGGTGAGGGTGAGGGATGTAATGGAGAAGAAGCGGAGTGATTGGCTACGCCCCCTGTAATACCATGTAGTCTGGTCCACTTGTGGGGACCAGACTGATGCACCCACCTCCTAGGTGTTTAGTGAATGATCTTGCATGCTGGTGCACATGTAAGGAACATCGACTAGATCCAAAGACGCTTCTCAGTAGTTTTTTGGGTGGAGGTGTTCCAACAAACACACACAGGCCATACGTTCCTCTCTGTATTCATATGATCCTCCTCAGTCTAAAAAGACAAAGGGTGCTCATTGTAATCCTTGTGTCAACCACGTACGACACTACCTTCCTGCAGTCCTGAAATCAGAACACTCCTTTCTCTTCACCGAACAAAGCATGCACCATTCATTGAAGGTAAGACACTGCAGAGACTAACCCAAAGGGCATACCTAATGTCCCCGCTGGTGTCACAAATGTCATCAACTCCTGGGATGCATGGTGCAGATTTATTTGATGATAGGCAGATACCGAATCTAACATAGTAAAATAGCATGTTCCTCCAACCAAACTCAGCATTTCCTCTATGTTGGGTAGCAGGAACTTGTCTGCCACAATATTCCTGTTAAGTCCCCTCAGGTCAAGACAGATTCTGATCTCCTCAATAAATTTCCTTGCCGCACCAACAGGAGAGATCCACTCTGATGACCAGGGGCATCGCGAGTGAGCCTGGGTGGGGGGGGCTATAGTCCCGGGTCTTTTGGTTGAAGTCCCAGATAGAAGGTCAGGGGCTACAACCAAAAGGCTAGCCCTCAGCACAGATGAGCAGTTTGTAGGCACACATGCTGTATATATGATTTCTTGCATGAAATGTAACTCAGGAGTGCAGAGGTGCTGGAAGCATTCTGCAGCAGTTTTCCTCACACACCCCCAGGCAGTGTTTATTTTCCTGGTAACACTCAATAAATAATTATTGCTATCTTAACCTCAGGCTTCCTGCGCGGTTTCCTGCTTTCTCATTGAAATACATATTCTTAACAATCTAGGACACATGCTGTCATGTGCTTCCAAAGTGAACATGCACCTGTTTGTTTGTGCCTTAATGCACCCCTTCACCTAGCCTTCAGAATGCATTGAAAACATGTTTCTTTCTAACGCTTCTACTACCATTTCTTCAGCCGGCTGATGGCTAAAAGCAATTCAGGTCACTGAGTCACCTTCAAGGAGTTTAATCATGTCCTATCTCTTGCTCACTATCTCCCCCTAGATCCCTCCCTCATTCTATCACTCACTGCCACACTCACTCACTCACACACTCACTCACTCACTCACTCACTCACTCACTCACTCACTCACTCACTCACCCATTTCCTGTCTGACTAGCTGGCACACTTACTCTCGGGCATGGATTTCCCCATCACCCTCCCAAACCAACATTAGAAGTTAACATACAGGGACACAGTGGGTTGAAAAATACAGAGGTCCCATTCTCTCATCCTTTCGAGAAGAGTGAATGGATCATTTGGGAAAGACACAGAAGAAAAATACATTAAAAGAATTGGCAATTGGGACCATCCCGCCAAGTGAGGAAAAATTGTGAGACGTGATATCCTTCAACTTCATTCTATCTTTCTACATCCCACCTTTTTGAACCTGCTGGCTCCAAGTTTAGAAGGGTCCAGGTGGCTAAGGAAGACCCTGCTCCTCAATCAAGCCCTTTAATGATAGTCTTGGAGCCTTTCGGTTACACTCTGTGCTTGAGTTTAGTTACTATGACTTGGAATAAGAGACCTGGCACAGAATCTCTCTAAGTGACATTTAGTCAACAGATAATGGCCAGAGGGTAAGAATCTGCCTGGTGGATGAGCTTGCACCATCCACATTTGCTATGCCACCATCTGGGGCACCAGTTTGTTCCCCACTTTTCCCCATGTATGTCATCTTTCTTTAAACCTGTTCTTCCTGTTACCTGCTTTCCCCCACTGATTACTCTGCTTTCCCTTTGCCAAAGACTGCTTCATTGCTTCTTCCTCTCAGCCCCTTGTCAACACTCCCTTGACCTGTTCTAGTTCTGAACCCCTTTTTCCCTTGTCTTGCTTTTGCCCAACATTTAAGCGTGTAAACATCCGTTATTATTTTGGGAAGAGAAGGGTGCTAATCACAGTAATGGCTGTCTGAGTGTCCTGTATTTGGCTGGCAATGGGCCAATACCCTCGGTAATCTCCTTGCCTGGAATCTTCAAGTGTCAGGTCGTTACCAGCCTGTAACACCTGCTGGGCAGCCATTATCGCTTACCTGTGATAAATGCTTTAGTGATCGGTAACGCTTGGCCCACAGGGTATTTAACTCAATGTGAGCCTCTTTGTTATCACCAAAACTCAATACTTGCTTTAGCCACAGTGAAAAACAGCCTTCAAGCGGAGCGGGGAACACCAGTAATAGAGGACACACACAACTATAACTAGCAACTTATGTAGTCAACCAACATATGACAGCAACTTTGTTCTGGGATACCACAGCAAGCATCAGCAAATCCAACAGATCTGTCTTCGCAAATGTAGCAGTAAGCACCCCTCTACCTTTGCGGAGACAGCCGTATTGGCTTTGCCAGTGCTTGTTTTTTAATGGTCTCGAGGACAGGTGCAGGCTAAGCTAATAACGTGTGCTGGTGACTGACGCACCAACTGCAGTGCTTACAGCATGTTCTGAGGTGACTCGTTCTCTTTCTAAAAACGTAATGTCTAATAATGCCAAATGTAATCTATCAATGGGAGGTCCTGCATTGGCTCCCTTTGATCAAAGATCTGTTAAAGCCTGGTCAGGCTTCTGCTTAATGCAGCTCACATGGCAATGGAATAAATCCACAAATGCAATTGTTTAAAAGCTATGTTGGATTTGGTTTTTATTTGTTAGTTATGTTATGTTATATTGGGTATTTGTATCCCGCCTGCTTGCCACTGGGACCAGCTTCTTAGCAGTACAGAATTTGGTAGCCCTTTAGATCACTATGAAACGTGTACTTTTCTGTTCTTTTTTAAAGATCGTGCTGAAATATGTGTGTTTTCAACAGGGTTTTTTTCAAAACTGTTCTCACTGGGGTAGTACTCCCCCACAGTATCCCTTCGGTTAAGTTCAGGTCGGCGCACCATGCATGCCCGCTATAATTGTATAGTTAAATTAATTATGTCCCACCACTTTTTAAGCCCACTAGCTACCCCCTGTCAGTTTGTCAGCCCAACAACCTGCAGCAAGCGACTGTAAGGCTAATATGGCAAACAGGTAGCTCTCCAGCTGCTGCTTAAATACACTTTCTCAATCCACAGTGAGTGTTTGGCTGTCCTGTCCAAAGGCTTTTCTTTGTCTTAGATAACCTCATAAAGTATTGCCTAGCACTATAGGATGAATGTCACACTTTGGAGTGGCAGTATAGCTTCATGTCAGCACAGTACCTCCAAATTACTATGAGTAGTTAGTATGCAATATTAACTCTCGAAAGTGTGACGCGGCGCATGCATTTGCATGTTATAGTTCTGTGACGTCTAAACTTACCATGGTCTCTAGCCCTAGATCTTTTAAAAACCTACATAGATGATGCAATTATTGATGTCATCAGTGATGTCATCATTGTGGGCATAGGCTGCACAACAGGGGGTGCACAGTTAAGTTGGCTTGAGATGAATTCCAAGGGTTTGTTGCGTTCTCACCATAACATACCTTCAAATAAGGTTTTTGTTATTCCATATATTTGTTCTGCTCCACTGACCATGGCCCTCGGGCCATGCCCACTTTTTGTTTTAGAACACTACCAGACCACTAGCCATGGACTTCGGCCGTGCGCACTTCCCATTTTAAAACACTACCAGATCACTAGCCATGGCCTTTGGCCATGCCCACTATCCATTTTAGAACACTACGAGACCACTAGCCATGGTTTTCGGGCCATGCCCTTTGTCCATTTTAGAACACTACCAGACCACTAGACATGGCCTTTGGCCAAGGCCAGTAGGTTCGGCCTCTGGCCGTGACCACTGTCCATTTTAAAACATTACCAGACTTTTGGTCATGGCCAAAGTGCATGGCCTTCTGCCGTGCCCACTCACTTGCAACCCATCGCTCAAATACATTCATCAATCACAGACTGATTTTTACCTGTTTCGACAGTTGTATTGTTATGTATAAAAGATGGCAGGCTTTGAGAACTCACAATTCTTTTAGGCAATGCACAGTGAGATACAATTATTTATCAAGGATCACACACTTTGGTTAAGTAGCATGCTACAAGCCCCTTGTTGTATGGCTGGTCTCTTGGTGACTATTGTGATACATTGCATGACCCCAGCTAACCACATTTAAGCAGCACAAAAAAGGGGGGGAAATGACTGACTGCAAGAATAACATATGCCCAGGTATTTTTGTCCCCATAACGAAAATCAAAAGCAAAGAAGCCATTAAATACTCACATTAAGGTAACATAGATCTTAAAGTGAAATATACAAATGGAGTTCAATTGGCCTTCCCCTTCGAAGAAAGTGTGCAAGACAAAATAGCATTGGACTTTAAAAAAAAATAATGAACACCGAAAAATAATCGGAGTGGCGAAATGTTCCAATAAATATGCTGGAAAAGTATGAAAGGTGCTCACCTTTTAAAACCAGCAATCTATAGTGAAATACTCACTGGAAAACAAAATCCCAATACGAAGCAAGTGCTTGTGGTCTTGTAGGAAAGCGTCTGCACCTGGAACATGACAACCTCAGTAAAATCCTGGTAGCCAAATACTTGTGCAAGCTTGCCAACCTAAAAAAAAATGAAGGGGTTGTGTCTGTCCACTGAAAAAAGTTACGCTGTCCACCCATATGAGTAATTTACTTGTGCCCGCAAAAGAAGCCACAATTAGAGGAAAATAACTGGACCACTGTCCAGAATTGCAACCTCTCTTGCCACATCCTGGGAAAATACTCATGACTTACTTGCCCTCTAATCATTTCCCCTTCTCATCTCCATGTCTGGCTTTCAATGATACTCTGCTTTATAAAGTTTACTTGAAAGGTACACATACCATAGTGTCATTCAAATATATAAATCCTTATAGAACTATGTTGGGCAAAAAGTGTACAGTTGTGTCATTACTCCCCCATCTTGACTGGGAGACTGCAAATACCAGAAGGCAATTCAGCAAAAGGCAAACAAATAGTCTCTCCGAGCTCTCAGAGAGCACTGGTAACACAGAAGATCTTTAAACCATATTGGGGTATTTATATATATATATAGGCATGGGTAGTATAGCTCAGTGGCAACGTGTTTGTCTTATTGCGGAGCAACACAGGTTTGAATCCTCTTCAGTATTAAGCGTGTTATCAACCAACAAGTATAATATAATGTATATATATATATATATATATATTTATTACACATCCACGGTAGTGGCTGTGTAGTTATGGTTAAGTTGCTAATCCCATAGGAAGAGCACTTTTTGGGCTGCTTATAACTTTGCTCTCTCTGGACGAATCCTCATCAAACTTTGCAAAAAATTATATGGTCCACTCTGATTTTTTTGAAAAGTCTGGTGAGGTTTGGTCTTGGGGGGGCAAAGTTATAAGGGGGGTCCCAACATTTCTTTCTTCCCATAGACTGAATGGGGAAAAATTTTGCGCACACCTACAGCCCAAACCGCTGGACGGATTTTCACCAAATTTGTGACAGGAGCAGCGGCTTGGTTCCGAAAGCGTGCTTTTGTAAATTTGGTGAAAATCCGTCCAGTAGTTTTTTTTTTAAAATGCCCAAAAGGTAGGTCTAAAAAAATGTGTGATATCTATGTCCGCTCCGCTGACACACTTCCCTGTTCGCTCCGTGGACAGGACACCGATTGGCTAATTGGTTCGCGTCATGTCCGCGGACATGTGACGTGTTCGCTGATTGGATGGTGAAGAGCGTGAAGTGCGTCGGATCGTTTCGATGCGCCCGCAATCTTGGATCCGCCGACAGCGCGGCAGTGAATAGAGGCAAAATTCAGTTTTGGGGAGTGTTTTGGTGTGCAAGAGTGCTTGGAGAGGTTTGGGGAGTAAGAGATGGGTCAAATACTGTATTTGTTTAGGTGGCAGGGGCCTCTGATGTATTTGCCATGACCGCGCGGTCCGGGATGTCTGTAATTAGTCAAAATAAGGGCTGTCATAAGGATACTATTCCCGTCCTTGCTGTCCACAGGCAAGCTGAAACTGTTCTGAGGACATGCACAGTGTCCACAGACATAAAAAATGCCCATATGGCACAGTTAAAATGTTTGAATCTATGGGTGTGATATGCTGCGGTGGTTGTTGCCAGGGCCTAGAGTCTTGGGTGCATGGCCGAAGGCCATGCACCCAAGACCGAAGTTATATGCACCGAAGATATAAGCCACCATCGGTGGCTTATAACTTCGCTCTCCCTGGATGAATTCTCACCAAACTTTGCAAAAAGTGTGATATGGGTGGCCCCATATAGAAAGTTAAAATGTTTGGTTCTATAGGTGTGATCTATGGGTGTGATATGCTGCGGTGGTTGTGGCCAGGGCCTAGAGCCTTGGGTGCATGGTCACACCCATAGAATCGAATATTTATCAAATATTTGCAAATCTACAGTTTGCATACTGTTTGATTTGTATAGTTTGTATGTGAAGTTTTGGCCATGTCATGTCATTAAGATTGTAGAGTTTGGAAACAAGCACTGTAGTATAGCATATCCATGGAAGTAAACATTTTGTATTGTGGTATATGGTTAGATGTTTGCTTCAATGGTTCTGTTATGCAGCAGTATTTATGCGTTCTATTAGAATATACTTACTGTTTGATTTTTTGTGATTGGATATCAGTTTTTCATGAGTTGGGTAACCGGAGCACATATTCTTTTTCAATTTCTGTGATAAAATAAAAGATCATGTTAGTGTAGGTCCTTTATAAAGATGTATTACATTGTAAAATAGACATTTCAGCTTTTTTTCGACCCTCATATTTAGTAGTTTACAAACCACTGTACTGTGCAATTTGCTCAGTTTCTGTGTTTGTTTTTCAAATCATTGGGTCTGTGGAAAAAAAACATGTCGGATTAAAAAAAAAACTTTTTTTGTTATGCTACAGTCTATTTGTTTGTCTGTTTTCAGTGTTCACTTGTTGTTTCTGGCTAATGTTCTATGTGTTGGCTTGTTGCAGATTTTTGGAGCAGTTAGATACCTGCTGGCGTATTTTCACTGTTTATTTATTGTTATAATTTAGTGGTATTGATTTATCTGTTTGGTTGTTGCAAAATCTTGGGGCAGTTAGATACCTGCTGGCGTATTATAACTGTTTATTTCTTGTTATAATTTAGTGGTATTCATTTATCTGTTTGGTTGTTATAGAATGTTGGGGCACTTAGATACAGGTTGGCGTATTATAACTGTTTATAGTTTTTTAATTGAAGTTTTGTTAATGTTTAAGTACAGATTAGTTATTAAATTTTGGTTTTAATAACATTAAATAAGCGGCTGTAAGATTTGCTGGTAATCTCTGCTTTAGATTTATCGTACTATCATTACATTTGAACCATCCACATTTCTTTTTTATATTTGCAGTGTAGTGACCTGCATTGGTTGTGGCTTCTGCGTGGTAGATTATAGCTATTGTTGTGAAGGTTTTCTTACCAAGTGATACTTGACCATGTGAGACTCCAGTCAGTTTGCAGTTGTTTTTGGTACCATTTGATTGTAACGTAGAAGCATTAGTATTACGTATGTGTTTGTATTAGTAAGGTGGAGCGATTATCTGAATTGCAGGTAGTACATAATCTACCATGGTTTGCATTTTGTACAAGTTGCTGAAATGGAACGGATTCACAATTAGGTATGGACAAATACACGAAGCGCTCATTAGGGATTTGTTAATGTGCCACATTATTGCAGAGAGTGCATGTACGTTTCCACATGTATGAAATCTGGAAGATTTCATTTATAGGTATGTTTTTGTTTTCCAGTACTTGTAGTAAGTACATTAGACATTCTTGTGGGTCTTTTTGTGAGTTTATAATGAATTTCACCATTCCAGCACAGTAGTCCAATTCTTGTCTTATTCCATGAACACTATATGTATTGTCAGGATTGTTTTTTGCATTTCTATGAAGGACTAACATTTGCAAACACAATTGGTCTGTACTGTGCAAGTAAATGTTGTCAACAATTGGTGGCAATTGAGATAGAATATTCATTGCTACATTTGCGTAGCAATTTACACCAGTTATATTTGAAAATGTGAATGGACCAGATAGTTCTGTGTCCAAGTCATTTTTTAAGAGTGTGTGTTGCTTGTTTGAAGAAGTACCTGAGTTACTTTGAGTGATAGGTTGTTCTTTGGTTGTGGTAATTGATGAAGTATTAGCTTCTTTTACTCTCTTTGGAGGATTTGTAGTGAGATCCTGTTGCATTTCTGTTTGAATTAGTTTTCTTTTACAAAGTTTTCCTTTTTGTGGAACAGGGTATGTTTTTAGATGGGGGGTGTATAGTGAACATAGTCTGTTGTATTCTAAAATGCAAGGAATATCAGTGTTTACTTTACTTGCAACAAAGTTGATTAGAAATAGACCGTCAAGTGTACGTAAGTGTGATAGTGCTACGTAGCTCATGCCTTCTTTAAAAACTGTGTTCCCAATATCTATCAATGCTTTGTCTAGGGTAAGACCTTGTGATTTGTGAATGGTGACTGCGTATGCTACCGTTAGAGAAAATAGTTCTCTGTGTACATACATGTCTTTGAAGAGAAGACAAGTATGTACAGAGCCCAATCCTTTTTACTTCTGAAAGTTTGTCAAAGAGAATATTGACAAACTGAATGTTGTTGTCACGTGGGTATGTTTGAAAGCCAACAACTGTACCCAGTGCTCCATTAGCTTATCCTTGCTACATGTCAAGGTTATGTTTAAGCATTACTCTACAGTTTAAGGATAATTTTAATATTTTCTCCAAACCAGTTGTGTTGGAGATAGAATTTTCTAAGGTATTTAGTCTTGTTGGGGTTTTTTGACACATGGGTAGTGTCATACCATGTACGCCTAGTTTGTCTGTGGAGCAAATTTCAATTATTGGTTGCATTTCTTTTTTCAACATTGTTTCATTGAATTTGGAATAGTTTTCAAGAGTTGGCATTAAGGACATACAATTGACATTTTTGTGTGCTAATTCTACCATGACATCAGAAGCACATGAGTTATGGCCATAAAGTGCAGGGATGTGTCAGGTTTTTAATATTGCTTGTGCTTCTTGAGATAGTACACCAACTCTAATACTTTTTAAAATGTTGGCGTAAGTGAGGTCTGCAGATTGGCACATGTTTTCTGTTAATTCTCTGTATTAGAAATGTTGCCAAAGGTTGACATTTCCTATTCTGCCAACAGTTTTACGGCAGAGTTTGTGTGCTAAGGTTTTAAAGATAGGTTCACCTTTCACTGGTGTCAATTGAAGAAGATCTCCAAAAACAATAATGTGTTTTCCTGCAAAGAGCTCTTCACAGTTTGTTTTAAGAACTTCTTACAATCTGAGTTGAATCAAAGCCAACATTAGGTTGGAGACCATGCTCACTTCATATATTAGTAGCATTCTCATTTGTTTTAACACTCTGCGTAGTTCCATTACAGCTTCTGTTAAAAGTTTGTAATATTCTAATTTATTTTGGTGTTCTACTGGAAGGAGTAGTAATCGGTGTAAAGTGACACCGCCTATGTTGTAGGCAGCTAAACCTGTGGGGGCAATTACAACAGCTGACCGTTTGTTGTTTGTCAATTGTTGAAGGAACTTGCTGATGATTTTGATTAAGAATGTTTTGCCTGAAGCCGCTTCACCACTGACGTATAGTAGTATAAGTTTGAAATTTTGACAGGTACATTATTTATTTTCATGTTGTACACCATGTGCAATTTGTTTTGTTACTTCATGAAAAATGGTACGCTGCGCTGCTCTTTGTTCAATTTTGATTGTAGTACAGTTAAGTCTTCTGTATCTTCTTCATAGTGACACATGGTGTTCTCTATTTCTGTCACAGCTAATTCTGCCTCATTTGCTATTAGTGACTGTCCCAGTGGTTCTTGGCTTCCTGTTAAAGAAGGTTGACTACTGTCAGGAGTGTCCTTATCTAGTTGGGCTTGGAGTTCTTCTTTGTGTTGCTGTTCATTGTGCAAAATTGTTTTGTACTTTGTAAAGTTTACATTGGTGATAGTGCTTTGATTTGCTTTGAAAGCGTCCTCATAGGAGTCATAGTTTTCTAGTATTTCTTCTTCTTTTCTCCATGGTTTAAAAAGTTGTAGCAGGGTCATGTAATATAGTTCTTTATGTTGAGGAGTTTTTAATGACAATTTGATATGATTAATTAAGCTTCGTTTGGTAAGTTTCACTAAGCTGCCTTCACAATCTGTCACTCTATATCTACTGTTTTTTTCATCAGGTTTTATATTATTTTCATATGTGAAGTTTTGGGCTATGTGGTATAGACACATGGTTTCCAAAGTGGTACTCCTGTTTGGGTATTATGTGTCTAGTAAATTGTTTTTTTAAATGTCTTGGCTGTTGGGATCATTTTTGGCTATTGTTTCTATGTCATCGTATGATTTGAGAACTCATTTTCTAGATTTAGCAGGACCAAGACTTATCCATACTATATTTTCAGATTTTCCATACAAAGCAGTACCGGTTAAACAATCTGCAGCTTCATAGGAGCCACATTCTCTATGAGAGAGCATTTTTATGCCTAAGCTATACAATTTCTGAGATAGTGTTTTGTCCGATGATAGGTCATTCCAGAGGTCTTGAAGCTCTGTATTTTCTGCTTTTGTTAAGTAGGCTGTACCATAATGTGCAACTGCAGTGGAATTGTCTGCAATGTACTGCACATCTATGTTTGCATTCCATAAGAGGGCAACTATTGCATTGTAATCATTGATATATTTTGCTTCTTCTGTTCTTTTCATGTAATATGTGTTCTTAGGTGATATACCTTTAA
Source organism: Ambystoma mexicanum (assembly GCF_040938575.1). Lineage (NCBI taxonomy): Eukaryota > Metazoa > Chordata > Amphibia > Caudata > Ambystomatidae > Ambystoma > Ambystoma mexicanum. The sequence goes on along the minus strand of NC_090932.1, from coordinate 919,914,982 downwards.
CACTATGGGCCTCATCACGACTTTGCCGGTAACCCTTAAATCCGGCGGTACCGCTATTACCACTGGATTTAAGGGTCCGCCAAATCAGGGCTTTGGCGGATTTCGCCCCAGCTCTGAGCTTGGGGGAAATCCCCCCGAAAATTCGCGCTCATACCGCCAGCGGGAAATCCGCCGGCGGTATGAGCGCGAAATTTCCCCATTGAGCCCAATGGGCAATGGGGCATTCCCGAATGGGCTCAATGGGGAATGGGGAATACCATTACCGCCGAACTTGTGATCCGGCACTATTAGCACCGGGGGGTTCGGCTGTAGGGCACATAGCGCCGGCGCTAATAGCGCCGGCGTTACCGCCCAAGTCGTGATGAAGCCCTATGTGTAACTGAAGACATGAAGTTGTTCACTTCACCTGTTTCTGTAACTGGTCTAGAAACCAAAGCAGCATTTAGTGTAGTATTTCCCTTTGTCTTTGTATTTGCAACGACAATATTTGCCACATTGGTGTCTTTGAAATTGTACAATTTGTGCATGAAGATCACTATTTGTTGCTTCCGATGGAATTTCACAAGTGACATATTTTTCAATAAACTGTAAAACAGTGGCATCACTGTCTTGACCAAATTTAGGAGCATCTTTAATCCATAAAAGCATGTGGAAATGTGTTGCTCCTCTAGCTTCGTATTCTTTTCTCCAAAACAAGTGTTGTGCTTCTCCCAGGGGACAAACAGTTTTATCACAAATAAAGTGTAGCATAGCAATGAAATGATGATGGAAATATCTTGAAACATTAACAGGATCTAGAGAGCAAAGTTCTCCAGGTGTTAGTATATCTATGTTTGTTTTGTTTTTGTTTGATATGCGTAGGAAATCATGTAAAGCTTCCCATGCATATTCTGCACAACTTAATGTCACAAACCAAGTGGGTGGGCCAAGATTTCTTATTATACAACGTACATCTACGTGACATTGGAACCAGTACTCTTTCGTACCACGCATGTTTGCTAACAGATTTGTAATGCTTGATTGTAAAACCTCATCTTTTCTTGCACTTTTTGTATTAATTGCATAGCTGACATATTTTGAAAGTGGGTTCCTGATTTCAATGTGTGTGCAAATCCGTAACATAGAGTTGCTAGTTCACTTTCAAAGAGTAGGTGGAATATGTATTCCGCATTTTTTCTAAATCTGGGATCTTCAGAATACATTCATAACGAGCAGTATTCTGATGCTGTTACCTGAGTGGTCTATCATTGCACCTTCCTCCTTTGCCAGTAGGAAAGAGTAGAGGAAAAGCATGTGCTTCTATACTTTTTTCCCATATGCTGATTGGTGATCCTTTTGTTTGTCGCATTTGGTACGTTTCTAGTGCATCATCTATGCTGTCATTAGAGTGTAATGGATGAATTGTATAATGGTCTAAAATATTGGATACTGTAGCAGGATCTAGAAGTTCAAATTGACCAGTTTCTGGTGACTCTTGAATTATTTCAGTAGTTTCCCTTAAGTTTTCTTCAATATGTATTTCTTTGTAGTATTCATTATTGTCTTTTAGATATTGCAAGGCTTGTCTAACTTTATGTAAGTTTACGAGTTGTTACCAAATTTATTTGTCTTTTGTAGGTACACCATTTACTAAGACAATTAAAGAATGCTCTATTGGACGTTGCACTCCCAGAGTGTGCACATTGTCTTTCAGATCTAATGGTAAATAAGCTACTTTGCCACAAATGCCTTTCACCAATTCAGAGGGAGGTAATTTTGCTGTTTTTGGTTGAAGGTGTTTTATTGCTTGAAATGGGTACACTGTTTGAATTATGATGCTCTCATATAAATTGAGTTGTTAAGGTAGAGAGCTAATTCAAACCATTTGGAATCTTCATTGTCTTCTATTTTGTATGTTACGTTTATAGTTTTTGTGTTACTTTTATAAAAAGTTCTGCGGCAACACACACACACATGGTTTGGTACTTCAGCGGATGTACTTTTAAATGTTAGTATTTCTTTTTTGTATGTGTGTAGTAGAAGGTTGCCATGTGTAGAATTGTTGCTAGTCTGTTGTAAAGCTATTGCATTTTGTAAGTGGCTTTCACTTCCGAAATATTTTTTCTGGATATGGTCGATTTCTTTGAGCAGGTCTTTGGCTGTACCATGTAGAAGAATGTTATTTAAATTGGCTAGTGCTAACGCAGGACTTTTAGCATAGTACAGTTTATAGACTAGATTTCTTATAGTTGAATGATGTGTTGATATCATTTTGATATGATGGAAGGTGCTTTTGCAAATAGGTCCTGAAATGCAGGCTAATGAATGTCCTTGTAGTCCTGTGTATTTGCGCACTGGGCAGGTATCTATATTTTGCAGCAGTTTCATTTTGATTTTGTCTTTGCCTTTCACATACTGATTGAGGAACTGGCGTATTGATTTGAAAGATTTTTTGGCAATGTTACAAAGTGACGTGCATGGCCATTTGTATACGGGACGTTCTGGTTCAGTCGAATGGAGAGGTAGTTTTCTGGGGATATTTTTATAAGCAGCATTTCTTGTTGGATTATGGTATTATTACGTTTTTCATAACCTCGTCCACTGCTATGTATGGCAATTGTGTTTTTTTGGTTTTGTTTGTATGCTTCTTCATTAAAATATGGTTCTGTGCTCGTGGTGTGACTCCATTCACCTCCACAGATATTTAAGAAGTTATTTTTGTTGACATTCCGTTTATTGGGAAGTCTTTTTTGTAATTTAGTAGTTAGTTTTGTTAGTGCTTTCATTCTGTTTAACACTAAAATAAATAACTTTCTTTTGAGAAGGATTGCACTGTCTATCAAAGCTTCTAAGATTAATTTTCTACGATAGGTATTAAGGGTTGTGCATGATTTGTCTCCTCTTTTTTATAAGATTCTGAAGGACTCTGTGGCAGAACATTTTTGCTAAAATACTTTTTTTGGTATGGTTATTTGGTAGTATATCAAGATTTATAGGAGCAGTTTTACCAGTAGTGGTAGCTGAATTCTTGTTAATCATTTTCTGTTTCATTTTACATTTTGATGGAGGAGGCAAAGTTTCTGTACTGGAAGCTTGTTTTGTTTCGCTAAATGACTGTATTAGCTGTTTTGTTTGAACTTTTTGTACAAACTCTGCTAGAGATGGATGCTTATTTTGGACACTTTTATTTTCATTTGCTCTATTTCTGCGTTGCTTTCTACGGACTTGCTTTTTGGTAGGCATTCTTTGGGGTATGTTGAAAAGGTATGGGTTGGGCCGTTCTGCAATGTATGTGTGCTGTGTGCATGAGTGTCTGAGTATGATGGTAAAGATGTATGTGGTTGTGTGCGATTGTGCATTGGGCAGCTACAATTAGTTGGGAAGGCTATTCTTCTATTTGTGTGTTACTATAATGTGGGTCAGATAAGAGTAGAAAGTGAGCCAGTGGTGAGGAGAAGCATTAATAGTAAACCTAATGGTATAAAATTAAAACAGTTCTTTGTTTTGTAATACTAACATTCTAGGGGTTGAGTTATGTTATTTGTGTTCCAAAAAACGGGGATTTGTGTGCCATTCTGCCTGATAATCCCTGTTTAATAAATGGGGATTTGTGGGCAGAATGGTTCAGAAATCTGAGTTATTTTGGTGCGCAAATTACATGAATGAACCACAAAGTGTGTTTGAGGAACAGTAAGAATATTAAGGTAGTATTGTACTTACTCTTTTTTTATGGAATGAGCAGGTTTCTTCGGATATGTTGTTTGTAGTTCAGATGCTGCTGATTTTCAGGAGAGTGGTCTTCACTGCAATTGTAAAAGAAAGAAGTTAGTAATTTTGTGTGTTTATAGCACTGATGTTAATTTAGACATTGATTTTTATGTTTTTGTATTAGTATTCGTGTTTGATATTTGAACATACTGTATGCATGCATTTCATTTGACTATCTGCAGCCTTTATATTTTATTTTATTTACAATATGTTAGTTCAACATGCTTTGCAAATGAGTAGAATTTTAAGTGCATGAAATTCACTTGTTTTTTTAAAGCTGTGTTGTAGATAGGAGACAGGTTTGAAAGTGACAGTTGATTATAGTAGATGGGAAAAATGGCAATAAGTTAATTTTATAGGTTATGCGGGTTTAGTGGCATTACTCTGTTAATATGCATTCATAAGAGATGTAAATGTACATACATGCCAAAATGTTGCAGCAGCTGGGAGGGAGGTTCTCCCCGAGCAATCGGGAGAGCTGAATTTCCCTGTTAGAATGCATTGGGATTAGAATTATTTTACTAGGGAGGCAGTACAAAACAGCAACATTTTTGGTAATCAAATGAGGAGTCTCCCGCCTAAATTGGGAGGGTTGGCATGTATGCATGTACTGTGAATACAATATGCATACCTGCAGTTTGTATTCATGCATGTGGATATGCATGCAGCTGTAAGTAGAAATCTTGGAGAGTTGTAGAGTAGTTTTTGTAGTAGGTGCTTTCCAATAATATGAGACGTGTACTCAGAGTAATCAACAGTAGATTTGAAGTGCGGAACTCTGATGATGGAGTTAGATGTAGAGGTCTTGGAGTCTTGGATGTGATTGGTGGACGGTTGTGTGACTGCTTAACTGTATCCAATGAGGGAATGGCACCGAGAGTGATGTGGAAAGGGTAGAAGGGCTGGCTAAGAGTTACGTGCCTCACGGACCCCGCGGCTGTCCACGGATAGGGTGTGCCACATCCAGGGTTTTCCAGCAAATCCAGTATGGAAAGGGGACTGTAGGGATCAAGCAATCAGATGTTGAGGTTGTGGATTTGTGTTGAAAGAGACTGTGTGTAGTGAAGATGGCAGAGGTGGAGAAAGTCAGGGTGTTGGTGCTTGGAGATATGTTTATGCATGCGTTACAGCAGTATGCTCAATGCAGGCATGTGGCAAACAATTTCGATGTTAAAGGAGTGGTGGTGGTGTGGAGCACTGTGCCTGATTGCAATGTAAAGCGAATTGTACAAGTTTGTGAAGCTATGGGCAGGATGAACAGTCCCCATCTGGTAGTTTTGCACATTGGTGCTTTCCATTTGGGCTACGTCAGGGCCCCTACTTTGTTGGCAGATTTGGAACAGTTGATTCAAGTAGTAATGAACATCCCTCCAAATGCGAAAGTAATTTTTTCTGGATTACTACCTAGGACAATATGGGACTATAGTTCTGTTTTTTGTCCTCAGCAAAACATTGGTAGGTGTGCAATCAACCGAGGCATGTGTGCATTCATGCTTAGAGCTGGTATGTTTTTCTGTAATAATGAGAATATTGATTCCAGTAATGCTGTTTATTTTGAAGAAGATGGCATTTCCTTATCTTTTATGGGAAATGCCATGCTGTTTTGGAATGTAAGGGTTGCTTTGGAAAAGGTTATGTGAAGATTTAAGTCGTAAAGTAAGAAGAACCCCCCCCCCCAAAAATACAAAATAACAGGTGTCTGTCAAGCATCTGCAAAAAAAAAACCAAAAATGGCTCTTTTCAGAGCCAACCTCAAAGGGGAAATGGGGCACACTATTTAATTTTACATTCACCATGCTCAGATTTCGATATGTCCGCGGACATGGCGGTAGTCTGCGGCCACTGCGTATTACATACAGGAGTTTTGGGGTGGAGAGGCATGCAAATGAGAATGAGCAGAGCAAGGGATTGGACAGTAAAGTTTACTGGGTGTGTTGTGTAAGGAGAGAGTTTGTCAGAATGTCTTTTTCCTGAGAGAAGAACAGATAGCTATGGCTGTGTGTTTCCGAAAACAGATTATGTGGATTTTGGGAGACTCATGGATACATTGGATACATTGGTTGGAGGTGCATGCAGAACGCTGTGGAGTAGCTGCAGATCTTAGATTCCCTCATGTGGAAGTGCACTGGCATGGAGTGCATGGAATGAAGTGGCTGGACTTGGTACCTCTCTGTGCTACTTTAGAGACAGAGCATCATCCAGACATAATTATAATTCATTGTGGAGGGAACAGTTTAGGATATGTGTCTGGAATTTCTTTGCAATTTGCAATGAAAGAAGGACTTGGCAAGGTCATGGACATGTTTCCAAATTCGCAAGTAATTTTTTCTCGTATTGCGCAAAGACAAATGTTGCTGTGTTGTTCTTCATTTGGTCCACAAATGGAGAAACCGAGGCAAAATGTCAATAGGGCTGTTTGTGCCTTTCTAAGAGATGTTGGCATGTCCTCTTTTCACAATGAAAATATTTTCTTTCGCAGCACATACATTTTTCGCAGAGATGGAGTCCATCTTACTTATGCTGCCAATCAAATTTTTCTGAGAAATGTACAAAATGCATTGCGACCTTTTTTGGAATTATAGTCATCTATTTTGTAGTAGATGTTGACGATGTCAAGTTTTTCAAACACACAAAAACACCACCAAAAGGCTCTTTTCAGACCCACAACTTCCTCCCAGAGAAAAGTGCATTGGTTTTCCTAGGGCAACACCCTAAAACTTTTTATGTCCTAGGACTGTCCGCGGACTTCCAAAAAATGCACAGGGCCCTGCACTGTTTATTTGCCACTTCTATTTTTAAACTGTGAAAGGCAGCTCTGAAAAGAGCCATTTTTTGATTTTTGTTCCTTTATATATTTTTTGGGTTTTTTCACACGACACAGTAGGAGAGGAGGGGAAAGGGGGGTAAGGAAGGGACACCAACCATGGGGATAAGAAAGGGCAGGTGGAGAGAGGAAGATGCAGGGTGGGCCTTACTTAGGTAGGTAGCAGGTCTTCTGGTGCTCCCTGACCGTAGTCTCGAAAGCACTTCGAAGACTCTCCCCCCTGCAGAGTACTACGTCGTAGTACATACACAATATTGTAACCCTCGAAAGGTAAGGGTCAACACCATCATGAATGGCCTGGAGGCAGCTGGAGGGATGCGCTCTCCCACAGGAGTGTCTCTTGTGGTGAGAGGAGCGGAAACAGAGGATGTGGTAGAGGAACTCAACCTACTACGTTGCTCACAAGGAACAACCTTGCAAATGGCCCCACTGTGGAATGATGTTAGGTGTCGCGTCATGGATGTCATACCAAAGATGTACGAACCACGTCTCCCATGACTCAGCACAATTTTGCACTGTTTGCAGGTGACCTTGTTTGCACGTGCTTTTGGTACGTTACCATGAATGGTAAACAACCGCCACACCCAAGACTCCCGGCGAGTACTGGTAGTAAGGAGTTCCTTTACCTCATCCTCTTCATCCTCTTCATCCTCATTCGCTACATCCTCATGCCTGCTCCCCTCTGCAGGCCTTTGGGGAGGTGGTGGTGGTGGAGGGTTTGGGGGTGGTGCTGAGGCAGATGTAGCAAAAGCAGCCATGGATGCTATCAGGGTTGATGAGATAATCTCAGCAAGATCAGCAAAGGCAGCAAAAGTCAATCTGCAATAGCCAGAAGTACAATGAAGATCAGCTCTGGGGTGTGGCCTTTTACAGGGGGTGGAGGGGTGCGCTTCGCGAACAGATGGAACCCCCCAAAAAGGTTAAAAAAGTATGTGGAAACGTAGGGTTATTGTCTGGGACATGTGCAATGGTGAATTTTTACTGTAAAATAATTTGTATTGTCTGAAAAAGTTCTTTTAAAATGTTGGGGAAGCGGACAGTGTGGGTGCGGTCACATGATGACATCAGGAACACGTCCGCGAAGGGAACAGGTGTCCGCAGGACACCAAATGTACGGGAGCGGTCGTGCGCGTGCGTGCAGGTGTTCTACGGACAGTGTTCTGGTCCTCAAACAAATTAAAAGTGCAACACAAGTGAGACGGACTGTTACAGGCAGGCGCGATGTTCGCAGGACTAATGGGTGTGGTGCGCATGTGCGATGTTCAGCACACTGTACGGACAGGTATAGTGTCCTTAGGACACTGCCATTTTGTTTAACTAGGGACATCCCGGACACCGGGTGTGTTCTAAGAGCAGTTCCATCTTAGTTGCGAAGGGTACGGACAGGTATAGTGTCCTTAGGACACCCCATTCTGGTAATTTACGGACATCCCGGACACTGAGTGTGTTCTAAGAACAGTTCCATCTTGCTTGCGAATGGTACGGGCAGGTATAGTGTCCTTAGGACACCTCCATGTTGGCTAATTACGGACATTCCGGACAGGCACACTGTCCGCTGACACCCCAACTGACTTTTTTTTAAAAAAATAAGACACAAAGGATTGAATTAAAAGACACATAATATTTGTTTTTATTATATACAGATACACAATTTATGAAAGAGAGCAGGAAGCAGAAACTGATACAAATACAGGGGAATTAGGGGTTTGGAGAGGATGGATGGGAGGGGATGAAGGGATGGAAGTCTCATCAAAAAGATTTTCTTGGTGTTGAGGGTTTGGGGATAGTTGACTGGGACATGGGGAGGGGGAACAGGGACATGTGGGACAATGGTATTTAATTTTTTCTTTTATGTGGTCCTCCACTAAATGTTTCAAAAGATTGAAATTTTCCATGAGCATGTCCATTTCTTGTTCCATGCGCTGCAGAGTATTTTCCAATGTGTCTTTTGGTGTATTATTTTCAATGTTTGTATGGTCTGTTAAAAAAATATATATATCTGTTAAGAACACATTAAGAAATTAATATTAATTTGCTTATATAGAGAAGTGTCTACCATTAGTATCACTGTCTTTAGACATTTCCTCACATGGAAAATGTTACTCAAGCCATTCCAAAGTACTGGACATTTCTGTGTAAAAAACAAAAATGTGTACCTAATACAAAAAGTTTAGAAATATATAAGAAAAATGAAGTTTACTTACTAGTTTCTGGTAAATTGCATTCTTACTGTTGTGTAGGTCTACTGTTGCTTCTAGCTGTGCAGTTTCTGTGAGGTAATTATGTTGTAGGCATATCTTTTTTGTTTTGTTATATTCCATTTTAGTACATATGGTATTTAAATGGATGGTTTATGTGTTACATATATAGGTTCCACTTCTTATTTATTATTACATATAATGTGTTTATGTGCTGATTTTTTAACGTGTGCAGTGTTTATATGACATGATAGAACAATTTAAGATACCCCCTGAGTGTTTGGGTAGTGTTGATGTTGTCCACATCTACCCGCAGACATACACACAGTCCGCGAACATCAAAATCAATAGCAGGGGGTTCAGTATGTTCTATGTTACATGTATATGAAAGTAAGGGATTCCTAGTAAACATCTATCAAATTCACACTATGAATATGTATATTCAGTAAAATAAAATTTGATAAAGGGAGGTTATGGTTAAGTTGCGCTACTAAAAACCTATGAAATTCAGTAAAAAAAACTTTGTTAAAGGGACGTTTTGGTTAAGTTGTGCTACTAAAAACCTATGAAATTCAGTAAATAAACGCTGTTAAAAGGACGTTGTGGTTCCAAGTAAAACCGAAAAACCCCTGAAATTCGCTAGTTATGGTAAGCTAAGTAAATATAACTCACACCACTACCGTGCACTGCTAAGACTAACATCCAGGACATCAAAGATGACATCACAAATGTCATTGATGACATTACTGATGACATCATGTGTGCATTTACTTTATTATAATGTTGACAAAAAAGTGTCAAGGGTCATTGGAATAAATATCATGAGCTACTTAGTGCATTAAGCAATGCATTGATATTAATAGCATTCTATTATGAAGTTCTATCCAGTATACTAAGCTACTCATGTAGAAACATAGGCATTGTGTGCAGTATACACGATGGAGCTGCAATATTCATAATCTTGCCATGTTGAACAGTGAAATAATAACTGCTTTCTTATTCGAGTTTTGCGTACTGTGAAACATGTTATAAGTAGCTAATGAAACCCACTTACTACATAATTGCATTATTGCAGACAAAACACAAAGAGAGAACAACACATACAAATATGGGTATACACAGGGAAAGTGAAGTAAGCAAAAAAGCAGCAGTAGTAGCAGAAAGTGTTGATAACCTAACTGATTATCTTAATGCAGAGAAATCATTGCTCTGTTTCAAAGCTGCAACTTACCCTATGTATATGTATGACATGATGTGACTGGACCCTAAGGAAAGTAGTGTGAGTACAATGTATACAAATATGAGCATATACAGGGAGAGTACAGTAATAAAAATACCACAGAACTATCAGAAAGTGCCGATAACCCTACTGATTATCTTCATGCACAGAAAGGATTGCTGTCTTTCAAGCCTGTGTCTTCCCCTATGTATATCTTTTATATGATGTGACTGGACCCTAAGGGAATTCCTGTAAGAACATACTTGAAGGATAAGTCTATGAATATAGTACCTTTTAAATGTTTAGTTCCTGACTGTTACTGAAGACAGCCATGTGGCCTAGATATGTCAGTAAAGGAAAAAAGGGGGAGCCAGACATGTGATGTCATCAGTGATGTCATCAATGACATTTGTGATGTCATCTTTGATTTCCTGAATGTTAGTCTTAGCAGTGCACAGTGGTGGTGTGAGTTATGGTTGCTTAGCTTACCATAACTAGCGAATTTCAGGGGTTTTACTTGGAACCATAACGTCCTTTTAACAACGTTTTTTTACTGAATTTCATAGGTTTTTAGTAGCGTAACTTAACCATAACGTCCCTTTAACAATGTTGTTTTTTTACTGAATATATATATATATATATATTACATGGGCTGCGGTAGCAGCCATGTAGTTATGGTTAGGTCATAGGAAGAGCACTTTTTGGGTGGCTTATAACTTTGCTCCCCCTGGACGAGTCCACACCAAACTTTGCAAAAAAAAGTATATGGCCCACTCTGAATTTTGGTGAGGTTTGGTAAAGGGGGGGCAAAGTTAATGGGGGGGTCCCAAATTTTATTTTTTTCCTATAGACTGAATGGGGAAAAAACTTTGCTCACGCCTACAGCCCCAACCGCTGGATGGATTTACACAAAATTTGTGGCAGGAGCAGCGGCTTGGTCGGGAACTCTGGTGAAAATCCGTCCAGTAGTTTTTTTTTTAAATGACCACAAAGTAGGTGATAAAAAATATGTGATATCTATGTCCGCTCTGCGGACCTACTTCCCTGTTCGCTCCGCAGACAGGACACCGATTGGTTAATCGGCTTGCGTCATGTCCATGGAAATGCGGCGTGTTCGCTGATTGGATGGTGAAGAGCGTGAAGTGCATCAGATTTTTGGAAATGCCTGCCATCTTGGATATAAGTCTGCTTCTATTATCTGCTGGCGTAACCGTTCTCGCTCCTTTATGATGATGTCTGTGTTTTTGTCATCTTCAGCTGGCATAAGGGCATGCATGCCGATCATTTCCATCATTTCAACAGTAGTGCGTGCTGACCTTGCTTTCCATAACCTCATTCCCAAAAGGGCGGCCATTCCCAATATTATGCATCCTGCTATAAATTTAAGACCATCTGACAGCGACGATGGCATCCACGACCACAAGTAGGAAAACCAGCTACCATCTTTCTTAACACCTTTTGCTTCTTCTTCCATCTTGGCGTGCATCTTGGCAAGTTGTGATACTGCGTCAGAAAGCGTGCCATTGTCTGTGTCATTGTTGTCTGTGTCATTGGCTGGGATAAATGTGCAACAAAAACTCCCAATTTTCGCACAAACTCCTCCTTCTATTGCTGTGAGCAGATCCAGCACATATCTGTTCTGGACTGCCACCATTCGTACAGCCCTAAATTCTTCCTTTATTGCGTTGAATCCATTGACGGTGGAGTTGATGGTCATCATTAGTTCCCATCTGGTAATTTGGAGCCACTTCACATTTGCATATGCCTGCATCCCTGGATGTATTATGGAGGAGAACAACATTGCTGCTCTGCTGAATAGTCCGTGTTCTGGTGGGATATTTATAAGAGCCGTTTCTGATCTTCCCCAGTAGTTCCCTGTCAGTGGTTCTCCTTACCTCTTCACTCTCGACAGGCTTACCGTGTTTTTCCTTTCCCTTCCTCCTGCTATCTTCACTGACCTTTTCTTCCTTTTGTTACCTTCGTCCATTTTAGGGAAGTTCCCCAGTTTGACATGTTTCTGCGGTACCGATAGGGATGGTACGTTGATGTGTACCATAGCGCATATTCCATTCCATGATTGTGGCAAGCTGTGATATGCTTTGTCTCCGCAGGCCCAATAGTGGTCCATCAGGACTGCTCTACCGGCACCCCCTCAGCTATCATTATTGTTCTTTTGCAGTTGCTGTTTCTTTCCACCTCAACATTCCCATCGTATTGATAACATAATGTAGGTGCAGTTAGTGGAAGTATCGTTATTGGTTCCTCGTCCTTCTCTTGCCAGGTTACTAGTGCTGCGCTCCTTGTCCATCCGTTGTAACATTTATTGTTTTCTTCAGTTACTGTTACTACTGTTGCCTTTGTCAATGTTACCGTATTGCTTCCCACAACTCCATCTACCCATCCTTCTTTCGTGTATACCTTCGCATATATTAATATCAGTGGTCTTTCCCAGCACCCTGGTATCCCAGGAACTTCTCTTGCACGCCATTCACATGGGAGGTAGTTCAATGTTACTTCCTTTGTTTCTCCTTTATCAGGTCCATCCGTCCCATATTGGAGCCCTTGTGAGTGCTGCCAGTAGTTGTTGTACATGGGTAGTGGTTTTATGAAGTTATTTTCATGCGGGTACGTGTCCCTCATTTTCCATATCAGCGTTGCTAGTCTCCCTTGGAATTGTCCTCTTGTTTGGAACAGGGCCAGGTGTATCAGGCACTCCACAGATGTTGCAGGTACCTCAGTGGCCACAAATGTTCTGGATGCGCTCATGGCGTATGGGATCAATGGGCACACATATCAGTTGTCCTTAGTTGTCCCCTTATCAATTTTGGACATGTGCTGGTACCACATGTTATTTGAGATGTGTGCTGACTCTGTAAGGTATGTGTCTACCCTGTGGTTATCAATAGAAACACTACGTTTATCCCTCTTCCTATTACCTCTTAGGGTACTTGTACCACCTGACACCATACCTGTTGCAGCTGTGGTGGGGGGTCTGTTAGTGGAAGGTGATGCCCTAACATAGGAAGCATAGTGTGCCTGCCAGACAGTGGCAGCAAATAGGCCAGTGATGAAAAATATTGCTGCCATCTTTATTATAATTGCTAATATCACTGGCATAGTTCTCTTACCTTTGCTGCGGTCCTGCAGCTTCTTTACTTTGGTGATATAGATGCCCGCCTGAAAAGTTCTCAAAATATGCTTTATTTTGTTAGTGTTTTTTCAAGCTCTCCCTATCATATAATCATTCAAAGCCCAGACGAAAAGCTGTTCCCACGCTTTCCTTAGCGTCCTATCTCTCAAGGCTGGTAAGTGCTCGTGGAGATGTGGGAAGGATTGCTCTATTATTAAAATGAACGTGTTGTAATACACATGTATTTTTCTTTTCTTTAAGTATTTTGGTCTTTTTATGGCATACACAAATTGGTGTGACAACGCTTCGGGGGTGTTGTCATCTGTGGGCAGCATTTAACTCTGGGCTATGACGTATGCGTTAGTAGCTTAAATTCACTTCTTTCTATATATATATATATATATATATACATATATATATATATATAACAGTACTGCACGGTACCTGCATGTGCGAGACAAAAGAGAGAAGAGAACATGCACGTGTCTACACAGTGTGGTGTCCATTTTTGTACTGTTTAACGATTTCTTTATTAGGGATTGGCTGGGGTGGTGTTTGCTTTGGTCTGGGATCTCGCGACCATGGCGTGGGGTGTGGGTGATTGTTCACTTATGTCTTTAGGGGGGGTTGGTGTCTGGGCTGTGTTGTTGGTGGTCGTTGCTGATGTGTTGGCCCTTCCCTCGATACACGGGGGGGTCTGTGCTTTTTAGGGCTTGATGTCATGCAGGTGGGAGCAAACATAATTGTCCCTTGGCTTTACAGCTCTACGAGCAGTTTTTTCCACTTGGTGGGGCCCAGTGAACCGAGGGCTGTTCCACTGGTGGTTAAAGTTCCTCAAAAGAATGTTGTCCCCCTCTTTTACTGTCCACTGTGTGGCTTGTTCCTGTTCTTCGTTTACTTTTTCTTCTTGTTGAGTGTTCTTCGACCCTCCCCGCGTCCGTTCAAACTGTTGAGAGATAAAGGCGACACTAGTAACCAAGGAAGAGACGTATTCGTACATTTCTGACACCAAAAACATTTTGCGATGCATGGCAATCAGTTATAGCTCTTGATGGTGGTGTGAGTGGGAGGTGCATTTGGCATCTGGTCACCACATTGTGCGGGGTGAGGTGGTGGTCCGACCCTGGTCTATTCCTTAATTCAAACAGAGCCAAGGGTAGGCAGTAAAGCCAACTCTTTTTGGTTGTTTGCTGAATCTTTGCTATCTCTTCTTTAGGAGGCCATTGAGGCGTTCACAGACGCTGCTTGCTTGTGGGTGGTATGCACATGCAAACTTATGCTTTATACCAAGGTGGGCGGTTACATGTTGGAACATTTCATTGGCAAAGTGTGGTCCTTTGTCAGACTGCAACACTTCGTATACCCCCCACCCTGGGAACACCTCCCTTAATAGGAACTTTGCTGCTCTGAAGGCATCTGCATGGGAGCATAGACCGGCCTCGATCTTGAAACTGGGCATACTACTACAATCATGTATCTGTATCCTTGACATACATTGATCATGTCAACGTAGTCAATATGTAGGTACAGAAAGGGCCCTTCTGGCCGGGGTATAGTACCTTTGATCACTTGCAGCTTGTGACTGGCCGTCAATTGTTGACAAATGAGACAATTGCTAATAAAGTTTTCAACGTGTGAATTTAGCTCAGGACAGAAACACACCTCTTTTATTTGTGCTGCAATCACCTCTTTTCCTGTGTGTGCGGGGTGGTGTATCTGTGCCAAAGCTGTCTTCAATAAGGCTACGGGCATCACTATTTTGCCAGTATTATTCTGTCACCATAATGCATCTGTGGGAGACATGGTGCACCCTCTTTTGACCCATAGTTCTTTTTCTGCCATGGGTACTGCTGCCTGCAATTCCATTATTTGAGTTTCAGGGATATGTGTGTACCCGTCCTTCATCAACATCTGTCTTGCCCACGCCCTCCCCTTATCTTTTTGTTTTTCTGGGAGCGTCCAAATCTCGCCAAAATACGCAGCATATTTAGCATGTGCGTCTGCTGTTTTGTTACCCTTTGAAATTGGATCATCCCCGTTTGTATGTGCCTGACACTTTACCTGGGCTATTTCTCTAGGATCTTCAATTACTTCAATTAGTTCAGCAAGTAGTAGAGCATGCTGCACCGGGGTGCCATCTACTCTTCTGAACCCTCTCATTTGCCACTTAATTATCCCTGAGTACACTGTTGATGTGACATATGCACTGTCAGAATATAGTGTTACTCTTTTATCATAGCTTTCCTTTAGCGCCAAAATTAGTGCCACTAGCTCTGCTGCTTGGGCCAAACAGTGTTGTGGCAACTGTACGCGTTTTACTGGAACATACGTCCAATCCTCCCTCAGTCGTACAACTGCAGCACCTGTTCTTCTTATCCCATCACTCTGATGAATTGTTGAGGATCCATCTATGTACATTACCCCCGCCCCTTCTAGGGCATTTTCCTCAACTTTCCTTGTGCTTGAGTAAATATCAATGGCCTGTGTGCAATCATGGGCGTAGCTGCCATCTTCTACTACCTCTGCTATAAATCTTGCTGGATTTACATTACTGCACCTCACAACTTTCAATTCTGGTCTGGATAAAATAATTTCATAGCCTGTTGCCCTCTGTGTGGTCAATGTGGATTTGGGTTTATTTAGTATTGCAAAAAGAGCGTGTTCCACGTACAGTGTGGTGGGGAACCCCATTGTTATTGATGATTATTTTTCTACCGCAAATGCTGCTGCTTCCAGGTTCTGTTTGCACGGGAAGGGACCCAACATCACAGGATCTAGATGGCCACTGTAAAATACTACTGGTTTATGTCCCATGCTAGTTTTTTGCATCAGTACTGCCTTCACTACTGCAGAGTCACAATGTGAAAATATGTAGAATGGCTCTTCAAAGTTTGGGGTTGCTAATACTGGTGCAGTGGTAATGGCATGTTTTAGTTCACTGAAAGCCTCTGTCATTTCCTTTGTCCATCTCAACTTCTTCTCCCCCCCACTGTGCTTCTTTGAGGGCCTCAAGCAGTGGTCCTATGTATGTGTTGTAGTCGAAAACCCATGCCCTGCAGTAGTTGCATAGCCCCAAAAACTGCTGCAATTCTCTCACTGACTGTGGCTGTGGTGTGTTTGTTATGGCCTGCACTCTTTGTGGTGCAATGTTCCTCCCTTTTTGCAAAATCAGTTGGCCTATGTACAGTACTTGTTCTTGGCAGTATTGCAATTTCTCCTTGTCTTCCTTGTATCCTTTCTCGGCTAGTACTGTGAGCATCTTTACGGAGTCTTGTCTGCATTTTTCCTCTGTGGTGCTGCAGATGATGATGTCATCTACATATTGTAGCACTGTGCTTTCCATTCCAATGTTACTCAGATCCATTTGTTTCACTCTGTTAAAGATGGATGGTGATTCACAGTACCCCTGTGGTAGCCTTGTGTGTTTCCATTTTGCGGTATGTGAAGCTGGTCAGGTCTTGTGAGTCAGGGTGCCTCTGCTGGTATCCCACATAGTATAGTGGCTGGGTTAGCTGTTATAGGGTATTCTGCTTCTAAAATGTGGGTGAGGGGTCTTAGATCCTGGATGAAACACCAGGACCCACCCTTTGCCTTCCAAACAGGGTACACAACAGTGTTGCATGGGGACTCTGATGGTACTAGTATTCCACTATTAGTGCTGTTATTGTTTCATGTATCCCCTCACCCGCTTCCTTTGATAGTGGGTATTGTTTTACTCTTGGCAGCATTGCCCCTTTTTTCAATTTTATTTTTACTCCTCCGATGCTTTTTATGCATCCTACATCGTATGGACCGGTGGTCCATAGGGATGCTGGTACTGCTGCTAAATCATCCTCGTAAAATGGCACTGCTGTAGTGGCAGGTGCCTCTAGTGCCATTGCCATCTTTTATGCTACTTCTTTGTATGTCACTCTCAACCAAATGTTAACACTCATCTCAAACACGATCTTGCCCTCTCCATTATCGTCAGAGAAGAGCTCCTCATCTGATACCTGTGTTAGTCGACATCCCTCAGCTAGTGCTATTACTGCTCTCCATGCTCTTCCTTCCCTGTCCTGGGCATGCACTGGAATGTAGTCTGCTCTTGCCACAATACTCTCGATGCTCACTGGCACCATGGCCCCTTCCTTTTCACTGGCTGGTGTTTCGGGTCTGAAAAGGTAAGCTGTTGGCCTTCTCCAAATTTTCCCTTCGATTCCTGGTAGCCCTGCTATTGCCATGTCTGTTCCATATTGGAAGATGTCTACAGCTACTGGCTCTGCCCTGGCCACTGTTTTGCCACAATAAGCCTGCAGTATTTGTCGTGCTGTGGAGCAAATTATCCCCTTCTCGGTAAAGGAGATGGTCATATTCAATCTGCTCATGATGTCTCTCCCTAGTATGTTCACTGGTGATTGCTTTGAATACAGCAGCCGGAGAGACATATCATGATCTCCTATAGATAAGGAGATGTTATCAGTGAAGGGAGCCAACCCTCTAGCCCCAGAGAATCCTTGAGTGTTCATAGCCTCGCCTGACAAGTTAAACTTTTCCTCCCTTATGCAAGACCTAGTTGCCCCTGTGTCAACTAGGAAGGAAACATTTTTGTCACCTATCACCACCTGTATGCGTTGTTCCTCTGCAGGGTTAGGTGTTACTGATAGGATGGGACACATCAAGGACATCTGTGGGCTGTCCTATTGTGGGTAGAGTGACTGTCCACTCCCTGTGTAAGGGTTGTGACACAATATTGTCACCCTCCCCAGCTGTGTGTGCTTTACAGGTGTGTCAGTCAATGATAGTGCATTGTCCTGTATTTGTGTGAGCTGCTGCGCTGTTCGGACCTGTTGCTGTTGTGTTGCGATGACCTGCTGTTGGGGTTGGTGTTGTGTGTGTTGCTGTGTTGGTGTGTAGGTTTGTATTTGTAGCTGTGGTTGCTGTTGTGTTGCTGTGCCTGTTGTTGTGGTTGTTGTATCTGTGGTTGTTGTATGTACCCTTGAAGTTGCAGCTGGGGCTGTTGCAATGGTGCTTGTGGTTGTGGCAGTGGTTGCTGTGGTTCTTGCTGTTGTTGGTAAAATTGCTGTTCCCCAATAGGCCCTTGCTGTCCTTGCTCTCCCCAGCCTGCTTGTCCCGGCCTCATTCATGTGTACCACCACTCCACATATCCAGCATATTGGTGGTTCCCGGGCTTGCCAAGGGTATCCTCTTGTGTTATCTAAGTACCCTTGCTGTCCAGATTGGTTGTAACCCCGGAACCCTCCCCCTTGTTGCTGTGCATTTGCGCCAAATCCTCTCCCTCTTATTTGTCCGGCCCTCCCTCTGTAGTTGTTTGAGTATCCGTTCCCCATTTGCATATAACCCCCTCCCGCGTGTGCTGTGCATGGTGGGGACGGGGGCATCTGTTGTGTCATAATTTGTGCTTGCGGTAACAGTGCTATCTGTTGTTGTGTTGCTTTTTGTGTTACAGTGGCTTGTGTGGGCATGGGTGCAGTGATCAGCGCCCCTTCCAGGGCATATTTAGACAGTTTCCTTTGGACCAAATTCGCTTCCTCTGTCTTTCTATCTTCCTCCTTTTGTTTCATCTTTTCTTGCCACCTCCTGCAGTAGTGCACTATTGTCAGTTGTATTTCTGGCCATGCCTTTGCTTCCATTCCCACTGATTTCTTCAACTGCCTTTGTACTTTTTCCGGGAGCCCTTGTATTAGCATGTGGTAAAATATTGCTAGTGTCTTGTCCCACGGCTCCAGCATTTCTAGGCGCCACTTCTGCTGGATCTCCTGGATGTAATCTACAGGGTCCTCATTCTCACGCATCTTTCGAGATGTTATTGCTCCTATGTCTGAGGTGTCTGGGTACTGGACCCTCAAGGCCTGCCATAGAGTGTGCCTGCAGTTAGCAAATGGGGCTCCATCATGTAACGTGTCATTTATTGTTACCCCTGGGAATCCCGCCCTCCTCCAGATGTTGTCGGCAGCATCCCCTTTACATCCCCCACCACTAACTTTTGACCAGCAGTGTATTTTTCCATTTCATATATCCATTTCCCAGCTCCTCCACTCAGAGATGGAAGTCTGCATTTAATATATTCTTTATCTGCATGTTTCCATGGGACATGTTGTGGCCTTGATCCCCCCTCTTGAGTAGTGGCATTAAGTTATACTCCCTTACTTCCCCTGGCGTTTGCCTGTGTGGGGATATGATGGTGTATTCATCATCTTCTATGCTAGGTAACTCCTCTATGTTATCAATATTACAGTATTTCGCGCTATCGCTTCCCATGCTCTTCCTTCCTCTCCTGTTACCCTCTTGTCCCATCATGGGTGTGTCTGCCCGCTCTTCCTGCCTGCATCCTGGGAGGTCCCTAAGTCTGTTGACATATGGGGTATGGACAGGTGTTGGTGTTAATGGTCGTGGTGCTTCTCTGTTCACTGCTCTCCTCCTTACTTCCTCTGTATGTTGCCCCCCGTGTCTGTCATGCCCATGGTGACTCGCAGTTAGTTTGCATTATGTATAGTTTGTCTAAACTTTATTTCCATCTCTTCTACCTTCGTACGACCCTTCGTCTTCCTCGCTGCAAAACCCATCTTGATATGTCGATCCCCACTCTGTGCGTTTCCCCCCCACTGTCACTGTCCTTAAATCTATTAGATCTATGTCTGTGTACTCACCTCCTTTGGCCACAGCCCCCAGTGCTGATGTTGTCACAACCTCCCTATACTGGCGGGTGTACCTATTCGCTCTATGCTCCACTCTCTTCTCTCCCTGTTCCTCATTCTTCTTCTTTACTACGTCACCACCTATTGCCGCTCGTTTCCTGCAAAGTTCTCCCATTACCTCTTCGCTCACCTTTGCCAGTATCCTCTCCTCTTCTTCCTTTCTCCCCCATATTCCCCCTTCCCTTTTTAATATGCTCTCTATTACCTTCCCTTCTTCATATTTCCGTGCACTTTCTGATATAATCTTCTTCTTCCAGAGTCCCATTTCAGTTAATTTTCTTCCCGCTCCTCCTCCCTTCTCCTCATCTCCCATTGCTCCATGCGTGCCACTCTTTCAGCTATTGCCCGTATGCGTGCTTCTTCCTTCTTCCTTTCTTCTGTTTGTTCCCTTATGCTCGCCTTCTCTTCCTTGTTTGCTTTCTTCTCTTCCTTTCTGTCCTGCGTTTCCTCCTTCGAACTGCCTAATCAGTGCGCTTCGTACTTCGTACTCAACTCCGCCAACTTTTCCTCCAACATCTCTTCCTCTTCTTGTGACAGTCGCCCTTCTCTCTCTTTACTTGACCCGTACCCTGTCTGTACATGGTCCATTTCTTCCCTTCTTACCTTCCTCACGGCGTCCTCCTCTTCCCCTGTTAGCGTCCCCCGGAGTTTTAGAAGCACCTTTGCTGCTATCCATTCATCTGGCCCTAAGTGTGCGAATTCTCTCGTGACTCTCTTCCTGCCCCCGTGCCTGCCTGCATTGTGCTTATATCTGCCATGCCCATTGTTACTACTCCCTTTTGACAGCTATCTGCTGGTGCGTATGGTGGAGGGCTGTATGCAGGGTTGGAGTACCCCTCAGCGGCCGTTAGTTGTTGTTGGGCTGCTTCTCTTAGTTCTGTTATTGGGTACAATCCCCCCTCCTCCTTCTTAACTACCTTAGCCTTTGTCACGTCCTCTGCCCCATCCTTTTTCACCATTGCCTCTGCTACCGCAAATGATCCTTCCGCCTCCTCCTCACTTTCTTCAGTGTTGGGTGGGATTTTGCGTGTCGTACCCTGTCCCCCTCCTTTTACCTTCTCCTCGTTTACCCCCTGTACTGCAAATATTCCTGGTGCTCCTGGTGTACCTCCCTGGAACATCTTCCAAAGATCAAAAACCTCTAAATGGTTGGCTAACTTTTTTCCCTTTGTAGGTATTATGTAGGTATGTCAGTAGACAGTGTTGGGTATACCTGTCGAAGCTGCCGTTGGGCGGCCACAGTACCCTTATTTTGTTGTCTGTTCCTTGTGTCTATTCAATGCTGTACTTTATAATTTTCTCTTTATGCGGTGACAATGTTATGCAGATGTGTTGGAGTGGTGTAGTTAAAGCGCTTGCTCTGAGCCCCAACCCTGCTCCTGCCCCCGACCCCTAGTACGTTGCTATGTTACAATTTCACCTTTCTCAATGTCAACCTTTTACCTGGCCCCGTAAACTGGGGACTTCCGACAATCCGCTGAAAATAAAGGCAATTTCAATTTTAAAGTGCTTGCTCTTGCTCTCCTTCCTTCCCGATCTTACAACTATGGCCGCTTCGGCCATGGTGCGCGAAGCCCCCTGTGGCTACGTGCCCTGTGTGGCGTGCTTCTGAGCTGCCCTACCTTTCTGTGCTGCCTATACTTGGCACACCTTCAACTCAGATCTTCCTCCTCCCCGTCCTCACTGCCTGCTCTGTCCCCTCCCTCTTCTGTGTGATCCCCTTGTCACGCGCGGCCGGCGTTCTCCGTGCGTGGCCAACTCTCCCCCTTCTCCCTACCCTTTCGTACTTCCTACCCTCGACCACCCTTAAATTAACACAAGATGGTCGTTGTGTCCTATGCAAGCCCTATGGGTGATGTCACCAACCTCTACAAGAAATTACAAGTACGTACAATTTCATAACCAATGAACGCACGCTATCCTTGACACTTTTATTCCCCGTTAACCCCACAGCTGTCTTCCCACTACGTCTGGAGTGGAGTAATCAACAATAAATGACTTATTAAAATCAGACTGTGCACGCTGCGTCGCCTCGCCCTTAACCAGCCAATTATCTTCCGCACTCGGGAACAATCTAGCTACCTCCTGCAGGAAAACATCATCTACCCACCGAGCTAAAACGCTCAACTAGTAGGGATGCTCATATACTCATTGATCTACAATGTCAATTTGTAGGAAAGCCACACCCCCCTCATTCAGGTGTCTGCAATCTAGACCAAACCGCGCGATCTGCCCGTCACAGGTGGGCGATTGACGCCCCACCCAATCAATTGACAGCCCTCGTGTCTGTCCCGCTACACCTTACATGTCTACCGCCGCTTATTAGCACAAATCAATCTCCACACACTGTAACAACCACTCGCCACAGTCTTTACAATTCCTTCCCCCTGCCGCACAACATTACATTGCTGATTGGGTGTGCCATACTCACATCAAGTCCTCGTGATCTGGGGCCGCTCAACCGCGGGCACCCCTCCAAAGCAGCTCGCCACCTCCCCTCATCTAGACCACGTCTGGACACTCGCCAACCACGGGCGGGATACTTCTCAAGTCGGCTCCCGACGGCCAATGTCCGGATTGCGCTGTCCGTTCGTCTCGCAGTTCCGCAATGGTCCTGTAGTCTTCAAAAGGGGGCAACGGCAGAGAGGGCCACGCTGCCGGGTTACCTCGTCGCACAAAGCCTTGTAGTGGCTGTAGTTAGGTTAGGTAGACCTTAAACAGATTTCAGCAGTGCTTCCAATTTGTCGGGGTGATTTTCCCGGGGTCCAGCAGAGCCGTCCGCGGACCTCCAGGGTTGAGGAGGCCCCAACTCCTCCCACGTCCCAAAAGGAGTATGAGGCACACACAAGAGCAAGGTAGCTACTGCTGTTTATTATAGTAACGGCAGGGATTATTCTCAGCCCGTATGCATCCGGAGAGACTCTCAGCATTTGGTTGGCTTGCAGGCCCTTTTTACTGTAGTATGACACGCCACTTGTGTCATCTGGGAAAACTGTCCCAAAACCTAACGCCACCTCAGTTTGGCTCCCTGAGTGGTAGGGTCAGTATAGTTACCTATAGAGAAGAGAATTATTGGATAAGGACAGGTCAGGTGGTAGACTTGGGTTATCCCTAACAGTTGGTACATCAAATTGGTTACAAAGGAACCCTTGGTGATTGGCTAGCTAGAATGGCATCAGTGATATTCCCCTCGTACTCTGATTGGTTCACCTACGAGCACCCAAGCCTGGGACCATCGCTGTTCCCAGCTCGCGGTGTACCTGGTGCTGGCTAAAATGTGCAACTATGTGTAAGTGGTGGACAATGGACAGGTCTAGCTAGTGGCTGATGTGCATGTCTTTCCCATCGCTGTAGGTGTCCAACTTGTCACTTCGTTGTTGCAGATCGTGTTCCAGACGTGGGACCCCGGTGTCTTTCTGTCTCGCAAGCTTGGCATCCTGTCAGCTCGGCTTGGTCACGTGTGGAGAGACTGTGGCTGGAGCAGAATTATGAGCATTTGATTTGTATTCCGGCTCTGAGGGAACGTTCGGTGTTGGCAGGTGTAACCTTGGCGCGGGGAGCGCGGCATGTGAATGGCAACATTGCGGCCTTGGCTGTGAGCACTCGTTGGGGCTCGTTCTGCGTGATCAGTGCTTTGAATTCTTGTCTGGGAGGATTTTCGTCAGAATGGTTCCTGCCTGGAGACTCTTGTTTTGCGGCATACCTTGGCCTAGTTTCTAGGTGGTGGTAGATAATCCATAATATGGGGGTCGTGAGGGGCGACAGAGTGTCACAAGCATCAGTAGATATATAGGGTGGCGTCTTCACAGGGATAGGTAGCGAGGAAGCATCTGCAAGCATATGTACACAGGCTCTTCAGTGTCTTGCGTTTCTGCAGTGCTGTAGGAGGTCTATGTGAAAAATAACAATGATGCGTATCTGTGCGTGTATCGGTCCTCTATGTCATAGTATTGGGTATGTTCTTCGTGTAGGTTGGTGTGTGAGTGACCAATGTGCATGGTGGCACGTGTGTTCTCGTCTGTTGGCTATGTCGTCATGGCATCTCTAACGAAGATGGTGTTTGTGGCTGTTGTTTAATCGAGTTGGTCCATGAGGCTGACGTCGGCGGTTCCAGGAAGTGGTAGTGGGCAGGCCCCCTGGGCGTGTGGGCCGCGGACACAGGGGACCTGTCCGTCTGGTGATAAAGTGAAGGAGTCGAACTCCTCTCGCAGGGGGTGCTTGGGTCTTGATGTCCTGGGCCATGGTTTGGATGAGAATGGGGGAGGGTGTTTTCCCATTTTCCCACTTCAGCCATGATTTTGTTTTTTCTTGAACAATGTTAGGCATGTTCAAATGTCCAACTGGTAAGGAAAACCTAAAGTAACAAAGATTACAACTTTAAAAAGACAATGCCACACAAATTGAAGCCTTCTCTCTGAACCTCTCTTAGCATTTCAAATTACTCTTCGAATATAGTGTTCCGGTGCTGCAGGTGTTTGAAGACTCTGGCTGTTGCTGACAGCACCTTTAATGGGTGGAAGCTGATTATGAACAGCCAACACTCAGAGATTTAGTAAAGATAAATCACCACATGTAGGCCAAACAAGGCTGCAGCACAGTATGGGCCAGACCATCTTGTAAAATTTCCAATAAGCATCATCCACATCATCCCAGGAAACTGACAACAGATGATTTATCGTGATTGTTGTTCCCAAGGTTTCTGACAGAACATTAGAAAGGCCACATCTTAGTGTTTTCTTGCACATTGTTAGACATGTTCAAATGTCCAACTGGTTAGCAAAACATAGACTAACAAAAATGTCAATTCTAAAAAGACAATGGCACAAAAAACTAAGCCTCCTCTCTGAACCTCTCTAGCATTTCTAATAACTCTTTAAATAAAGCGTTCAGGTGCTGCAGTTGTTTGAAGACTCTGATTGTTGCTTGCACCACCTTTAATGGGTGGAGGTTGATTCTGCACAACCATGACTCTGTAACGCTCACCTGATATCCATGGGGACGTCACTCAGCCTTTTCTGACCTCTTACGACCTCGAACCCTTCTCTTGAGTCTACTCAACTGGAGACTGGGCCTGAAACACAGGATTGGTAGAGTTTAACTCCCTATTGTCTCTGTGTGCTTGAACCCCTTCTTCCCCGGGGTCCAACCCTACCCTTTGATCCACAGCTCACCTTGTTTTCTTGGAAAGTGTGCGCTCCGTCCTGCTTTCAGCGCAGGGGCGCGTTGATTGATGCGGGCTCGTTGTTGCCTAGTTACTTCACTGGCAACAGTCCGACAGGTAAGTATAATTAGTCTTTTGAACAGATCTCTAACTTCGTTCCTTTCCTTCCTTAGATGATGGCCGGTGTCCGGAGATGACGACGTGCTGCTGAGATGAGTAGCGCTGAAGGTGAGTGAGAGCGCGATGCGACCCTTTTGTATTTGTATTGAACTGAGTTCTTTTTCTGTGTCTTTTAGGTGCTGCGACGTTTTCAGCATGGTTGCCGGTTATGAAGAAGAAATGCAGTGAGTAAGCGCGGTATGCTGCGCCTCTAGATGTTTCCATGCTAACCTGGAGTCTTTTCCCTCTTGCAGATGGATGAGGAGTTCCGGAGACAGAGTTCCCTCAGAGCAGCTGGGATTCAGGTAAGCGTTTGAAGCTCGTACAGTCTTTAAAAATAAGCAAAGATTTGCTGAATGCTTACTAATGCCTTTTTTTCTGTTCTGTTCCCTTTTCCTTAGGAAGCGGCGTGCTGGAATGGGAATGACGCCAAAGAAGCCCGCAGAACAGAAGGAGCGATGAATGAATTATGCGCCGCAAGGTAAGGCTGTTCCTAACGGTGTTCTTGTTCTTGCAGGAGCTGTGCGCAGAAGAAAGATGCAGGCCTACTGGAGACCGATCCGAACCCGGTGAGTGTCACGCTGCAGGTGCAGAAAACACAAAGCCTGTTTCCCAGCCTGGGCGTGGCTATCCCAGGTGTCTCTGGGCTGAACCACACCCAAAAGACTAGACTGCACATGCAGTTCTGGGAACCGAAATATGTGGGGGCATCCATCTTGTCCCCAACAATGCACTACAAGTCCAATCCCCAATGTTATCCTATGGGAGTGAGTGAGTCTGGTGCAATAAGCACCAAGTCTGACTCCAAGTGGGTCTTTGGAGGGATGGAGAGGCCCTTGAGGGCCATGTAGGTGATTGTGGCCTGGCTCCAGCCTGACATCTTGAAGGGCTGGGGACATGAGGGGCAGGAATCATGACAGACTCACAGCTACAGTGAAGATATAAGACAACAAATAAGCCAAAAAAAGTGCAGCTCAGTGTGGTTCAGACCATCTCATGAAATGTCCAATAAGCATCATACACAGCATCCCAGGAGACTCACACCTCATTAGAGTGGAAAAGGTTGCTTTAATGTGACGGGTCAAAGCTTACAAATAACTGCTTACCTGGCTCCCTGGACTTACAAACTAACAAACTATTTTAACAACCCATTAACAATTAAAACTTCAATTTTCCCAACAATTAAGTAATTAATTAATTAAATAAATCAACTTCCTCCCTAAACATCCCTTGGTCCCAACAGTCTCCTTACCACTTATCAAGGCATCCCGTTTTTCCCCTGGGGCCATGCCCCTTCAGGTTCAATACCTGCTCCCCCGGGGTAGCCCGTTTGTGCAAACAGCACCACCCCCATCCTTTCCCGTGCCATTCCCCCATTGTGCTTCCCTCCCCCCACATCTAAAGGGGCCGTGCCCCCGCCACCAGAAAAACCCTCCCACGAGGTGTTCTTTCTGCCCCACCCCCCCATTCCTTCCTACTCCCAACTCTTTAACATATCTCTCACCAACCAGATCAATTCAGAAAAATAATAAGTATTACAAATCTTTGACAAGTGGACACCATCCTCTCTAAATATCATAAATCCTTCATAAACAATATCTTTGTGGTCTAAAACCTGCACTGCCGCCGAGACACATAATTTTACCATCTCTCTGTTTATCCCCTTCCTTGCTCGCTCTATCGCTCCTTCACTTCTCGCTCCCCTCCAGACTGTCCTAGGCAACAACTTGGTCCAAACTACAGATGCTTGTGGCCACATTTCTCAGACCCATAACAAATCCCTTTTCATTGTTCTAAGAAGAGCCACACCAATATCCCTTACCAGGTCATTTTCCCCAGCATGAATAATCAGCCTATTTGGAGTCCCGTGACGTTCCCTTAACCCAGCCAACATTGGGAGTAACTGATCCAGCGGAGCCCCCCTAAACCTGCCCATTTTACCAAAACATCTTTATAGCTGAGACCCAATTGCTGCCAAAAACTCTTTTCTCAGCTTCTTTCCCCGCCCACTTAACAATAGAGTGACCCACTATCCATATTTGTGACATCTGCCCGGCCTTCGAGCAGCATCTGAAAAAGAAATGACAAATGACTTACAAATTACCAACATTGTGCTCAATACAACACTCCTGAAACTTCTGAAAATATTCTTTCAAACATCCCGTTTACCCAACTCCCTGACATACCCTTTGTATCTCCCTGACTTCCAATGCGGTCAACTTTTCACCTTTTCTTCAGAATAGCCCAACCTGCTACATTCAGATTCTGCCCCCATCCTAAATTAATGATTTCCAAAATCATCTGCCTTCTCACCCACCGCTACCAAAGCTTTCCTTAGAACCCCCAGAACTTTTTGTGCTGATAGTGGATCCCCCTTCTCATGCCTGAAAACCAAACCTCACCTACCCCCACAACGCTCCTTCCATGCCAAACCTGTCCGAACCGGGCATAAAGCCTTACTCCCTCGATGCAGCAAAACCCAAGAGCCCTTTCCTTTTTGATCTGTTTTAGACCTCCTGATCTTGATGTCCAAACCCAACTCAGTAAACTGAACATCTTCCCATTGCAGCCCACCAATTCCTCTTTTCCCCCCCACCAACTCAGAAACCCTAAAAGCCCCAAAGAATAGCCAAGTAAAACAAGTTGCAAACAATTCACCTTCCCAGGCCGACCAACAAATCCCCCCCCACAGCCTGACACAGCCTGACTAGCAATTCGGCCGATATCTGTCTCCTCTTATCTTTCTCCCTCTTGCTTTCCCTTGCCCAACCTTCAAGAATCCTGCTTGACATTTCTCCCCCGCTCAGCTGAAAACCCCAAAACCACTTCCCATATAAAGCAATCCCTGCCATTTTACCCGTTATCGTTGCTCTAGACCAGCCCCCATCCATGCACCTCAATAGGAAATTAGCAACATCGTCCCTTCTCCGCTCTTCCACATCCCCCAAACCTTTCCAACTACGAGCTCCTCCTCCTATAAAATCCTCCCAAGCTCTACTGTACTGGTACCTCTCTAGATGCCGGAGCCAGCGAACCCTCCACCAATGAAAGCGCTCTCAGCTTCCTATTTTCCACAGCTCCTCTGGAATCCTCTGCTCCTCCTGATCCGCATCTGGAGCCAATCCACGGAATCTCTGCCATTCAAAACGATTTATCCTTACCTGGCACATGTGTTGCCTTGAAAACCACATTCAATTCCATGCAACACAAACAAACTCTCTCATCACCCTCGCTACCCTCTGATCCCTTGCTGACTGCCGATTCACTACATAGACCATGCATTCATTGTCTATGTTGAAATTCACTTTCTTGTTTTGCAACTCCTTCCCCCACAACTCCATTGCCACCAGCAAAGGAAAAAATTCCAGCAATGCAATGCTCCTTCCCTCTTTTAACTAAAGCGATGGCCACTTCTCCGCACAACATTTTCCTCTCCAAAACACTCCAAAACCTCCTGCACTTGCCGCATCTGAAAAAATCTCAACTTCCCAAGACACCGGATCTCCCTGAAACCCACTGGACACTCCGTTAAAGCACTCCAAAAAACGCAGCCCGATTCTACAATCTTCCCACACTGCACCTGATACTCTTATCCGATGATGTGGGTACTTTGCTCCTGCCATAGACCATGCCATGTTTCTGCAAAAAGACCACCTGCGAGCCACCACCTTGCATGCAAAATTCAAATGCCCCACCAAACTCTGCATTTCCACTAGCATCAATTTCTTGGCCCCCACCACTTTCTCCAGCAATCCTACCAGTTTGCCCACCTTGTCGTGCGGCAAGTGTGAGGTCATCGCTACTGAATCCAGTTCAATCCCTAGAAATGTCAACACCACTGCAGGCCCCTCTGTTTTGTCTTCCGCTAGAGGCACACGCAGATCCCCCATCAAATCTTGGAACAACTTTAGCATCTCTCTGCACTCACTTTCTCCTTCCGCTCCGCTAATAAAAAGAAAATCATCTAGGTAATGCAGAACACTTTGACAACCGGAACTGTATGAAAAAAAAACCACTGTAGGAAGGAACTGAAAAGCTCAAACAAGGCGCAAGAAATTGCACACCCCATTGGCAAAGCTTTGACGATGTATATGCTGTCCTCGTCTGGTTGCCCCCAGGTAATTTAGGGTGACCAACCCCAAGTTCCTTCCAAAAATACAAAAAAGGTAGCAGGCGCCCCTCTCCCGAAAGAACACGGCATGATAACCTGTTCAGTGGTTATTAACCACATTGAGAGTTTGTAGCCATCTGCTTTTTGCTCACTGTACCTTTCACAGATGGGAAATATCCATTTGCATATCAGACTTTCTCCTGCACCCAAGGGCAGTCCAGCACCAAAATGCTATGGCAATTCTCTTCTGAACAAGAGTACCAACTTAAACCCCTTAAACGTGTTCCAGCCTTGTTGGGCCTCATCAGTGAGATGAAGCTTTGCCCCTCTGAGTACAGTGAGCAGGGAGTCCACATCTGGTTGCCCCCAGTTTCCTCACACCATCTTTATCTTTTTCCAATTTGACTCAGCGACAAAAATGGAGATGGACCCAAAATTGAATGGTAAAATTGAGAAATCACTGAGAAATGTTAATAAAGTAGTTGCAGAATTCTTGAGAGACCACGACCAATTATGGATTTTAAATAACAACATACAGTTCTACATGGTAATTCTTCATAGACATGATGCAGTACACCAACCGATGAAGGAAATGCAGTGATCCTTTATAACATCAAAACAGTACTCCAAACGTGCTAAAATACTATATTCATTGTACCCCAAAACAGCCCTTTTAAGGACTACTTATCACATGTGAATACACAAATACAATAAAATAATAACAACACAGTCATTGACTTTTATTATAATCACAGTTATACATTGCAAGTTAAAGGGGAAGGAGGCTCACTTCAGGTTTTAAAATACAATGGGCCTCATTACGACCCAGGCGGTAAGGTGTTACGCCAGCGTTAACAGCGCCGACCCTTACCGCCTGAGTACGAGGTCCCTTAGCGCCATGGCGGATTTAACACCTGCTTTTAGCAGGTGTTAAAATCCATGGCGCTAAGGGACCATGGAGTTAATTACGCCACCGTAATTTACGGTGGCGTAATTAACGCCTTCCCCACTCCCATTATGCCCTATGGGGCAAAAATGGGAATGGGGATGGGTAAATGGGGATTGGGGACTTACCGCCCCGCCAAGGTCGGAATGGGGCGGTAAGTCCGCCAACCACCATGGCAGAATTGCAACCTTAGCGCCATGGACCATGGTGCTAATAGCACCATGGTCCTCCGCCAAGGTCGTAATGAGGGCCAATATAACTTAAAAGATCAAAACATAGCTCATGTAGTATAAGTAGGTGAAGTTAAACAAATCAGAGAATAATACATGCCAGTCAATCAGATAGGGAAACATTTAATAGGCACAAGATATAACATGAGTGACAATACACAGACTAAACTACAGCATATGGGGCATCTAAAGCTAGAGGACCTCCTTTTTGTATACATTTTTTTAAAACTATGCTCTTCTGTTTTTCTCCAAACTCTCACATGTACGAAAGTTTGAAAACAGACAGCCAAAATAGATAAGACTCCCAAATCGCTACTGTATCACTGACCATAGCCTTTCGCAATGGCCAGTGATTTTTCACTCCTGATGCCACTATACCTATAAAAATAACTTTAAAAAAGAAATAAAACACAGACACCCCAAAATGTATAGCCGTGGCCATGGAACTACTCTTACTCGCTGATATATGTAGTCCTTTATAGCTACAGATATAGCCGCGAACATTGGCAAAACGGTTGAAAAAAAATGCTTTCCTTCCACCCAGCCTCTCACCAACTGCCCCCCGCATCTATGCCAGCTCCCCCCAATCCTCAGATGGCCTCCTCACCTCCCTTGCCCTCTCCCTTTCCCCCACAACACACGCTGTTTCTGTGACGCAGTTTGCTTTGGGATGTCGGCTATACAAGGCTATAATCGAGGCTACAGAAAGCTTTGTGTTGCAAACTCAGTCCATAGACCCCCTCCAACTCCCATATTTCACTCAGTGCCCTCTAGTCACCCCCCACCTCTAGCCTGATGGCATTTGCAGGACCTACAAATAGCTTTTTTCCAGCTTTTCATTTTCCTACATCCTCGGCTATAGCCGCAGATATCTCTCTCATCGAGAGAAAAACAAGATGGCGGTCATATAATTTCTAAAAAAACCCTGGTTTCGGGTAAATCCCCAAGATATAGCTATCTATTTTGGCACCCACGTCTCCATAAAATATTTAAATAACTACTGCACAAAATAACCCCAAACCATTCATGGATTGTGATTCAACGCTTCATGCCCAAGTTGTTTCGCACCTGGTCCAAATCCATCCAGCGGTTTGGGATGTGAGCTTTGGCAAAAATGTACCTTGTTTGTCTATGGTAAATTAGTACCTGGTGGGGGGATGTGCCAACCTCTCAGCCAATGAGGAGGTTCAGAATGGGGTCATTACCCGCAGTAATCTGCCCACTCTGAGCAGCCTCACGGCTGGAGGCCGCAATCTCCCCCCGCCGGGGATGAGGTAAGTGGTGTCCCACTTCACCTCCCTCCTCCCCCAATCCACAGAATTCCCTCCATGCCCCCAATCCCCATTTACCTTTCTTTGAAGTCTATTTCGGGAGTGGACGTGCTGGGAACACTTCTTTCCCCAGTGCATCTACTCCTGATCTGTGACAGGCCATCATGGAAAGGAAGAAGTCCCTTCTCTCCTTTCGATGGTGGTCATTTTTTCTGTTTACTTTTATTAATGGGTGCCATGGAAAGAGAGAAGGGACTACATGTAGTTCCTTCTCCCATTTCCATGGCTTTGCTCCAGCCATTAACTCGGTCTTCGGTGCCCATAACACCTCGTAGGGCCCTCGCTGCAGGTCTATAAAGCTATATTAAAAATGGGAACCTGACTTAAATAGCACCAATCAACCATACAACATGAAAAATGAATATCAGATACGTGGAGAAAACCAGCAATACTAAAAAATAAATATAGAGAGATACCCCATCAGTATGGATATCAAAAAGTGCATGTGCAAGTAGCAGCATTCTCGACAGAATTTTTTTTACGAACGCATGTGGAGCCACACAAGTAGTGAAGGGTCCAGATACTAGATGCCAACAATCACGACTACTAAACAGTGAACACATATGGCCCAGAAAGGTGGACAGGACCAGCTGTTATAATGGCCAGGACCAGTGTTCATCACTAGGCGACTCACCCTTGTTTCGCGAAGAAATGCTAGAAAGAATCAATAATTGGAAGTAAGCGAGTGCAGGAGTAGCACTGCAACAAGTCACCTTCACAAGCAGGCCTTCTGCCGGGCAAGTGCTGGCCAACTAAGCCTTAGAATTACATGTTATCCCTCATACAATGATGATAAATGTCAAAACATGACTGATTTTACTCACGTGAGACCACTGGGTCAAAACACGTGATGGCAATAAAGTGCTTGTGCTAAATAAACATTCCATAAAACAAATCCTACATACAGAGAAATAGCTGATCCCTCTCATCAATGCATGAACGACGTTCTGATAACTGCACAACTTGAAAATGGAGGAAGGACCAAACCAATGATCATAACCTTACTAAAGTCTCATCTCATTATCAACGGTGACAAATTTATTGCGACAATACATCCTGTGTTATCTATAATTTGTGCATTTGTAGATTCCTCTCAGTATGGTCTGGGCACAATTGTGTCCTTTTGGTTATTTTCATACTTCTCTCTCTCTCTCTCTCTCTCTCTCTCTCTCTCCCTCTCTCTCTGCCTCTCTCTCTCCCTACATATATATATACATATATATATATACATAAATATATATATATATATATATATACGTATATATATATATATATATATATGCGGTAGCGGCCATGTAGTTATGGTTAAGTTGCTCATCTCATAGTAAGAGCACTTTTTGGGCGGCTTATAACTTCACTCCCCCTGGACGAATCCACACCAAACTTTGCAAATAAAGTATATGGCCCGCTCTGAAATATTTTGGAAAGTTTAGTGAGGTTTGGTCAACGGGGGTCAAAGTTATAGGGGGGGTCCAAAATGTATTTTTTTCACATAGACTGAATGGGAACTAGAAATAGAACTGCATGAAATTGTGCATGTATATTTCTGACCTGATTCTGAGTGAGTTTGAAAAATTTGGTGGGATTGTGTCAGGAGGGGGCAAAATTAGAGCGGGGTCCCAAAATAATGTAAAGGCTTATAAATGAGGTGCCATTTGACAAATCTACACTTCATTTGGCAAACTGATAATAGATCTAGATATACATGTTTTTGGGAAGTTTGGTGGAATTCTGTCAAGAGGGAGCAAAATTATAGGGGGGTCCTAAAATATTGTAAAGACTTATAAATGTGGTGCCATTTGACAAATCTACACAAAGGTATGCAAAAAGATTATAAATCTAGATCTAGATGTTTTCGTAAAGTCTGAATGGATTTTGTCAAGTGGGGGCTAGGTTATATGACGATTGTATGTGTATACATTTGACACTTTTGAAAAAATA
Source organism: Ambystoma mexicanum (assembly GCF_040938575.1). Lineage (NCBI taxonomy): Eukaryota > Metazoa > Chordata > Amphibia > Caudata > Ambystomatidae > Ambystoma > Ambystoma mexicanum. The sequence goes on along the minus strand of NC_090932.1, from coordinate 919,881,290 downwards.
AAGCATGGGTGGATTTCCAGCAAACTTGCGTAAGGAGCATTCGCAAGGACCTACAAGCATGGTTATGTAAATGTGCCAGTGTTTTATTATTTGACAAGTGTCATAATGTAGCTACAAAAAATAGCGGTATACCTTTAGTGACTGAGAGGTAGCCTGTGGCCGTGGGCCGTGGGCAGTGGCCAGATTGTCCGGGTCATGGAATAAGGTCAGGATCCGGACAATCTGGCTACTGGCCATAACCACAAGGGACAATATATAGGATTAAAGTGGCCATGTCCACCTGGGACTTGCTTTGTGGTAAAGTTATTCGAAATTAGAATAGATCTGAAAGGGAAGAAAAATGTGCACGTGGTAATATGGTCACAGGGTTCTCTTTTTGCCTTCTGCAGGCTGCCATGGAAAGTGAAGAGGGGCCTCGCCTTCCCTTTCCATGGTGGCCATCTTGGGGCATCCTGTTGTAGGAAGAAATAACTTCTGCTTTGGAAACCTAGGGTGCTAATGGCCTTCATCCCCCATTTCAGGGGCTGGAATGGGGGGATAATGGTCCAGCGACCTCGTTATCCACCTCGTTATCCACCCTTGCTTCGCTTGGGCTGATAACTTGGGCTGCAGGGCCGGTATCCACCGTTCCAGTCCCTGGAACGGAGGATGAATGCCACAATATTCCCATTAGCATAACACAAAATGCAAATGGAAATGTTGGAAAATCTTATTGAGTCTATGTACTTTACTGAGAAATATAAAGTAGATGGAGTATATACATTTTTTTTTTAGTTCTATTTTTTAACTGTGAAAAGTGGTTCCTAAAGGAATATGTCTTTTTTTGTTTTTGGATGTCTTTTTTTTGGCTGGCAGGAGAGCTAAGAATGAAAGGTGGGGAGGGAAATGAGGGAAGAGGAACCAAACACTAATATGGAGGGGTAGGTGGACAAGGGAAAATGTTGCACGTGTGTTATTTCTAAGGTAGGGGACAGTGTTTCTCATGATCCTTGATTACATCAGTAGTGGTGGCTCTTGGGGAGGAGGGATGGCATTAGCTGATGCCATTGTAAGATAAATAGCAGTTTTGCTAAAAGTATGTACTGTGTTGGAGCTGTGCAAGGGAAATTTTGAAGTTGAAAGTACCTAGATCAGTAGAAAATGCAGTTCTGAACTGTCCGCGAAGCAGAGATCTTATCGTGAAGTGTGGACGGGTTCTCGGACACGTCGTCATGCCGTGTGCCAGCGTATGGTCATGTGGCACTGTCCGGAAGGTCCGCTATGAAGTCAGAAGTTTGTAGACGTCTACAGATGCAAAACTAGTTGAATTAGTTGCACAACATGTATAGAAATGTTAAAAATGATTCCAGAAGGTGGGAAATGGCAGAGTTTTAAGGTGACACTTTGTAAATGGGACACAAATATTGCTATATTGGGTAAGTATGATATTAGTAAGTTGTTGGAAAATAGCATGCACTGGTAAAAACCCATGAAATTCACTGAAAACACGTTGTTAAAGAGGCATTATGGTTAAGTTGCACTAATAAAAACCTATGAAATTCAATGAAAAAAACCTTCTTAAAGGGACGTTTGTGATGTCTTCTTTGATGTGCCGGGTGTTAGTCTTAGCAGTGCATGGTGGTGGTGCAAGTTATGGTTGTTTAGTTTACCATAACTGGCGAATTTCTGGGGTTTTTCTATTTTACCTGAAACCATAACGTCCCTTTAACAAAGTTTTTTCAGTGAATTTCAAAGGTTTTTATTAGTGCAACTTAACCATAACATCCCCTTAACAAACTTTTTCCATTGTATATATATATATATATATATATATATATATGGAACCATGGACACAACGCAAAAACAAAGGCCTTGGGGTCCTGCACTCTGTAGCTCACCGTCAAATGTAGAAAAAAGGAAAGGAATATTCACTCAAGAAACCTTGGTTAAGTTGCACAGCTTTAACACAAAAAAACTTGAAATTCAGGGGATGTGGGAAGTCATGACCAGCTTAACTCAGTGCTTTCCCGTCGTTGTCCCCCATAATGCCATGTTCCCCATAATGTCAGTGTGCATGTTATTGTGAATCCTTTCTCTTATAATCTGTACATGCTCATGGGCTTTGCAATGGGAATGTGCCAAGTTAAGGGTTTTGTTGGGTTAAATCTGTGCAACTTAACTCCATCTTAACACAAGTTTTTACAGTGAATATGAAAGGATTTCTGATACCATAGTTTATTTAAAGCTACTAGCCATGGCCTTTGGCCATGACCACTCTGCATTTCCACCTATAGGTTTCATTGGGGCCCAGTAGCCATGGCGTTTGGCCATGATCAGTGGCCACTGAACACGTTGCACCAATAGGTTTATTTGGGGCCTACTGGCCAGGGCCACTGGCACAAAGACCCATTTCTCCCTGCCTAGTAGATATGATCACAATAGATGTACCTCCATTTATTTTTCCCAGTTTTCATTACCCTGAAAATTATCACAGTACAGCAATTAACGCAGATTGACGTAGTCCCGTTATTGTAAAATAACTGTGCCACCATTACTGCAGTAATTAATCTGGTAAATGTTTGAACCTAACTGGCTCCCAGACCACCTCCAACTCCCCAACTTCACATGGTGTCCTCTTCCCCCACCCCACCTCCAACTTGATGCCATTTCAAGCTTTTGTGCACGCTCTGTCCAGGAAACGGGCGCCTACAACATTAGCTTCAATTTCAGGAGCTAGGGGCTGGTTTCCTGGCCAGAGGGTACACCTGTCAATCTATAGCTAGAGCTTACACTAAAAATAAAGAAAAATCCAGAAGGGAGTTGTTAAAATGTGATTCTTCAAAGCACAAGAACAAAGAAAACAATGCTGTGAGGTTTATCAGTCAATACAGTTTCTAATCCAAACCCATTAGGGACATTTTGAAGAAACATTGGCCTATACTGTGTTTGGATCCGGATGTTAAAACATTAGTTGGTGATTATTCCAAGGTGACATTTTCTAAAGCTAAGTGACTAAAACAGCCGATTGCACCTAGCTACCCTTGCAATAGCATTGAAAATACACACTGGTTAACTACTAATAATTGTACAGGGTTTTTCAAAAGCAATAAATGTAAATCATGCGAACTAGCCGAAACCTCTGCTTTTGTGAGCTATGGTGATAACATGAAGAAGACGTGGCATATACATCACAAAATTGATTGTCTGACTAGGTTTGTAGTGTATGTTACTAATTGGCCTTGTGGTAAAACGTACATAGGCTTCACTATTTGTGTCCACTGAAGGTCAGAATCCTTCAACATTACAGGGATATTAAGAAAAAAAATACCAACTACCCTTTAGCGGTCCACTTTAAAAGTCCACAACAGTGATCCCTCCCTACTGAGATTCTGGGCTTTGGCACATGTCCCAGAACATAGAAGGTTAGGTGACAGAGAGAGGAAACTGAGACAGTTGGAATCCAAATTGATTATTGAATGTAACACCAAAATGCAGAATGGACACAATTTGGACGAAGTGTAAACAGTTCACCCATTGAGGCAATAGATTATAAGCACCCTTATCCTTTGAATATGGATTTTTACTAAAGGTCCTCGAAAAAACTCATGATTGTAATTCATAATCTTGTATATTTTCTGACCAATGATTTGTATATTTGTTGAATTAGGCATTGAATTATGTTTGAGTACACTTGTCCCATTTGTGCTTTTATATAGCTGTTGCATTGTATTTGTGGATAATTGGTTCATGTTGCTGCTCGGGAAGAGGGGTTGCTGGTGTTGCTCCATCAGTACTTCTGGTGATACCCAGCATATTTCTGTATACCAGGTGTTTTTGACTGGTCGGCCCAGATAATTTGGCTCTAAATTGTATTTAGATGCTCCTGCACTTTATATCTGCCATCTTTTTTGATGACTTTGTCTTTGTCTTCTTTCGATGGGCGATGCACTTCGGCACAGTTTGTGCTTGCACTGTTCTTGCCAACAGTGGATGGGACGTTTTAATTCTGTCACTTGACACAATGACCTTTCCATCTACCAGCAGCCCCCTATATTTGATCGTTTTTTAAGCAAACACAATCTGTATCTAATCGATTTCACTAATCCAATGGGTTTAGATGTGTGTGGTTCTCCTGAGCCATCACATTTTTGACGGCATTTTCCTATTATTTTATATTCACGAGCAGCAATCCTGACCTTTACTCACGAGTATGACAAAATAGAGGCATTTCAAGCACTTTGCTACTACTTTACACCCTCACTGGTCTGTTTAAATGGGCTCCACAAATGTGTTTCCACTAGAAATAGTAATTTGACATGACAAGTAAATTACGGGGCTTGTGCAGCAGCCACTCAGTTTTGTGCTTCCTTGAGTGATTGAAAAGAAGTGACAAGAGCAAGATGAGATAGCATTTGCACTCATGATGTTTTTAAACTTAACATGGGGCCTCATTACGACCCTGGCGGAAAGTGACTGACCGGACCGCAACAGCGTAAATAGCGTTTCCGCCATTGCACGAAGGAGCAAAGTGCGGCCAATCACGACCCATCGGGCACGAGCATTACGCCATGGCGGAATCCGAAAGGCTGCGATGGCGGAAATGACCCCAAAACGGCCCTTACCGCCGCCGTACGCTGCACCAGGTGCAATACCGCCACCCATCTTAGCGGTCACCGTAATGAGCGGTCACCGTAACGAGCGTGCACCGCAAATTACGGCCACCGTAAATATACGGAAACGGAAGTAAAAGCATGTGGCCGGAACGGGAAACAGCACGCCGCACAACTATAAAATCCGAATCCCAACACAACCATAAAAAATCCGACCCTGACACACATCCCAACCCGTTAGCAACCCCAGTTAAAAAAATAAATATGGGAAAGGTAGCCAAGAAAGCGTGTGACCGCAAGCGGCAGGTACACTTCTCCCGAGAGGAACTGACCGTGCTCACCGAGACCCTCCAGGAAAATTCCGCCGTCGTCTTCTCCAGTCAAATGACCAGGACGGCCCTTGCCAACAAGAAGGCCATATGGGCCCTGGTGGCACAGCGCGTAAGTGCGGTGGGGACAACACCCCGCACGCCACAGCAATGTCGCAAGCGGTGGGACGACCTGCGGATCCGCGTACGCAGCATACTTTCTGCGAACAGGAACATCGCCACAGCTACCGGGGGGGGTCCAGAGTCGCCCATCAAGTTGACCCCCTGGGAGGAAATCTGCGCCTCCACCATAGGAATGGAGAGCATAGAGGGAGTCGGAGGGATGGAGAAAGGAGTGCCGACATCCGGAGAATCAGGTAGGTTGGCCAAGAGAAACAATGCGAAATCCACAAACCACGAACATGTGCAGTACCATGTGACCCCATAGTGCAATACATACTTTGCCCTGACAGCGCCCTCTAAAAGTCAGAATGAACAAACAAATCAATCAAGAAGCCATAAACAACCCCTACATGTGCAGCATGCACCCCCTAACTGCATGCAGCCAAATGAATGCATCCTCAATCCACACGAAAATGAGACCACCTCCAAGGCCCAGTCCCAAATCAGCCTCATGTACCACCCCAATGCATTTGATACGTTGCCATTCCAAATCCGACAGACCCATAACTAACGCTCGCCCCTCTTTACTCCACCACAGGGTCCGATACCAACGACGAGCTGCAGGACACCCCTACCAGCACGCCTGCAAAGAGGGCCAGGACCAACGTCCCAAGAGCCTCCACCTCAGGTGCAAGGATCAAGACACGGCAGCAGCAGGAATCAAGTGGCAGCACACTGGAGGGGACTGCAACAGGCACCCCAGCAGCCAGCAAGTCCACAACCCCAGCACCACAGGTCCCCCCAAAGGACGTATCTGATGGCACTGCCTCTGGTGGTAGCAGCACCATAGGTGACACAGCTGTCATGCCAGCATGCTCCGACACGGAAAACAGTGCTGGCGACGTAGGTACCATCCATGACCTTTCCCAATCCCCCTGCATGTTCCATCCCCTACACCATGACGAAACCACGCAGGGGCACCCTGAAGACGACGACTGGCCAACCCCCACAAGTCCTGTGCCAAGGCAACATGTGTTGAGCAGCCCCCCTGTCACACCACCGCAAATGTCCATGGCCCAGCAGAGGCAACAGTCCCTCGACCTGCTGATCGAGCAACAGCAGGAAGCGTCCACGCTACTCAAGGACCATGCAAATGAATGCGGGGGTTCCAGGGCAGCCATGGAAACATCCACCGAGACACTCAGGGCACAAATAGAGAAAAGTAGTGAGAGCCTCAGGGGAGAAATGGAGAGAAGCACCGAGAGCCTGAGAGCACAAATGGAGAAAAGCACCGAGAGCCTGAGGGGGGAACTGCATGCGACGTCCAAAGACGTTTGTGCTGAACTTGCTGCTGTGCGCCGTGTGCTCTCGGAGCTCTCACAAACCCTCAGAGACATGCATGGACGCGAGCAGGCAGAGACATCATCCGTGGCAAGTTCCGTCCAGGGCAGCCCCCAACGCAGATCTGGCAGGAACCTGCGCTCCACGGGCAGGGGTGCCCCTGATACCCGTAGAGGGGGCTTGCAATAGCGTCTACCCACGGACAGCATGCATATTTGGACACTGGTGTTGGGGGGGGAGGTAGTAGGGTGGAGGGGGTGTGTTGGGCTTCACTGGGTGGCGGGTCCATAGGGTGTATAAATCAAATCACATTAACAATACAGCACCTCATTATCATCCAATGACATGTGTGGACATTGATATTTGCGTACGAGGCCTTCATAGGCGTACAGTCCACAATGTGCCTGTACTACACACACACAGTGCCACAGGTCCCCTTTCCGTGTAATAGGCACCATGCGTGGTTGCTAGAAGCATGCATCTATGATGCTCTGTCGGATTGCACGTACATCCTGTGCCTCATGGACTCCTTGAGGTGCCTCCACATCCCCACCCTCATCATCATCATCATCTTCAGGTGCATGCAGTACAGCGTCAGGGGGCATGGGCACATTCCTACGTATGCACATGTTGTGCAGCATGACACATGCCATGACCATCTTAGAAACCTTCTCATGGCTGTACATGAGTGCCCCGCCAGACCTGCTGAGGCTGCGGAAACGAGCCTTCAGTAGGCCGAATGCCTGTTCAATGACCACACGGGTACGTGAGTGGGCATGGTTGTAGTCCTCCTCATGCTCGTTCTGTGGGTTCCGGATTGGTGTAAGGAGCCATCTCTTCAGTGGATACCCGGCATCACCTGTATGAGACGAATAAAGGGTGTCAGTGGAATGATAGTGCTAAGTAGCCCCCCCCCCCCCTGCAAGGTCATTGACGCATCAAATGGGCCACGATGTCATGCATGGAATGAGACTCACCGAGTAGCCAGGATCTGTGCCCTGCGTGTCGCTCCATGTAGCGTGGTATTCTTGTGTTCCTCAGGACCATAGAATCATGGGTAGATCCTGGAAATCTGGCACAACAATGCGTAAATATCTTGTTGGAGTCACACACCATTTGCACATTGATTGAATGAAATTGTTTCCGGTTGCGGTACTGGACCTCCATGGCATGTGGGACAACCAATTCAACATGGGTGCAGTCGATGGCACCAATGCAACCCGGGATGCCGCCAAGTGCATGGAATCCCACTTTAGCGTTGGTAATCTCCTGGTACGTGCGTGGTAGTGTGATGTGGTCGTCGGCGTGCTTCAGGAGGGCATCGTGCACTTGGAAGAGTGTCCGTGAGAACAGTGGCTGTGAAATGCCATGCAACTGTCCCACTGTGTGCTGGTAGGTGCCTGTGGCCAGGAAGTGGAGTGCAGACACCACCTTCAGTAGGGGTGGGATGGCGGTTGGGCTATCTATCATGCTCACGAGGTCAGCATGTGTCATGTCCACAATGGCGATCATGGTGTCCCGGTCCAAACGGTAGAGGGTGTGGATCTGCTCAGCAGTGAGGTTGAACGGATCGGCTCGGAGGCGTGGGATTGCGGGCCGCCTGCGTGGTGGTAGTGGCAGTGCTTGTGGGCCTTGCTGACCCTGCCTTGCCCTCCTCCTCCTCCTTCTCCTCCGTCTCCCCTGTGCGCCCGGTTGTTGTACCTGTTGTTGTTCGTCGTCTTCTTGTAGTTGTAGCACTTGCAGTGCTATCTGGTACCCCAGGCCCAACATCGCTAGTCCTGCCGGTAGCATTTTGGAGTGGGAGTGGTTGTGGGAGGGGTTTGGGTCTGCAATATATGTGCTGTCGGCCTGTATGGCCTCCACCTGTGCTGATTGAATGAATCTGTGGCAGATGCAATCCCTTCTGGCCGAGCACGTCCCGCACGTAAGGCTGCATTTGGCCGCATGGCATCTTGGGATTGGAATCATGTATCAAATCCCGATGGCAGTGTGATGTACTTTGACTGATTTTCATGCTATGCTCCCATTGTTACACATGCTATGATTGCAGCCGCTTACATACCTGTGAAGAGTCAGTGGTATGTAGGGCTCGATCGATGGCCGACCCTCATGCAGCACAGTAACGTACTTCACCGACGGGCGTGGCGTGCCATTTGTGATTGCAGCCAGTTAGCATCATGACACACAGCCGCACTACATTGATGTAATTGTGAATGCAAGCGTTCACAGAAGCCTTTTCGACGTAATGTTGCAAGTGAGGAATTCGAAGGCCAGCATTTTGGGTTTTGAAGTAGCGGCGAGGATACGCCCACAGGTCTGGCTGGAAATGTAACGTTCTATTGTAGAATGTCCTTGGGACATGGCCCATAACGAGCAGGCAATGAATGATATGAATTGAATGGGATGCGCAACAGCGTAGTGGACGATAAGGCAGGACGTTCCCAAATCCATCTTGCTTCACAACACTACAGATCCGGCCAGGGGCACAGTGGTTTTTGCGGACTGCATTACGCACAGACGCGATGGAAGTTTCACATATTATGTGAGTGAATATTCATGCGTTTTCATTGCGGGATGAGGGAATGATGTGTGGATGCATGGACTGATGATTCCGTTTAGGGTCTGCCATGTACATGGGTTTTTTGATTCACTCCCCTTCCCCTGCGTTATGTGATGCAAGGCTGCCATAGTGGGACATACGTCTATCTGCCCTTGTCGGATCCTCCCTGTCTCGACGCGCCTTCATACACTTGTGTCTAGGCACGTTACTAATCCCATGTCATGGGTTCTATCTTGACGGACGCATGCACAGTAACCGACGTTGACAATGGTGTATTTAGCTCGATTGGTTTCGTTATGATTCGATACTGATTTAGGGGTGTGTATATTCCTTTGGAGTGGGCTAGCATGCATATGGGTGTGGATTTGGTGTGTTGAATGAAGATTGTAATGCATCATGAGTCCCGTAATGCAATCGGTTAATTTGTGTTTCTTTTGGGTGACAGGTATCTCCTGCCCTATTGCAGATGCCATCTCTACGCCACTCCTCCAGATGGTTTTTACTCTCGACTCCTGCAGCTTCGGGTGAATCAGTGGAGCACCATTTCGATCTTATGGGACGATCGCCAATGGGCCACATGCCCTTACGCTGTACTGGTGGCTAGGTGCAACATTTCGGCCTTTCAGCTCGACTAGTGCCTGCCTCATGGGACGGACCTGCGGTTCTTGCCGCTTCCATGTTGCCTTTTGGAACGTTGATGTAGGCCCTGTGTGCCATGATGGTACAGGGCGTCACACAAGTGGAAGCCGGTCAATTATTGCAGATGCAGCCCTCGGTGATGATGGTTGTTTTGGTGGTATTTTGCAAATTGCTGTGGGGCCTTTGTCATTTGGATGTGCATTTAAATTGTATTCCGATATTTGTCGTGTTGCGTTGTTCTTTGCAGGTGATGTGGCGATTTTCGCTTTGTGGCGGTATGTATTGCGTGATGATCTGCATTGTGTTCCGCCTTCTGAGTTGAGTTGTGTGGTACAGTACTGGCCGCGTTTGCCTACGTAGCACAGTATGGTCACGGATAGGGGCTGCCATTGTGACTGTTTACATGATGTGCTGTTCAGGGGCGGGGGATTGGCTTTTGGCCGACTGGTGCCTGTCAGCCAGGTCGATTGGTGGAATGATGGGTTGTTCAGAATGTGGCTGGTCACAGGTGACTGTGTTTGCGTGCGTTTGTTGGAGGGGGACTGGGGTCATGTCCATTGGAATAGCTTCTGTATTGATGCCATCTGTGCCCTGCAGCTCCCATCGGCCCCTCTTGGGATGAGCCTGGCTGCTCAGTCACTCTGCCGACTTGTGTGGTACATGCTTCTGCTGATGGTTGGTTTGTTTACTGGCATGAGTACAGGGCTGGTGCAATCCCCCTCAGGATGCTGTTTTGGATGTTGCCTTGCGCTGGTGGCAAGCGATGGGGGACTACTGTTGTTTTGTGTCATGTGTTCTTGATTTTCATTTTGATGTATTGTACCTTCACATGCCTGTGCTGCGTCAGTACGGCTATGGTGACATGCCGTACATGGATGCCCACTCACGGGGCGCTTTGAGCCCCTGCATGCTTTTCTACGTTGGCATGCATGGGTGAATTGTGGATTTCACTGGTTGCATAGTGTGGGTACATTGCGCCTGCCAGGAGTTGTGCAATGAGGCCAGGGAGTGGAGTACAGGCACTCAGTGGGCCATTTACGGTTGGTTCGCGTTGCCGTATTTCTCGCCATGGCGGAATGGTACTTTACGACGTGCTTGATGGCGTTCAGTACATGTCCGCTAGGGTCAGAATTCGCGTACCGTTGCGCCATGGCGGTGATTCCGGTTTTGCAAGGCGCGCGTGCGCGTACTTGGTGCAGTTAGCGTTGCCGTTCACTGCGGTGTCGCTAATGGCATCGTACTTTACGGTGACGGGTCATGATCGCAACGAGCGGTGTTCGATGGCGGTATTGCATTTCCGCCATCATTTTTCCATTTCCGCAAGGGTCGTAATGAGGCCCATGGTATTTGTCTGTGTAAAGGAAGAATATTTACAGAAATTGCAACAATGCACTTTTCACCTGATCTCATTTTGTGTTGGTATATTACTATTCCATTTAAGTTATTTGTCAGCACATTACATAGTAACCAACCAGCTCATTGCTGCAAAGCAGCAATTTCAATATGGCTGCTTATTTGAAAGGATTTAAGATGCATTTGTATTTCTGAAAAGTGATGATGTAGTGATCAGGTGATGTGCATAGACATAAAGAAATCCCTCACAACATACAGTAACCTAACCTGACGAAGTCCCGGCAGAGGTGTGGAACGCGTGTTTGACTTCCTGCTCTAGGAGTCACAGTTGCTCGTGAGTAGATGAAATTTTATGTTTTTTACAACTTTGTTTCAATACACTTTGACTTTTTGCCATGAGATCATGTGCTGGGGATTTCTCATAGTCCTGCTCGTCACAACGCCATTCTTACTTTTTTGGTGTTGTATGACTAATGGGCTATTTTGTATTTTTCTGTTGAATTACTTGTAGTGTTCTCCCATTAGCCCTGTGATAGCACCCACTTAGTAGGTTGTGCGCCACTGTGGAGAGCGATCTGTATTACAAAAAAATTACATATAATGCACACTGATGGTCAAACCAGGCAATGTTCGTACAGTTCCATCGGAAATTGATTCATTCACCGTAGGGAATTGATTTTTTGCACCTGGAGGATGACAACTATTGGCATGGAGGGGTAGGCCAGTATTGGAAGTTTTTTTGTGTAATGCCGAGTGAATGCCAGTGCTGTCCAGCACGACAATGACATCCAAATAAAAGATTTCAGAGTGGCTATGATATTCAGTGAAAGTGAGATTAGCTTTGTTAGTGTTGATGTCCTTAACAAAAGATAACCAGTCATTCTCTGTGCCCTTCCAAATAATAAAACACATCATCTATGTACCGCCACCAAGAGACAATTTGGGTCGGAAAACAAGATGAGAGTAAATCAGACAAAAAAGTGGCTTCCCACCACCCCATCGTGAGGTTGGCATAAGACGGGGCGAATGTGCTGCCCATAGCAGTCCCCCTAACTTGGCGAAAGAAAGACCCCTTAAACAAAAAAAAACATTGTGTTCTAGACAGAAAAGAAACATCTCCAAAATCATAGAACTGTGTCCAAAATTATTAAGAGAACGAGAGCCCAAATAATATTTACATGCATTAATACCAACAGTGTGTTCAATAGAGGTACATAGAGAGACCACATCCAGTGTGGCCAAAATCAAACCTTCTTCGCAAGGTATGTTAGTCACGTGTTGTAAGAAATCCTTAGTATACATAAGGTAGGATGGCAGTACTGATACAAACGGTAAGAGGGTTTCATCAATAAATTGTGCCAGATGTTCTTATAAAGAGCCACATAAAGTGACGATAGGTCTACCAGGGGGATGTCGAAGTGATTTGTGAGTTTTTGGAAAAAAATAAATGGTGGGAACAGTATGACATGCAGGGATGAGGAATGTAATCAAATCATCCTCTAATAGATCTTCACTCGCCCACTTGGTGCAGAGAACAGTAAGTGCAGCTCTTATTTCAACAAAAGGGTATTTAGGAAGTTTGGTATAGCACAAACGGTCATGCAGTTGCCGAATGGCTTCAGCCACATACTTAGTTCTATCTTGTATGACAATATTAGAACCTTTGTCAGCAGGTTTAATGACAATACTGTAAAGCTCTTGTAGTTCACCAATGGCCAAATACTGAGCAGAGGTGAGGTTCTGCTTATTGGACCTGGTTCTTTGCCGTAGTCTTCTCAGATCACTGACACAAAGATCGTAGAAAGCCTCAATGCAACCCTCCACCGGGAACTTTGGGTTTAATTTGGATTTGCTCTTCTATTTAGTTTGTGTGTCCCAATTTGGGTTAATATCGAAGTCAAGTAGATCAAAGTTGGCCACATAGAAGTTGTCATCATCGAGGCAAGCTAGATCCATAAGAGAAGGCATATCTGTGATAAGTAGATCAGTACCGCCGGTACATGGTGTTGAGTGCTTGGGAGGTGAGGGATTTGCAACAAAAAACATTTTTAGTTTAATTTTGCGCAGGAACTTATCCAGGTCAATGCGTGTTTGTACATAGTCAAAGTTCGTGGTGGGACAAAAGTTTAGACCAAGGGACAAAAGCGATGTTTGTGATGCGGTAAGGACATGAGATGATAAATTAATTATTTGGCAACACTTCATGGTATCCATTGTTAATTTTTGATCCCAGAGCGCAATTATGTGCCCTGTTGGTGCCCCATTAGACCGTTTCCCACGTCGGCCTCGGCGGATGACACTCCTGCATTGGATTTCTTTCCTCTTCCTCTTTCTCTTGTTTTGCCACGACCCTTGCCTCTTTCCTGATTTTTTCCATCTTGGCACAAAAGCCGCATTTCGTCTAAAGTCTGGGTATGGGCTCGTCAGTTTCAGACACAGAGACATCTGACTCGAATGTGGCAGCAACTGAAACACCCGACTGTCTGACGGCTGATTGTGTGGAAGTGGTTTTTCGGAGAGAATCAAAACGCTTTGCAAAAGTAAAAACACGTCCCATCTCGTAATCTATTTTGTCTCTGAGGAACTTTCTGTGCTTACACTGTTTGATCTCATCCTCATAGGGAATTAAGCCTTGAACAATTTTGGTGCGTAATAATATGCCCTCCTCTGTGGATGGAATTTTGGTAAGCTCAGTCTCAATAGTAGCCAATTCTTTAAGCGCTATCTCGCGATCCAATTTGGCATATTTGACAAGAATGACCAGGAACTTAGCAGAGCAGCCTTTGCTGGCTTCACCCCACTCTTGACACATTAATGGATCCTGGTCCTCAAAAGAAGAGGTAGTCATAATGCGCAGACCACAAGGTATTCTACCAATGTCCAGGTAGTTTTGCAGGGAATGCTCTTCCCACCAATTTGATATCTCTTTTCTTCGAAGTTTTTCAAGCTCCTTTAATAAAGTACTTCTTTACTGACATTGGCCCTCATTACGACCCTGGCGGAAAGGGGTTTACGCCGGCGTAAACCATGGCGCCCCTTTCCGCCTGACTACGAGTTCCCGTAGCGCCATGGTGATTTTTACGCCTGCTTTTTGCAGGCGGAAAAATCCATGGCGCTACGGGACTTGTTGTTAATTACGCCACCGTAATTTACGGTGGCGTAATTAACGCCTTCCCCACTCCCATTATACCCTATGGGGCAAAAATGGGAATGGGGAAGGGTAAATGGGGATTGGGGACTTACCGCCCCGCCAAGGTCGGAATGGGGCGGTAAGTCCGCCAACCACCATGGTGGAGTTGGCAGCTTAGCGCCATGGACCATGGTGCAAATTGCACCATGGTTCTCCGCCAGGGTCGTAATGAGGCCCATTGAGATTAGTCTTTTTGTTAGCCCCAATAATGGGTAAAGTAACAGCAAGTTCCTGTTGCTCACTGAAGAGGTCTTTAGCCTGAAGAAGCCAGGCTGCTACCCAGGTGTCCTGCATGGGTTACCAGTCAATTGGTCGAAAATATTTGGTCGTCAGGACAATTGGTCGACACCATTTGGTCGAATGCCAAATGGTCGAATGTTTTTTTTTTGTTTTTTTACCCCTTTTTTTGTTTTTTTTGGGGGGGTCCCCCCACCCCCCTTTTTTTTTTTTTTTTTTTTCCCCACACGAAAACCCACAAAACACATATATATATATAAAAAAAAAAAAAATTCGACCATTTGGCATTCGACCAAATGGTGTCGACCAAATTGCAGTCGACCAGTTTGTTGTCGACCAATTGACCGGACACCGTCCTGCATGTCCGTCAATGTGAAAACTGCCTCAATACAAAATAACTCGACAGAGAAAGGTTAGTACTGTCCAATGGAGGGGCCCAAAAAGCGGAGTGCCGACCTATAGTGAGAAGGACGGCCACAAAAGGACATGAAACACTGGTGCGGAGAGGGATTGTGGACAAAGTAAGCACAAGTGAAAGAATAAGAGAAAAAAAGGCAGACTGAAACAAAACCTACCTTATAGCGATTGTCCATGCGTCCTGCGGCACACGTTAAACCGCCACCGGGAAAGGCGAGTTCAGCTGCAGACTCTTATAAGTGTGCAAAATCCCCATCCAGTCGGCAGCATACTCTACCACCAGTGGCAGCAACCCTGCTCACATGGCGAGAGCTGGGAAAGGGAGCACAGAAAAAACAAAAAAAGTCCTGGTGTAGATTCCGACACGGAACGCTCCGTGTAAACAATATCAAAAAGAAAGGAGGAGCGGATGAATCGCACTCCCGCAGGCCAGAGGCAAATGCCAAACTCCAAAGTCAATAATGAAAAAAACCACCATGTAAAGAGTACAAAAGGAGGCATTTTATTAAATAAACAAAAACGAAGCTGTGCAAAAAAAGGAATGCACAGGAGGCAGCAAACTACAGACAGACAGAGGCAGGACGCCGTGGGGCACGACCTGCAAACAATGCGTTTTGCACTCAACTGAGCGCTTGATCACGTAAGGGTGAGGAGGGAGGGCAAGCATACATATCCAACATGGAAAATGGTCCTTCCACTCTGTTAGTTGGCTCAGTGAGGGCCAGGCATTACAATGATAACACTGGCGGCCATGATGGAATGGACTAAGAAGCATGTAAGTAAATGCGGACCAAACAAATAACAAAGGCCATGTACATAAATGCACAGTACAATAATTCTGGTTCCGATAAATGACAATACAGTAAAAGCAAGAAAAATAAAGCCATCTGATATACAATACATGAAATATATGTCAAAGTGACAAAAGCACATGGAACATGCACAATCAGCAATAATAATGAGCACAAAGGCACTGCATGGCGAGAATGGTCCCCAAGTTGAAATTAAGTCATACATGCGAGTAAATAATAAGATGACAGATATTAAGAAAAATGGCCAAATACAAAGATAATAAGATGTTGAAATATTAAAACCAAACGGTAATAGGCAGTAAATAAAATGGCCAGCAAGAGGTGTGCATAAAGGTGACATAAATGTTAAAAGCCCATACCAGAATAATCAGTAGTGATGGTTGGCAGGCTGTTAAAACCTAGAGTAGGACAATGACTAAAGTGCTAGTGCAGGAGTGGAGTTGAAACACAACCGGAAGGGCACACTCCAGCTCTCATTGTACCTGGTAATGCCTGTGATGTTCTCCTAGCGCTTTCAAGCCTCATGTTCTCATCGGGAAGGCAGTCCTAAATGTTGATGACTATTTCATCGCCCATCAGTGCAGGTAATTCTGGTCCTTGTAGTTTCAAGGTGCTGAGAACTGACACCCCCCATTCCTGTAATAGATGAAACACAGTGGGGGGTAGAATGACAGAGCAGCATTCCTAGGTGTGGTATAGCGACCCTGGTGCTGCCCCTCTGTTGAATAACCCGGACAGTAACATCCTAAGCAGAGAAATACAGATATGTTAAGAGTGCAGCGCCATGCTGTCCAACTCATCCTTGGATGGAAATGGAATGATTGCATACCACCATTATCAAATTTGCTGTGACTAGTCCTAATTAAACAGAGGTTAGACTTCAAGTCCTGCATTGATGTGCAAATAACTACCTATTATGCCCTTCTACTACTATTCTTCCAGCTGACCAGACCCCTATTTGGGGTATTTCTCTTTGTTAGGAGAGTTTCAAAGTTTCCGGTAGGAGAACCCCCTCTGTACAAGCTTCAGTACTGTGGAAATGTCTGTCCATGCCCCTCATTGATAAATAGAGCAAAGGACTGATGACCTACCTTTTCTGGTATTCGTATCGGTTATAAATGATTTCACGTACTTTAAGACCTACTGTCATCTCCGCTGCCTTCATGCCAATTAACAGAATCCCCAACCTTCCTTTGATTTGCAGAAGAGGTTTGACTCCACGAACACACAACATGAGTGTTAGGTAGAAAAATCAACACAAGCTTCATAAGATATCACCAATGTTTTTCTTTTCACTTCCCAAGATTCTTGTTTGTAGTGTTTCATAAGCAGAATCCTAGAAGAACGATCCTGTAGAATCATGCAGTGAATCCCACTATGTAGGTGACCAACTAATCCAAGGTGTCCCAATATGTCTCACAAATCATCCAGACATCATCAAACAGAAGCATATTTGTGAACCTGCATTGTTGGTGTTTGTAGGTGATGCTAGATATGGTGAATAGAAATGGATGTTCTTTTTACAAGAAGTCCCTTTAAAAAGGGACATCTTAGGTTAGCCATTGGAACGCACAGTGGTTACATGCTAGTATTCCTTGACATCACACTTATTAGATTACTTGGTTAGCGTCTGTAGAATGTGGAAGACATGTAGTAGCTATGTCTATTTAATTTATTTGCCTATTGGCGCCCTTTGCCTATTGGCACTCAGAGACTCCATTAGCCTGGTCCTTTTCCATGGTAGCATGTCTGCCCCTACTCGTAGATGTGTAAAGGAGGCCCCAGACATGACCTGCACCCCTGCCCCTCAGTTCGAGCTACCAAGAGGGTATTCACCAAGGTATGTGACGTATGAGGAGTAAATGAACCGACAGAGAGCCGCACTGGGACTCTGCCCTGTGTACATAAGAAGATCCGTACCGGTTGAAGCAACCACGGCAGCACGGTACCCTATCCGATAGCCATACCAGCCGCTGATAAGAAATGAGGAGTACCTACACCCGGTCCACAAAGAGGCCCCAAAAGCCTTAATGGAAGGCGAGTGGAAATTACACAAGGGCCTGAACAGATCCGAGAATGAACAAGAACCGCTATCGGAGATAACACACCAGTGCAAGTAACTAGGAAATTGAATGGAATGTACGCAGAGAAGAGACAATGTTAAAACGTAAGGAAATGGTGCTACAAGACAAGATGGAAGCAACCGTCCTGTTAAACGTGTGTAAATAGGCTTGAAACGCAAGATGCTAAGAAATCGAAACTGCCTGCAATGCTTAGTAGAAGATAGAGCGGCAAGCGCCAACCATATAACTACCTCAATAAGGCACATTATACAAGTGCGACTCCATTTTGTAAAGGCAGAAATGCACTCATGCGGCCAGAGGCCTGACAGGCCAAGTTTCGAAACCCAGCCAAAGGCAGGAGAAGGAGCGGAATCGAAACTCAGCAAAGAGCGGCTCATACTTAGGAAATCGAGGTCAACCAGAGAAGGGGAGGAGAGCATGAGCTCACAAGACTCCAACTACAGAGCATACCAGCCCGTCCGTGAAGGTGAAGATAAGAGAGGCCCATTTAGGTGGCCAGGTTGACACAGAATTAAATGCACAAAAGACTAGATACTGAAGCAGATTCACGGTGAACCAACACGTGACCAGCCAGGCGCAAAGAGGTACCACCGCCTGATGTCATCCAGAACCCGAGGATGCCATAACTTTTCCTGGTAAGAGGCTACAGTTCTGAGGCCATACCAAGCCAACTAATTGACACATAGCCCTAAAACACTGATTGATGGAAAGGAGGAAGGGTGAATCTTGGGGCACTAGGCACCTGGGTGTCTATTCTGCATGCTGCAAATTAAAGTGGAGATTTATGTTTAGGGGTGTAACTTGCCCAATCACAATGGACCATGTAATCTAGGGTCCTATAGACACTGTAACCAATGAGACGTCGTACTTGTAGTGACGTCAATCACGTGTGATGTAGAGGGATGGGCGTAGACACCCACCCGATAAGAGTTATCCAATCCACACGCTTTATTTCTATATACAGATATGGCACCTCTACTTAAGTTACCTTTCCTAACCAATTATATTGCATGATGATTTTTTTTAGAAATTAGACGTCAGAGACGATGATTTTTGGTTATAAGAATTGCTGTTCTACCAAAGTTCGTGGAAGTCGGAGCGAGACTGGTGATCGCACTACAGCTGATTCCCTTTTGTTTCCCTGTTTGATGTATGTATGATTAAATGGACTTCCCTTTGCCAAACTACCTCGTCCTCGTTGTTGAGTCGTGTCGCAGTAAGTGAATCCTGCACCCCCTGTCCTCACACGGTGCAGCTATCTTGTCATACAAGTTCTAGAGGGTGAGTGCTGACCAATGGGCCCTTCAGCGAATTCCTCCCCTCATGAACACTTGGTGCCAGAGGATGGTTTCGGCCATCGATTATAGATTATCGATTGATATAGTGTAACACACCCTTAGACCAAAGGCACAAAGTAACTCTGGGCCTTCGGTAAGATCACAAGTCCTTTCGCCATTCCGGCTGAGTAGACTGAGAAGCTTCCCGTGGACAATGATAGAGTAAAACATTTTAAAAAATCTGCAGTGGGTCTGAAGGAACCCGCCTTTCCAAGCACAACCCTTCTCATTTCCACGGGCAGCGGATCCAAATAAAACCTTGAAAGCAGGAAGAGGAAGGGGCGGTGATCCCGAAGTTCCAGAGAGGAAATGATGCGATCGATGAGTAAAGCAATAAAACTTGTTACTTTGGCAAATGTCTTGTAGGCATTAGAGCCAGTAAGGGAAAATGTAATGGAGGGTGGTGGAGAAACAATAAAATAGTTAGAAGTAGAGAAGACTGTATATATATATATATAGCGGACATTGAGACAAATGGAATCAAGATACATAGTTGATTTTAACACCAAATATCCGAGAGGTCACAATCGTGACGAAGAATTATATGTATTCCTGGGATCTTATAGCCTATGACTTTCATGATTATTATACTATATTGTATGTATATCTTCGTTTTTGCCAGGTTTTTTGACTGTGAAACCTTTCCACCAGTTTCCAATTCTCTGTCAGCGGTGTACGAAACCACAACAAGTGAAGGTTTCTAGTACACTATGTACGATTTGGACACCTACTCAGCAGAATGCAGTTTTTTGCATTTATATTTTATTGATTTTTCCAATAAGTATATTTTAATCACAATTCTATACATGCACTTTTTCTTGGAAAATAGGAGAGAATGGTACGCATTTATAGACTAAGTGCTTTGCTGTCATTAGTATACAAAATGCATCATCTTTAAACATGTGTTCTCTGTGGGAATTTTAAAAATATATTTGGAGTGTAGGGATCCTATTAATATGACCAATGAGATCAAGAAAGGGACAATGTGATACATGTTATGCTTTAAACACTGTTACCATAATGCTCATACATGTAGATTTTAACATATGATTGTATTATTTAACATCTTGTATCTTAATTTGTAACCCTCAGTTGTTTTTAACCATTTAGTGACTCTATTTGTGAAACTGTGGGCTATTTATCATAACATGCTTGCTTCCCTATTATGAGATGTAATTCTAATATTCAGCATTATGCACTTTAACATATTAGAGATGGTACTTCAATAATAGGAGAGGGTAACACACAGTCACAGTACTTACCATTGCTGTCCCCCTCTTTCCAAATTACAACAGTGATCTTACTCTAGTGTTTGATTCGAGCTAGACACCCGCAAGGGTAACAAACTGTCTATGCTCTGATTATGGCATAATACCACAAATCCCCTCTTGTCTTTGCCTAGAAAGCCTTTTCAGGCTGGTCAATTTATATTGTAGAGACACCCGCGAGGGCAACATACAGCCTCCTTTGTCCCAACAGAATCTATTAGGCCTTACAAATAACTCATGTTTTGATTATGGTATAACATCACAAATCCCCTTTTGTTTTAGTTTTGAAAGCCGTTATTTAGGCTGGTTAATTTATATTGTAGAGGCACCCGCGAGGGCAACATACAGCCTCCAACGTGCCAATAGAATTATTTGGGACATAGGATCATTAAGTACTTTTAGTATTTTTAAAGTACACACAGCACACTTTTAGATCGATTGAGGCAACCGTAAAGGGTAACATACAGCCTCTCAGGCCAAAATATGAATTATACGTATTTTACTAATTTTGCACTTTGATAGCACATAGCACCTTACCATTGAATAATTCATCTGTGTTTACACAGCACATAGCACTTTATTATTGAACAGTTCATCTATGTTTACATAGCACAAACCACTTTAATATATATTGACACATATCAATGTATATGTACCATTCGAAGCTTTATAACATGCACCTCATAAGCACATAGCACTTTGCTGTATTATGCAGTACCAAGTTATTAACTTACCAACTTGGGAAGATGAATACTTGGTCAGAACCAAAGTAAATGGCGAACAACCATCCCGAAGTGCAAATTTCAAAATGTCGGACATTTGAACGGATGATATGTGTATAATATTTTTTTAAAAACCTTTTTATTATAATTGAAAAAAGTTGTTTTGAAAAATTAAGAAATTTCATATAAACAATCCTGCTCTAACCCACTTGGAATAATCAAGTTCTGGGATGAATTTATGAGTAGCTAACACAGTGAACTGTTAGTACTTTATAC
The DNA here is from genome assembly GCF_040938575.1 of Ambystoma mexicanum. Classification (NCBI taxonomy): domain Eukaryota; kingdom Metazoa; phylum Chordata; class Amphibia; order Caudata; family Ambystomatidae; genus Ambystoma; species Ambystoma mexicanum. The sequence goes on along the minus strand of NC_090932.1, from coordinate 919,860,034 downwards.
AAGCACAAACATTGACAGAGAACAGAAGTAATGTTCATTATGTTCCAACATGGCTGCTTGTTTGTTGGTTTGTTGTTTCTTTATCAGCTAAGACACCTAAGTGCTAAACACTGAAGATGGACTTACATATGATAGTCTATATTACTGCAGTCCTCTCTCCATGTTACACACCAGACGAAGCCCGAGCAGGGTGAAACGCGTCGTTCCTCTTTTTTGTTTTGAACTGCTGCTGCCTTCCTTTGTCCAAGTACTTTTAATTAATAAAGGACGCTTTGGCTGCACTGAAAAAAACGGACTGTTTGTGGATTTGTGAAGAAGATTGATGTTTTTCCTTACAAGCATAGCCGGAGTGCCGTTGCGCCCTGGCTTGGATTCCAGTCCCTCTTTCTGTTTAATATATATATATATATATATATATATATATATATATATATATATATATATATATATATATATATAGGTAATGACTCTAGCATTTGAAGTAAAAACGAAAAGAATATCAGGGGGGCACCTGAAGTAAAAACGTAAAGAATATCAGGGGGGCACCTGAAGTAAAAACGTAAGAAATACCAGGGGGCCACCTGAGCAAAAACATAAAGATTTGCCTTGTTCCTGCACTTTATAGAGTGGTCAGAAGGAACGTGAGCCCAGAGCCCACGATAATGTTTAAAGACGTAATTAAGGGGGTTTGTTCAAATGCCATGGTGGGGTAGTGATTAGAAGGCAGGTATATGTATGACCAGCTGGCGTCCATCTAGTCTGTCTAGTGTGTCATATATGTCCTGTGTATGTCAAATGTGAAATTACTGTACTGTTGATTGATTGCAATATATTTTGCTGTACGCGATTTCGTAACTAAGAGGGAATCTCCTTTGAATTGATGAGTTTTGAGTAAATTGTTGATACAAAATTTGGCGGGAAAAGGTTGGATTGGAGCTTGTGTATGTGGTGCTCGCTCATACTAGTGGATACCTTAAAGAACTGTGTGAATATTGTTGGTGACAAAATTAAGAATGGAGGAAGTTACCCCACTTGCGCATTTATGTAAGCAGCTGTCCAAGCATGCAGTACAATTGAAAAAATACAGCCAGCAGTGGGTTAAGGGTACCGCCAATAAGATGTTTATGCCATGGCACCATAACGGGTCACTGTCTATGGCTGTTTTACAGCACATGACAACATTTCTACACGCCACATATACCGGTAAGAAGCTTGAGAAACACCTTGCTGTTCTCGAACTTTGGAAAATGTTCGAGCAAGCGAAGGAAGAAGAACCACCCGCAGACTGGATTTTAAATGTATGTACAGAGGGGGGTGAGATGCCTACCGCGTCACCAGCCCCGCCGGAACCAGTCATTGAGGGAAACAAGTCAGAGGGCCTTTACCCGTTGAGAGAGCTCAATGCAGCCACAGGGTATAGCAATATGAGTAACCTACATGCAGTAGTGATGAGACGAGAGAAAAGGAACAGGAAATTGATTTGGCCTCCACAGTCTCGAGGGACAAGGAGAGGCGTGGCGATGGAAGAAAGGATCAGGCACAGACTAGTGTACCTCTCAATAGAGAGAGAGAGGGAAAAAAGCGTAAAGGAAGTGATGAGTTAGCATTCGCAAAAGACGAATGGATGAAAGGACAGGTATTATTGAAATTAGATGGAAAAAGAAGTGATGACGTTAAGACCAAGTGAATGGTCTGATGAGGCGCAAAGAAAGGAAAAGGAGAAAGAACAGGACATGAGAGACGAGATGGTAAGAAAGAAGGATAGGTTGAGGTGAGAACAACTATATAGCGAAGAGCAGGGAATACCGCTTAGTCACACACAATAAGCTGCCTATGAGAAGTACAGGCAGAACATGCTAAAGTTGGAGGAAGAAAGGAGAGTGCACAAAAAGAAAGTGAAGAAGCGAGAAGATGAGGCGATTAGAAGGGCAAAGGAATGTAGAAACGAATGAATGAGAGAAGTAGATATGGCTAGAGAAGAAGCAAAGAAGCGAAAATAAATAAATGAGGAAGCAGAATGCAAGCATAGATAGAGGGCACAAGATCTTGAGTATTTGGAGCGGGAAGTCATTAAACCCAATCCTGTTGTAGACTGGGAAGACATAGAAGAGTTCTTTCCTGCAAGCGATGCAGTACCAGGTACAAGCGGGACAAATATTGACAATGACTTCGACACCAGAAGCATCGGGGATACAATATGATGAGATGGGGCTGGAACTAATTTCCCAAGGGGGAAGGGAGGATGAGCGCTTAGAGAGCACTCAGCTATATGACACCGAGGATGTCACCCGAAGTAGTGGGAGCAGAGGACTGTCCCTAGATAGGCTAGAAATTCGGCAGAACGAAGATGATGCAAGAAGTTGTGTAAACTGGGAGTATTCAGAGTCTGACTCCGGTGGGGAAACGGAGGAAGTGGCACACGTCGACGGGAAACGGTGCAAAAAAAGGCTCCCAAGGGACCGAGAGGTACGATGGTCAGATGCTTGTGGGTCCACAAGTAGGACACCGAAGTCCGCTGGACAGTCCAACTGACATAAAGATGCACCCCAGCACCTGCCTATGCGGACAGGATTGCACATTCCAATTCCCACTGTTAGAAAAGGGGGGAGCAAGACCACAATATATACCATGGCCGCATATGGACCGAGAAAACCTGAAAAATAAGCTTCCAATGCTGACATCGGGAGCTGGAAAGTGGATATACGCGTTAGAAAAAATGACGGGGGGTGTCACCCTAGCCATAGGGGACATTAAGGGGCTCCTAATTGCTATACTTGGTGAAAGAACAGACGACGTGTGGAAAAGGGCGGGATACCCTAGAGTAACCATAACTGTCACCTCCCATGATGGAGCGCCATTTAAAAACTGTAGAGCAGCAGTGTGGAAAGCGCTGTGTATGCTATATCCAGACACGTCTGATATGAGAGCTATAATGACTCGAAAAATGAAAGAGTCAGAGGATCCGTTGCTTTATATCCAGAATTTTCAAGACGCATGGGTGCTCGAAATGCATGAATCTTGGACGAAATCCATCCCTGTGTTCTACCATATATTGTGCCAAGGGTTACCAGAACCGGTGCAAAAACAGCTCAAGAAATTGGTAGGAATAGAAGCTAATACATGGGCCGAAAAGAATGGGAAAAAGGAGGCAACGCGAAAGGGGTGGAGGCAAAGCTGGTGCAAAGGAAGCTCTCGAAGTATGTTCTCGAGGAAGCAATGCTCACCAGCCCGGCCGAACCAAGCATACAGCAAGCGACTAACCTCTTACTGAATAATCAAGGTAGCACAGGTTTTTACCCGAGGGGAAGAGGGTTTGGAAATAGAGGATGGCAGAGTAATCAGTGGGGGTTTCGAGGTGACCAAGGAGGGTTTCAGAATGTTCAAGGTGGCTTCCAGAACACACAGATGGGCAGTCCAACTATGCCAGATGGACAGATGGCACGACCACCGCCAGTATGTTGGCTGTGTGAAATGACTGGACACGTGGCGCGCATGTGCAGAAGCCAAAGCATATGGCAAAAGAGCCAAGGGTTTTTGAATGTACCTCTATTATATTCACGTCAGTCCCCAGTAAATATTATGGGTCGGGACTTGATGACAAAGTTGAATATGACCATCTTGTTTACTGAGGATGGTATAGTGTGCTCCACCCCAGGAATGCATTATTCAAACGTGTGCGAAATGATCAGAGCATACTCTGGACGTGCAGCCATGAGAGCTATACCGCTGGCGCCAGAGGTTTTCGCATATGGCGTACGGGTGCTTATGAGAGGTACCACAGAGAATGATGTAGGCACTAATATGTCCAGAATACTTTGATAATGACATGGCCCAAGTGCCTGCCATAGTATCGACTACATGGCCCTATGATGTAGGTCTGCTGAAAGGGGCGGGTGAAGTGAAAATCAAATTGAAACCAGAAGCAATTTTATCACAAGCACAACAATATCCCATGTCCAGAGAGGCAGATGAAGGAATCGCGAAAACAATCTCTGCCATGATGGAGCAGGGCATCCTAGTGACGTCAGCATCACCTTGCAACACAGTGATTTACCCTGTCAAAATACCAAAGGGAGGGTGTTGGCGTTTAATCCAAGATTTACGAGCACTAAACGATATAGTTGAAGCCAAGTTCCCTCTAGTCCCGAACCCCTCCACAATTCTGTGCAACATACCCACCGAGGCAAAATATTTCACGGTGATCGATTTGAAAAATGCATTCTTCTCAATCCCGTTGCACCATGACTCCCAAGACCTCACGTCATTTACTTTCAGACAAATGTGCCTGAAAAGTACGAGGTTGCCACAGGGGTACTGTGAGTCTCCATCCATTTTCAACAGAGTCCTGCAGATGGACCTGAGCAATATTGCAGTGCACAGTGTTGTTTTGCAGTATGTAGATGACATTCTGATCTGCAGCACCACTGAAGAGCAATGCAGGCTCGAGTATGTCCAACTATTGACTATACTGGCTGAGAAGGGATACAAGGTTGATAAGGAAAAGTTGCAGTACTGCCAACAGGAAGTGTTGTACATAGGGCAACTGATCTCACATGAGGGAAAGAAGGTAACCCCAGAAAAGGCTGAAGCCATCATGAACACGACCAAGCCGCGCACAATAAAACAAATGCAAAGCTTCTTAGGCCTGTGCAATTATGTCCGAGCATGTGTCTTTGACTACAGCTCGGATACGAAGCCCTTGCTACAGGCCCTTAAAAAGGCCCAGGCAACAAGAGAAGACATTGAATGGAATGAAGCAATGCAGAAGGGGTTTACAGAACTCAAGGGGGCAATTTGTAAGGCCCCAGTTCTCGGGATTCCTAATTATGCAGAGGAATTCTTTCTGTTCTCTCATACTGATGGTAATTTTATGACGGCAGTGCTCACACAACGAACCTCGCTGGGGTACAAGCCCCTAGCATATTACAGCAGGAATCTGGACCCGGTCATGAAGGGCCACTTCCCGTGCGAACAAAATCTAGCTGCTGCAGCGTACGCCATCAAGAAGGCGTCATCCATTGTGATGGGGTGTTCCATGACCCTGTATGTTGAGCACTCGCTGTTCGACATACTGCAAAAAGCCAAAGGCACACTGACATCTCAAAGAGCATCCGCCTATGAGGTGATCATCTCTAATTCATCGATCAAAATAGTGCGATGTAAAACCGTGACCCTGCTACCTTCATAGCTGAGCCAGTCACTGAGGGAGAACCTGTGCACGACTGTGCGAACTATGAGGAATTCTATGATGAGATCGCAAGGATAAAGGAAAATGCCCTGGCAAGTGGAGAGATCGTCTTTATTGACGGGTCTTCGAGAATTGACCAAGAAGACGGACAAAGGTATACAGGCGTGGCCGTTGTAAAACACATAGCGAATGGGGTGTTTCAAGTACTCGTTAGTGCACAAATACCCTCTCACTATTCAGCACAAGCTGCACAACTATTGGCATTGATACTCACCATAGAGAATCATGCAGACCAGGAAGTAACGGTGTACAGTGACTCCGTCTATGTGATGTCTACAATTATCGCAGGACTAGAGTGCTGAAAAAGGAGGGGCTACCTCCGAGCAGACGGCACGCCAGTGCAACACGCAGCCTTATTGGACAGGCTGATAAAAACACTACAGCTCCCAGTGGGCATAGCAGTCGTGAAATGCGCTGCTCATACCAAGGGGACAGATTTCGTGTCACATGGAAACCATGAAGCGGACACAGAAGCCAAACGCATGGCATCCAAGAATGAAACAGTCATGGACGTGGAGGTGGCACATACCCATGAAACAATGATGGTAGCATGAGCCACTCCAGAGGCCTATAGCAACATAGGGCAGACTCAGCTAATGGAGTTCCAAGGGGAGGCACCTCAGGAGGAGAACTTGTGGAAGCATCGAGGGTGTTCTTTAAACCCCTCTGACAGACTGTGGAGGCAAGACAGCACTGGTAAACCAGTAATGCCTGTCACCCTCTTAAAGATAGCGTTAGAACAACTTCACTACCCCATACAAATGTCTAAGGAAAATCTTGCTGCAACGCTCGCATTAGACTGGGTCACACCGAATTTAGCGGAGCATGTTTCATTTTTTGTGGTAAACTGCATTATCTGCCAGCAATTCACATCTGGGCACACATTAAAAGTAGTGAGAGGAATCATCCCCAGACCAAATGGACCTTTTCAGCACCATCGAATATGTCGATATGATCCAGGTGTGTAATGGGTACAGGTATTTAATTGTGGTGGTGTGTCCCTTTTCAAGAGGGGTAGAGCAGGTCTCTGTACACACCCCGATGCAACCTGTGCCACAAAGTTCCTGGTGAGGGAAGTGTTCCCTAGATGGGGGGTGTGCGAGGTAATGAGATCAGATAACGGGGCTCATTTTGTAAATTCAGTTTTCCAACAGATTAGCTTGTTGCTTGGTATAAAGCACAAGTTCACGTTGGTGTATCATCCTGAGGGGAATGGGATATGTGAACAAATCAACGGCTTGCTTAAGGAAAGGATAGCCAAGTTGAAGCTCACATTAAGGAAAGGATGGTTGCACTGTCTACCACTGGCATTGTATGCTCTTCGGAACCAGCCAGGCTCCGACCATCATCTCACGCCGCACAAAATAGTTACTGGTAGAAGGATGAGGACCCCTCTTACCCCCCCGAGACAGAGCTAGATGTGATGCCCAGCCAACTAGGGAGGTACTAGGAGAAGAGATGAAAGCCTATCTGGACTGTTTGACATCCAGCACCTTTGTCATTTCAGGCCAGCTGCAGCAACGGTGGAAAGGGGACAGCACAGCACAGACCACACTAGATAGTGCTGATGCAGGCGCAGCTCACAGCCTTTGTGCGCCCCTCGTCTTCCCTGGAGACAGCGTCCTCGTAAGAAACTTTATCAGGAAAAGGTGGGAAGAGCCAAGGTTTAATGGCCCTTTTATCGTAGAGGACTGCACCCCATCCGCTGTCAAGCTCAAGGGCAGGAGAGCCTGGATCTTCCTAAATGACATTAAGCCTTTTGTAGGAGAGAGCCCTCCTGCTGCACCTAACTCCGAAGAATCTGCAGACAAAGGAGAAGAACCTCAGGATGTGCAGACAAGATCCATGACGAGGAAGAAGGACGCATGAGCAGCAAAATAAAGGCAAAAGAACGCTGGTTGAATTGTGGCTTTTAAAACAAGACATTTCCTCAAAACCAATGAAAGAGATAAAGGACAATAAACTGACACTCTGTGCATCCTAGCTGCAGGGTAAAGAGAAGCACATTCAAAGCCACAACAACAGTGGTAAAATGAACGTTTTAAATCACGTCACTCCCAAGTATTACAAGGAATCAAGACTCTGATAGACTGCCAATAAAATATTCTCTGAGAGCGTAACACAGTATCAAGACATTCTTTACATACCTAATGGTACCCCCCAGCAGAAGCCTCAGGTGGGATATGCTCACGTACTTTCAATTGGTGGTGCTATCATATTCGGCACTCATAGGAAGAGAAACAAGTGTCACAGAATTCATTCAAGAACCAGATAACAAGAAGGTAATCTGGCAACTGCTGACTGTCATCACAGAAGCTTTCACTGAGCTGCCTGAATACAGTGAAAAGGGCACAAATGCTCCCACCTCAAGTGATCCTCGATGAACTGACCTATACCATATTCTTCAGAATCATAGAGGAGTGCCCAGGACTTTTCAGGAGAACCACAGATACACTTACCTTTATCAGAGATCCAAGAAACAATGTATTTCTCAACCAAGTATGGTACAAATTAAATTACTTGGTTGCAACCCACGCAGCAGGAAGGTATAAAACTTGTTTGCGTCAAAAGAAGGGCTTGTGATCGGGTCCCAGCAAAACAAGGCAGATGTCTCTGTCTCCCGCAGATACACAGCTTGCACACAATGTTATGCTCAGACTAGTCACAGACTATCCAGAAATGGTGGGAAGGCCTGCTGATGTTGACGTTGTCACCTTCCTAAGAGATCCAGTCAATGTCCTACACAGGAGGACCCTTCTCCATGGTATCATGCTCCAAGTGGAGCTGTCCAATTTCCAGCGAGAATTCCTAAGGAGTTTCCAGTGAGACTGTTCGCCGAGAGACAGATCGAGGAAAGTGCAAGACTGTTCACGCTGCAAGAAAGGCCTGTGATCTAGAGGCTAGAGAATCAGAGCAAATGTCATTAACACCAGAAGACAGCCAATACGCATATCGTGTTTTCTTTCACATCATTGAAAATTTTCCAGAACTAGTGGGCAGACCCAACCACATTGATGTGCCCACTTTTCTCAGTGATCCAACAAAAAACGCTCAACTAAACAGGCTCCCGAGGGCTATTGCAGCGCAACTAAGAAGCAACTATGGACATCCACTGCTGAGGAGAGCCTTAGGAGGAGGACATCCAAAATAGAATTTTTGTCGTCATCGTTTCACTGTGGAGCAGATAGAGAAAAGAGACACTGTTCTTCAACTTGTCACTGAGAGACCAAGAGAAAGGGGCCGACCCAAGAACTTCACCATCCTATTTTCCTTTTTCTTCGTTTTTCTTATTTTTGCCTATTTTTTCATATGTTCACTTTTATTTTTATTTTTGTTTTTATTTTTACGACATTTTATTTGTGTGTGATTTTTAGCAGTTCCATCTTTTCAGCCTTTCACAGTGAACAGAATCCTACATGTCCTCAAGGCCGAGTCAAATTGAAGTTGTGCCCTGAGACGGTGTTTACTATAGAAATGCAGGATGAATGTGATGTGCTAAAACGGTATTCTAACCCTTCTCCATAGTCTAGCACAGGAACTGTACTGCATATCCAGAGGCTACTATCTTCATTCGTGAGAAGGGACATTTGAATAGCATGCATCACTTTAGTAGTTACTGAACTTTACAGCAATGTGATCAGAGCAAAAGAAGGAATAAATAACTCACTATGAACTCATTCGAAATGGGGGCACAGAACAGTAACTTGGCTTTACCCCCAACAGAAGGGCGCCCCCGCTTTCCTGGAAGAAATTTTCACTCAAAACGATTATGTGTATATGTACAGTGATCATAATTGTTTTTCTATTATTAACAATCAGAACTGCTTACTTTATTGGTACACGAAGTGTCCCCCTATCAGTACACCCACTGGATAACGAACGTCAGGGGCCTACAAGAGCACCCAGACCCTATTTAGTGATTCCAGTTCCAAGAAAAGCTAATGATGAAGCAAATGACTTAAATTTGAATGTAATTAGCAGCGATACGTATATACGTGAGGTAATGAATGGAGAGAAAATCTGGAGACAGGGTCAGCACGGAATGAATGATAATGTAGCACTGGCCACGGCACGCGCCCACACACACAATGCACACAAACAAGGGCAAGTGTCAATAGCTACAAGGCCTCCAACGGAGGCAGCAGAGAAGGAGAAACTGCCTGCCGAACACTCAATTCCAGAGAATAGTGGAGATAACCAAGAAAAGTCAAATGAAATGCCAAAGAAGGAGAAAATAGCAAAATCCCTCGAAAAAACAGAAGTGGCCACGAAAGAACTCACAAAGAAGACACACATGCTAATAGAGTATTTGTTCCCATTTATATTCCAAGCAAAGAAACTACACACGGAGCTGAAAAACAGAACTATAGAAACTATAACTGCAAGCACACCTTCTCCAATGCAAGAAACAAGCCGCATGCCTACAACACAGCCACAAGTTGGGAGGTTGATGAACCAATGGTGGTTACGGGAAGTTTATGGCAGACTGCAAAAGGGAAGGAAGGGAAGCACAAATCCGTCCCCTACCACAGCGATGCAGTCAAGGCAGCCTGCACCATTGATATACCCGAAGTGGAAAAGCAGCACAGATGCATTCAGAGACGTAGTCATGGCAAACTACAGAAGAACGCTGAGAATCAAGAGAAGCCTGCATGAAGATAACAATGAACTTAATGACTACCTGGACAGCACAGCCCATCTCGGAAACAACATATGGAACCAGCACATGAAGGAAGTAGGACGAAGGCAGTCAGAAGGAGAATGCTTCGTCTGTGCTCTACTACCATACAGCATAGGAAAATCCAAGATCTTCGTGGCTGTAGAAATTGATGTCCCTACAGCACACTGTATGTCACATGTAGCAATGTGCAACACCAGAGGACAATTTATGGGAAGAGACGCCTCGTTGATATGGGCCAATGAAAAGGATTACCCAGATGAAGATGGCTACGTCCAGGACCTTAAAACAAGAATCCGAGCACACACCGGAAATCATGTGATCAGGTACGAGAACCCTGGCGTCAAAGGATCAGGGATAAGACGGGAAGTTAACCCGAGACTGAACGTTCAAGGGAAGACTGCAGAAGAGGCTCAAATCTGGAAGAACAGAGGCCAAATGCAGATCTGGGGGTCAGTGGGCTCCCCAGATGGATGGGAAGACGGAGTAGTAATCTGCAGAGCGTTGATGGTCCTTGGAGCCTGCAAGGAAGCAATAGAGAATTCACAGAGGTTATGCAAATCTCTGTGGCCAAAGCTAGCAAAATTACTAACATGGGTCGAAGATAGAGGGGGACCCCTGCAGATAGTGCCACTGGAGAGCCCGAAACTATGCTTCAGAAACAATGGCACAAGGAAGATGGGAGAGAATCAAAACTGCGGACAAATCTTTGAAGCTCCGGGAATGACCCAAGGAACCGCAGTTATTATGGACCATTACTGTGAGTGTGGATCCAAGGCATACATAAGGCTGCCGAAAAACTGGGAAGGCATATGCACACTAGTGAACGTCCACATTCCTGCACTAGTGATCCCTAAGAATGACCTAAAGTTGGACAGTTTCCCGAAAGCAGATGCTCATCTAAGAAGAAGATCTGTGGAACTGGTATCCAGGATGAAGAGGGAAAATTACTTTTCTCCCAAATCAGAAGAGGCATTCCATGCAATCCCATACGAACATAGGCTGTTCAGCCTCACCTCAACAGTATTCACAACACTACTCCTGCCCCACATCCAAGTTGGAGTGAATGCTAAATGGTTACAGATAACCAGATGGGAGTTATTGCAGACCATCAATACCACTATAAAAGGATTCAACGCGATCAAAGAAGAACTGAGAGCAATCAGACTGATGAACCTCCAAAACAGATATGTGCTTGACATGATCACTGCGATGGATGGAGGTGTTTGTTCAAAAATCGGAGAATCATGTTGCACATTTGTACCATCACATGATGAAGAAAACAGAACCCTAAAAGAGGCCATAAGCATGTTGACAACTCTAAAAAACCAGATGACCGATGAAACGGATGAGGTGGACGATGACAGCTGGTTTGGGAACCTATTCACATGGGTCCCGCAATGGATGGCTGATATATTCAAGTTCCTGGGAGCCCTACTAGCCATGGTACTGTAAGAATTCTGCGTTATCAAGATAATCATCACACAATGCCAGAAAACTGCAGAGAAAGCCATTGGGATGAAAATTATGGTCAATGTCGAGCCAGGCTGGAAGCCAAGAGACCTGACAGATGAAGAAATCATGGACTTTGTGAAGGCCAGCAAATTTGCACCAGAAGGAACGAAGTTCACATATCCTAAAAAGCGAAGAAGGTATGAAGGAAAGTGGATCTACTGCAGTCCAAACGGACAGTGCCAGCTTATGACCTCGAACAAAGATGAACATGTCAAAACAGCAAGAAGTTTGAAAGGCGTGATAAAAATATGGACTCCAAAGACGCACATGTTCACGCCTTCATGTACCAATCCTGAAGATGATGAACAAAACACTGAAGAATCAAAAGAAATAGAGGAGAAGAATGAAGCAGAAGTGGTTGATGAACCGACCAGAGGGGGGAGTGTAAAGGAGGTCCCAGACGTGACCTGCACCCCTGCACCTCAGTTCGAGCTACCAAGAGGGTATTCACCAAGGTATGTGACGTATGAGGAGCAAATGTACCGACAGAGAGCCGCACTGGGACTCTGCCCTGTGTACATAAGAAGATCCATACCGGTTGAAGCAACCATAACTCGACAACCCTGGGAAGCACTGTACCCTATCAGACAGCCATACCAGCCGCTGATACGAAATGAGGAGTACCTATACACTGTCCACGAAGAGGCCCCAAAAGCCTTAATGGAAGGCCAGTGGAAATGACACAAGGGCCTGAACAAATCCGAGAATGAACAAGAGCAGCTATCGGAGATAACACGCCAGTGCAAGTAACTACGAAATTGAATGGAATGTACGCAGAGAAGAAACAATGTTAAAACGTAAGGAAATGGTGCTATGAGACAAGATGGAAGCAACCGTCCTGTTAAACGTGTGTAAATAGGCTTGAAACGCAAGATGCTAAGAAATCGATACTGCCTGCAATGCTTCGTAGAAGATAGAGCGACAAGCGCCAATCATATAACTACTTCAATAAGGCACATTATACAAGTGCGACTCCATTTTGTAAAGGCAGAAAGGTACCCAGGCGGCCAGAGGCCTGACAGGCCAAGTTTCTAAACCCAGCCAAAGGCAGGAGAAGGAGGGGAATCGGAACTCAGCAAAGAGCGGCTCATACTTAGCAAATCGAGGTCAACCAGAGAAGGGGAGGAGAGCATGAGCTCACAAGACTCCAACTACAGAGCATACCAGCCCGTCCGTGAAGGTCAAGATAAGAGAGGGCCATTCAGGTGGCCAGGCTGACACAGAATTAAATGCACAAAAGGCTTGAAACTGAAGCAGATTCACAGTGAACAAACACGTGACCAGCCAGGCGCGGAGAGGTACCACCGCCTGATGTCATGCAGAACCCAAGGATGCCATAACTTTTCCTGATAAGAGGCTACAGTTCCGAGGCCATACCCAGCCAACTAATTCACACATAGCCCTAAAACACTGATTGATGGAAAGGAGGAAGGGTTAATCATGGGGCACTAGGTACCTGGGTGTCTATTCTTCATGCTTCTAATTAAATTGGAGATTTATGTTTAGGGGTGTAACTTGCCCAATCACAATGGACCATGTAATCTAGGGTCCTATGGACACTGTAACCAATGAGACGTCGTACTTGTAATGACATCAATCACGTGTGATGTAGAGGGATGGGCGTAGATGCCCACTCGATAAGAGTTATCCAATCCACATGCTTTATTTCTATATACAGAAATGGCACCTATACTTAAGTTACCTTTCCTAACCAATTATATTGCATGATGATTTTTTATAGAAATGAGACGTCAGAGATGACGATTTTTGGCTATAAGAATTGCTGTTCTACCAAAGTTCGTGGAAGTCGGAGCGAGACCGGTGATCGCACTACAGCCGATTCCCATTTGTTTCCCTGTTTGATGTATGTATCATTGAATGGACTTCCCTTTGCCAAACTACTGAGTCCTCGTTATTGAGTCGTGTCAAAGTAAGTGAATCCTGCACCCCCTGTCCTCACATGGTGCAGCTATCTTGTCATATAAGTTCTAGAGGGTGAGTGCTGACCAATGGGCCCGTCAGCGAATTCCTCCCCTCGTGAACAGATGCTATAGGTCAAGCAGCCTATTGCCCAGGCAGACCTAGGCACAGTACAAGCTGATATAGAGACATTGAAGACAAACTCCTTCTGAGTTTAAGGTATGTATAAACACACCACTTCTGTGGACATCTGCCGCAGTCACAGCTTTCCATCCAGGCAATCTAGAATGCAGCTGTGGCTATGACAAATTTGGTTTAGCTGGTCACATAACTTTTCACACTGAGAAACCATACTTGCCTCAACACCTCTGCCATTAAATACAGAGCCAACCTACGACAAATTCTGTCTAGCTGAGTACACATTGAGTCTCCTGCACTAGGGCACTGTCATGAGCACCCTCTGTACCCGCCGATTTACCTGACCTCTTGAGCTGCTTACTGGAGCCTGGTCAGCCCTACTTAAGTCCTTATCTCGGCCAAATGCACACACGCATCTTAAAGTCTATCTCTTAGAACGTTTCCCATACCGGAACTTCGGTCCCAGAGGGCGTTCCAACCACAAAGCGCTTTGAGGCCATACAGATGGGAAATGTGCTTTATAAATGACGACTGCAATACAACAATACAATAGCGGTTAGCAAGAGGTAGTGAAATCAACTAGTAGAGTGTGGAAGTGTATGGATATAAAGCATGCATCTTAATTTACAGCAAGTGCTATCATATCCACAAAAAGGAGGTCTTTGCGTGGCACCAAATCTAACTCTGTAACGACTTATTTTATCTGGGTATTGTTGCACTAAAAAATATGAAGGCCAACCAACAAAACTAATTGCTTAAAAGGAAATGAGAACACAGGTTTAAATAACTTCATGTTGAAAAACGCCCATAGGGTAGGATCATAAATCTATCTCTTCCGGCTTTGAGAGTTCCGAGCTGCAATGTGACTTTGAAGATTCCAACTTTATTGATATAAGAAGGCAAGTCAACATCAAACATTGAGCCACTTATCGTCCCTTATCAGTCCCCTGAAAGAATATACACCTATCTGTGCATTCAGTGTCACATTCAGGAGCACGTTTGTTTTTTTTGTTTTTTCTTTGAGCAGGTGGATTGCCTAATGCCTGAAAGCAAACACGTGTATTTTTGTTTGCGATGGATGAATAATGTTCTACCCAACAAAGCCCAGCGATAAAAGAAAACAATTGGCATGAGCTATTCAATAAATGTACTAAAAAGGAAAATTAAAACAAACTGTATTATGAGTCATGGGGATGGAGCAGATAAGCAAGTCACTCACAATGGTCACGCGTCAACCCCTTCAGCACCATGTCATGGCAACACACAACTAATCACAGCACAGATGGTGCTTTTATGGCAACAAGCGTAGTGACGTGATGTTCTCTTTTTAAAAAAAAGACTGCTATTTCCTTATAAGTTTAAAGCATCATTTTTAAGAATGTATGTTGCCAATTTGCTTTCAAATGAAGAGATACCAATTTTGAACTGGATTAAATTATATTTTCTAAGGCAAAGTTGCATCTCTAATTTTCTTTATTGTACCTGACAGTATCTCAATGGTTAAGATATGCAGACATTTTTTGCAAGCTGCCAAATTGTAGTTTTGTTAGCTCTTCAGCAAAATGAAGATGCCACACTGAGGGCCTGATTCGGGGGGGCTGCATGTCATCTGAGCGACACTTTTCCATGAAGCAATGGATTCTGAAACTCACCTGAGAGGGGCTGTAATAAATCAAGTCTGCCACTCGCACAAAGCCGTGATTTGCGCATGGCAACAGCCTTGCCCACCGCCTCCTGTGTAACGCGCTGGCAGGGACTGTATTCACAAGCCAGAGGACCCTTTCAGCGCCAGCTGAAAGAGGCGTTAATTAAAGGCGCATCTGCGAGACGTCTTTTCTG
This sequence comes from Ambystoma mexicanum, assembly GCF_040938575.1. Taxonomy (NCBI): domain Eukaryota; kingdom Metazoa; phylum Chordata; class Amphibia; order Caudata; family Ambystomatidae; genus Ambystoma; species Ambystoma mexicanum. The sequence continues at coordinate 919,844,696 of NC_090932.1, read as the reverse complement.
AGGAGAAAAACATCTCGTGCACCATCGAAAATAAGAACATTCTCATAACCCCTGCAGCCGTCCATTTGCCTTTACTGCCAATTCTTCTTTGCGCCTGCACCCCAATGCATTACTCCTTATCCCCACAAATTGGCATGACACAGAATTTCAAATGGCAAACTTGCCGCAGTTTTATTTCCATGACAAGAGAATTATTTGTACACATTTGTGAACTTCATTCTGTCTGTGTGGCGCTTGCTTGCCGGATTTCCTTTGCTTCCCCCTATACTTGGTATAGTAGGCCCCCAACTCCCCCGACCCATTGTACCTGTTCCAATCCTGTCCCTGCAGGTGTCCGTGGGTGGGGAGAGCGCCGTTTGTTTTTGGGGGAAGCTGAGCCTTATTTGTCCCTACCAGACGCCCCTGCCGTTTAGGCCCCCAAGAGGCGCTGGTCCGGAAGAGCGAAGACCCAATTCCGTTTCCTTCTGGCTCGTCGGGAGTCTATCATTTGTGCTTGGTTGCCCAAACACCGCCAACTTGTCATATCCTGGCCTGGGTGTCCTGTGACAGCAACGCCCCAGGTCTCCTGCTCCTTGCTTGTATTTCGTGGGTGGGTGGGTGGAAAACGAAATTCCTTCCACCTGCGAGGCGGCGACTGGGTCCCAGTGCAGGAGCGAGATGCCTGGCACCCTGGTCCCGCCTGCTTATATCCTGATGGCCCGCCCCTTTTCCTTTGTTGCCCTTCGTGGGCTTTTGGGCCATTAGGCCTTTGGCGCCGTTCCGCCCCTCGCCTTTTGACCCCCAGGGGAGGGTCCCAGGTCCTGGCGGCATGACCCCGCAGGGGTTACCCTGCTGCCTCCTCCATCTTGAGCTGATTTTTCCGTCGTCAGCTCCATAACCCCTGCAGCCGTCCATTTGCCTTTACTGCCAATTCTTCTTTGCGCCTGCACCCCAATGCATTACTCCTTATCCCCACAAATTGGCATGACACAGAATTTCAAATGGCAAACTTGGCCACAGTTTTATTTCCATGACAACAGAATTATTTGTACACATTTGTGAACTTCATTCTGTCCGTGTGGCGCTTGCTTGCCGTATTTCCTTTGCTTCCCCCTATACTTGGTATAGTAGGCCCCCAACTCCCCCGACCCATTGTACCTGTTCCAATCCTGCCCATGCAGGTGTCCGTGGGTGGGGAGAGCGCCGTTTGTTTTTGGGGGAAGCTGAGCCTTATTTGTCCCTACCAGACGCCCCCGCCGTTTAGGCCCCCAAGAGGCGCTGGTCCGGAAGAGCAAAGACCCATTCCGTTTCCTTCTGGCTCGTCCGGAGTCTATCATTTGTGCTTGGTTGCCCAAACACCGCCACGCCAACTGGTGGGTTCCCGCCCACCGTGGCTCCCCCTTTCCACAATTCTTCTCACAGCTCCAGCAATTTGGTACAAATGTTCCAGAAAAAGAGCTCCATTCCTTTTCCGGACAGGTGCACCCCATCCGCCAAGAAGTACTCGGGTGTCTTCCCGTCAATCAGGCCGTGTCTGATCTGATGGAAACCTCTGCCGCTGCAGAACTTGGCAACGGCCCTGTTCAGTTTCCTCCTTGATTTCTCTACTGCTGAATGGCTCTCTGCCCCTCTCCATTGTGCCCGGGGAATCACCTCAGACCAGATGATCTCCGTTTCCCCCACTTGTGCCGATATCTCCTGCAGTGAGTTTGTAATGTCTCTCAGCAAGACCCCCCTCCCCAGGCTGGTCAGGTCATTTCCTCCTAAATGTATCACCAACACGTCTGGCTTCCGCCGCCTACTCAGCAGCTTTTGCAATTGCCCCTTCAGCTGCACCCATTTCATCCCTGGCACTCCGTGCCACTCGATCCTGAACTCTCCAGCCGTCAAGACCTATTGCTGTTGAGTCCAGCTCACCTTTGCCCTTGAGATGAATGAGTGCCCCACTACCCACACTGTGCGTAGTTTCCTTTGGTGCACCGCTGGGAAATGAAATGGAGGGAACGCCATGGTTATCTTTACATTTTTTCTGGTCTGACATAACGTTTATAACATCCTGAAGACCATCTCCCCAGCTTCTTGATGTCCTCTGCCCCTAACCCCCCGACCGCCGCGGAGGTGGCGGCCCCTATCCGAAATGAATGCGTCCCAAACCGCCCCCCTGCCAGGCCATGTTACCCAAACCTAGCGCCATCACTTTCCTGAACTGAAAGCGGCTTAGTGCGGACCCATCCCCGTGCATGAGCCACGGTGCCTCTGCCCCTGATGGTCGCCGCTGCTGCATAAAGTTTGCCGCCGCCGCCACCGGGCAAACCCTGCTTGCCTGAATTGCCTGTAAGGTCAACGCCGCCCCTTTTCCTTTCTGATCCATTTTTGATCTCCTTACATAAATGACGACTTGAGCGCTTCCCAAAAACGCCACCGTGAAGGCGGCCGTGAAGAGCAATCTCTCTGCCTCCTCACTACACACTGACATTTAATCAACCCGTGCAATTTCCCAATATCGATTGGCCGCCTCTCGTCTGGCTTTGCTATGGTTTGTCTAGCCCAGCCTCTCATGGCTAGCATGACGTAGCGTTCCTTAGTGGGGTCCTTCTCCCCTTTTACTTTCGCATAATGTGCTATGGCCGCCAGGTGGTAGCCCACCCATGCCCGGCTCTTCCCTGTCTTCCAGCACCAGCCTATGAATGCCCTCACCGGGTTCTCCCCCCGGCCACCTGCCAGCACCTCCTCCTGGAACTGCATGAAACGATCCCAACAAGCCCTGTACCTTTTGTCTGTACCTGGAGCCAGGGCAGTCTCTACCAGCAAGGTCAGATCGCCCCAATCATCCCCCACCACTGTTCCTCGAATGGGGTCATCTCCTCCCTTGCTTCGGGGCAGCTGTCTCGGAACCGGTCCCACTGTAAACGAGACAGAGAATCAGCGGCCGTGTTTTTCACCCCTGGAATGTGCCGTGCCCTAACCTCGATGTTCAGCATTAACAGGCTTCTGGTGAGTTCCCTGAGCAGCCTCAAAACCCTCAAATTGCTGGATGACCCTGTGTTAATAATCTGTACCACCGCCAAATTATCTGACCATAGAGCGACCCTTGCATTCCGCAGCTGCCCCCCCCACAACTTAAATCCAACCACTATGGGAAAAAGCTCCAGCAGCGTAATGTCTTTAGTGACCCCTTTCTCATGCCATTCCATTGGCCATGCCATGCCGCACCAACTGTCCCCCAGGATTGCCCCAAAACCCAGGGGCCCCGATGAATCTGTAAACAGTTTGAGCTTCTGGCTGCTTGCCCAGTCAGACCTCCAGATCGCCACCCCGTTGGAGTCGGTCAAGAAGCTATCCCACATCCGGAGATCCTCCTTTACCTCTGAACCCAATCGGACGTGCTGTGAGGCGTGTTGCAAGCCCACAGCTTTTAGCTCCACACTGTTGGCAAATGCCCTACCAGCCGGTATCACTCTGCCTGCGAAATTGAGGTTCCCTGCCAGTGACTGCAACTCCCGTAAAGTCGATTTGTTTCTCTCCAACAGCTCCTGAATCAGGCCCCTCAATTTTTGTACCTTGTCCTGCGGGAGCCTACATTCCCCCTTAACTGAATCGATCTCAATCCCCAAAAATGTCAATGTTGTCGCTGGACCCATGGTCTTCCCTGGTGCTAGGGGGACCCCTAGCTGCTCCATTCGTTTTTGGAATGCCTCCATCAGGGCCCCGCATTCCTCCGTCCCTTCTCTCCCAATGAAGAGAAAATCATCTAAGTAGTGCAATATTCCCCCTCCCTTCTTCCCTAGTTTAACTGTAAACTCCAGAAAGGAGCTGAGTGCCTCAAAGTATGAACAGGAAATAGCGCAACCCAAGGGTAGGCATCTGTCGTAGTAGAACTTGTCCCCCACCTTAAAACCCAGCAAGTGGAAACTATCCTTGTGGATTGGTAGTAATCGGAAGGCCGATTCTATGTCTGCATTACCCAACAATGCCCCTTCCCCTGCTGCTTTCACCATTTGTATTGCGTCCTCCAGGGAGGCGTAATGCACCCTGCACTGTTCCTCCGGGATGCCATCATTCACCGACTGACCCACGGGGAAGGACAGGTGGTGTATCAGGCGGAATCGGCCCTCCTCCTTTTTGGGAACCAGTCCCAGTGGAGAAACCACCAGATTGCTCATGGGAGGCCCCGTAAATGGGCCGGCCACTCTCCCCAGCCCTACTTCTTTGTTGACCTTCCTTTCCGCCACCTCGGGATTCTCCAGTGCAGACCGTAAGTTGGCCGCCTCCCTCCCCCCTTGGGCACCTGTCCCAGGGATCCGAAAGCCCCACCTGAACCCCTGCCATAACAACTTTGCGTCGGCCTTGTTGTGATATATATTTAGAAAGGGAGTCATGACAAGAAGGCTAACTGGTGTGGGCAGTGTCCCTTTAATCATACATTTGTCATTCACCAGTTCCTTAACAATGCCTTGTTTTGTCGGCGCATCAATCCCCATTTGTTTTCCCTTTTGGTTTACCACTTTCCCTGGGCTTAGCCACTCCTGGAGTGGCTTTGCGGGGGCCCGCGCCACCACCCTTCTGGTGTTTGTATCTGCATGCCTTCCCATATGAGCAGTACCCCTCTGCAAACCTCCAGCAGATTTCTTGCTCCCCCTGGTGAGCTGCTGCCCGGTACACCCAGGAGGAGGGCCCGCGAAAGGACCCTCTCCCCTGTTGCGAGAACCCGCCCCTGCCTCTCCCCCCTGGGACCTCTCCCCATAGGGCTTGTCCTGGGGTTCCCTGCAGGGGACCACTTTGTCCATATACCCCCCGACATCCATTTCGTCCCATGACATTGCTGGCCATATTTGCATCTTTAACCTAAAGCCCTGGTCATAATCCAGCCATCCCTCGCCGCCATATTTCTGGTACAAATCGTGCACATATTGCTCGTACGCTATCATTGCCAGTGCATCCTGCGGGTACCTCTCCAACATGACTGACATATACATCCTATAAGCTTTTAGCCAATTGTTAATGGAGCGCTCCACCTTGGTGCACTCTTTCAATCTTCTCCTTCTCTTTCTTAGACAACTCCTTCAGCCCTCCCCCCGTGGGTACAATCCCTAATAAGTCAAAGATGTCAATAAATTCCTTCCTCCACAACCTCTCCTTGACCCCCCACGGAATGTGCCACACCAAGGAATTTACCGTAGCCCGTATCAGTGCGAACCCCGGCATTGGTCTCCCATACTGGGTTGCCTGGCCCCACACTCCCCCTGATTCCCCGCTGCTCGGGCCCACCGCCGGTGGCTGGGCTGCGCTCTGCCCACCCGGCAAGACTGCCCCTGGCCCGACCCCCCTCCCTTCTGAGTCACCTGTGCCGCTGTTGGTACCCCTGCAGCAAACTGCTGGGCCATCTCCCCGTTCATTGGTGCCCTTGGCCCTTGCCCGCCCATTCCTGTCCCCAAGGAAGCCCCGCCATCTGTGCCAGTTGACCGCCCCCCATAGGTGGGCCCACGCTAGGCAGACCGACCGCTAAGAAACCCCCGGGCGGGATCCCACTCCTCTGTGGTAGCTGACTTAGTCCCCCTGACTGTGACCAGCCCTGACTCCTACCTCCGCACCATGGCCCCCCTAGCCCCTGTGGTTCCCCCGGTTGCGTAGCTATAACCCCCTGAGACACCATTCCCTCCAACATACTAGTATTGGGAACAACATTTGGCATTTGCCCATTCTTCCCACAAGCCTGCATGCATTCAATCACCATACCTTTTACCATCTCCAGGGATGTGGTTCCTCCATCAGCGACCTCCACCGTTCTGGTCACAGGAGTGCTGGGTTGGCTCACACGGTTCCCCGGAGCCTCAGCAGGTGTAGGAGCCGTTAAGGCCACATCCTCCTGCGCCCTCCCCTTTTGCCGTGGTCTTTTGGTGCTGCTGGCCTGCTCCTTGCTTGCCTTAGCCTTGGCCGTCATTGTCCTTTTCCTCACTTGGATCTCCTCTTCTTCCTCCTCCTCCACGCTGTGAATCTCTGCCTCGACCACTGTGGGCTCACTGCCGCTGTCCTGAAACATCACGGGGGAGCTCTCCACCCTCTGGCTGGGCCCTTCCTGGCTAGGTTGGGCCACCATCCTTGTCATCCAGTCCGAGCCATGGGTTGCCGCTGCCACCCTGGCCATCTCCATAAATGCTGCCAGATCCATTGCTTGCTGACCACTCACTGTGCCAGCCACCTGCTTCTTGACCTCCCCGGGCAGCCTGTTGCTATTGCCTGTGCTTCCTTTGCCCCCCCGCCGTTCTGATGCCTCCTCTCCGGCACCTTTCTCCTGGTAAGAGCGTTCCGCCCTGCGGCTGTTGCTTCGCGGCTTGCCGCGTGTTCCTGGGGATGGGGTGGTGCCTGTGAGCTGCTGTGCCTCCGCAGCGTCTGGCCAGGCCCTTCGTTCAAGCTTCTGTCCGTATGGGGGGAGGGTTGCCGAGGTTTGGGCTCGCTCTGACCCGGGTTGCTGCCCCGGATATCCTTGCTGCGCCTCATTGCCCCTTGTGCCCCTGGCCTTCCTAGGCGCTGGAGGTGCTCACCTGTTCCGCCCCCCGGCCATTCGCTGAACCGAGCGGGCTCCTTTCCTGCTCGTTTTCGATCAGCCAGCGCCGCTCCGCACCAGGTCCCGGGCTCCAGCCCCGCCTCGACGCTGTGTGCGCTTTCCTCCCGCCGGATCAGCTGGGCTCTCCTCCGTCTGCTGGCGGTCCTCCGGCATCCACTCCCCGATCCGCTGGGCGATCCTGCTGATGGTCCTCGCGGCCTCTTCCTGCAGCACCTCCACGGTCCTGATCAGCTGGGCTTTTCTCTGTCTGCTGGGCGGTCCTGCAGCGTCCACGACCCGGTCTTCACCGACCCGCTGAGCAATCCTGCTGCCGGTCCTTCGCGTTCTCCTCCCGCAGCGACTCCACAGCCCCAGTCAGCTGTGCTTCCTTCCGTCCGCTGGCAGTCCTCCGGCGCCCCGATCTCTCCTTCAAAACGAAATTCCTTCCATCTGCGAGGCGGCGACTGGGTCTCAGTGCAGGAGCGAGATGCCTGGCACCCCGGTCCCGCCTGCTTATATCCTGATGGCCCCACCCCTTTTCCTTTGTTCCGCCTTTCGCGGGCTTTTGGGGCCATTAGGCCTTTGGCGCCGTTCCGCCCCTCGCCTTTTGACCCCCAGGGGAGGGTCCCAGGTCCTGGCGGCATGACCCCGCAGGGGTTACCCTGCTGCCTCCTCCATCTTGAGCTGATTTTTCCGTTGTCAGCTCCATTTTGTGACGGAATGACACTTTTCTTTTTTTTCATTCAGATCACAATCAGGCCGATGTTGTTTGGAAAAAACATGTTAACCGAACATCAACTGGACAGACAGGAGTCTGCAACCACAGGTCACATCGCATCACTGAAGACAGTGGAAGGGCCAGGGGCTGCCATTTCATGAAAAAGACCACAAAACAATGGCATGTTGCCAGTGGTAGAATTGTACCAAAAACATTAGTGGAAGTGTGACCTGGGCAGGAAACAACGTGCAACACATTTTTCAAGGGTTGCAGCCTTGCTGATTGACAGCCAATTGAGTTGAAACAGATTTCAGTTTAGCTGTAACAGGTATTGGGTGGCAAAGTGGAGAAATGTGCTTCAACTTCACAAACAACAGTTCCGGAATGGTGAAAATGGTTTCAAAAAGTAGTGGACCTGTTAACAGTAAAAAAAAAAATGTAGTGGAACCACACTCCCGACCGTTCCCCCTCACTTCGACCACTGCATGTTGCACAGGATAACTCAGCTTCCAAGGACACGAGGAGTCAGAAAGCAGTGTTGCCTGGCCCTAAACAGCGGGCGCTTTCGAAAAGACTGTGGATTCCCAAGTGAAGGGTGTGGCCAGAGTGTGCGCAAGAGTGCCCCATCTTTGTCCTTTGAACAATACAATGCAACTAAACCAGTGAAGTCACTTCACGTCGCTTCTTTGTCCCCAGAGAAACAGAAGCACATACCAAAACAGTTGCGGACAGAGGACTGTATGGAATCTGAACACTGTACACAGAAATAGTACGAAAGCTCAGTGGGCTGAAGTACCTAGAGTGGGGATGTGTGTGTGTTAGGCCCACGACATGGCTGTATACGACACTTATAGAAAGGTAGAGATTCCTATGGCTGAGATGTGTCAGTGAGCAGAACGGATGCCTTGGGTGTAAGGCCCTCACCATGGCTATATGCAACACTTATAGAAAGGTAGACACTCCTATGGCTGGGAGGTGTCAGTGAGCAGAACGCATGCCTAAGGTCACTGAAGAAGTACAGGGCTCAACAGAACCTGTCAATTCCATCGTCCCCCAAGTGACAGCGCAGCCAGCAAAAGAATGACCAAATCAGCACGCGGGACCAGGAGTACACTCAGCATTCCATGGAACAGGTGAATGTAAACCTCTGAGGATAGAATGACTTGTGTACTTACAACGTGTTCTGATGTGAGGACAGCAGGGACAGGCAGCTCATACATATGAACAACATTGCATGTAAACCGACGCAAACAAACAAGATAGGAGCGCGAGACAAGCAACCATTGCTCCCCCTTGGTGACACCATGTTTCAGGAAAGTCACATCCTGGCCATATGTAAGCACAGATCATACTCTTGGAAAATACCAACACAGCTGTGAAGTGCATGTGGGCACTGGGGCAAATAGCTTGTCAGACATGCTTTGTTAGCGTTCAAAGAGGTTACTACACCAACCAGTGGTTTAATGATAATGATCTGTTATTTATACAGCGCCTTAAGCCAAAGTGTTTTACAAAGAACATATTTACATACATTTATCAGCCCAACTGAAGTTGGTACTCCTTTATCGACCTCGGGAAGGATCGCAGCAGCGAGCTCTCAACCCGCTGAGCTATCTTACCGGCATGTTGGTAGCATATGTAATTGATCATCATTGAAGGTATCTGTGTACACACAGGCTATCATTAGCCATCAAACTTGTAATGCCAC